>NC_080770.1:19519281-19886107 GCF_020826845.1 Diceros bicornis minor
TGATGGTGCCTTTTCTCCATCCATTCAAATTAGTCTCTTCTCTGAATGAGAAGAAAAAAAAAAAAGGTTGATATTTGAGTTTTATAAGAAAAGTTTCTGACAAGAAAAAATGAATGGGATATTTATTTTCCTTTTTCTGTGCTGTGAACAAAGATGCAATTTATTCATTCAACCTCCATTATACACTCAGGTACCAAGCTAGGTTGGTTAAAAACAATACCCTATCAATTTTGATAAAGTTATCAACATAACATTACCTTAACAATTATTATCTTCCTAATGCATTTTTAGTACCTGTTTTATTTTTAAACTAATAAATATAAAATGTAGCCTGGCCCTCGAATGATTGTGAGATGGATGAGGAAGCGTTACATTCATCATCAGTGATCTTGAACTCTTCTAGGTTGTTAAGACTCCTTGTAACTCTTTTACTTCAAGTTTGTGTTGAGCACAACATGTTGAACAGAACATATGTGCTCTTCAAAAGTGGGGGTGAAAGAATATTTATCAAAAATTTAACAAATAGCCCAAATAGTAATGAGAATGGAATGGGCACTGATGATTGGTAATAGTGACGGAAACTGAAGAAACAGCAAAGGCCTTTCAGGCAGACAGAGTGGCCTGAGTCAAGACCAGAAACAATGTGATCAGCAGTGAAGCCAATTAGAATGGAAGATCATGCAGGCAGCAAGAGGAGAATAAAAGAATCAAACAATGCATGAAATTTAATAATAAATGCACAGTCCTCAATTTTGTCTGAAAACTTCCAGTTCAATGCGTGGGATTTGTTGCTTACTCGTAAACCATGGGCAAAGCTTGGCAAGGCAGTAAATGGACCTCACACAAATGCTTGACAACAAGCGCTCGGTTAGGCATTGTTATTAGGTATGTAGCAAGTCAAAACAGATTGCTGAGTTCATTATCTCTTAGCCTGGAAGGATATTCCTAAGAAGATATGTTTAGTTCTAGCTTCAGGATCAGCTCAGAGGGGTCAATGGTATACCCAGAACATTGAGTAGACTTTCTGGAGTATTTAGAAATCAGTGTGAGGAAGAAAATGGAAAACAGACACATAGATAAAACCAACACTAAAAATATGTACCTAGAGAGAAAGAGCAAGAAATTCATTTTAAATGTCTTCACATATTTGAAGGTCTATAGTGTAAAAGGGGGTTAGATTTAATTTCTGTGAACTCCGGAGATAGATTTAGATCCATTTGGACCTGGAACGTACCAGAAAATACAATAGGAAGAATACTAGTTAACGGAAATTTTCCAACACAGAATTGACTGTAATGGTTACTGCTTTGTTAAGTTTCACTGACAGAGTTTGAAGAGGGATCCTCAGCTGTGAGGACAGAAGCATTAATGTAAGGAAGGGGCAGCAGAAGTATTGCTAATGAAGACTGAACACAAGGTATGTGAAAATATTCAGGAATTCTCTGCTTTTTAACTGTACCAAGTTTTGTCTTAATCTTAGTTTAGAATCTTGAACAAAGATCTACTTAGTTTCTAGTAGGTAGAACATGATCTAACAATTCCAGGAATTCTTTCCCATTCCAAGTTCTGGAACCTTTACTGATATAATGGATTCATCTAGCCTTCTTTCTTTTCTACTTTCTAGTAGCAGATTGTATCTCAAAATTCTTAGCCTGCATGGATGTGACCCAATAAAAGAAATCTAAGTTCTTGAATTATAGAGAAGCCTTTTTTATCAATATATGTGACTAAATACACGCAGTTCAGAGAAGATCGATCCTATCTTCTAAGTGATGGAGAATATAGTTGTACAGCTGATGTTCTGTGCCTGGGATTAGTGGCAGATTTGATGACAGGTTGTTGCTTGTTACAAAAAAAGCTAAAAGTGGTGCCAGTTCACAGGTGGGTTCAAGATGGTAGCATCATATTCATTGCATCTCCATATTCATTTCTAGAATCAATTTTTTTAGCTTCAATCATGTGAAATTTCTAATATTCAAACTCCTGTTGGTTTACAAAAATAAAATATTTATATTTTTGAAATCTTACACATTTTTTCATTCCTCATTGGCCACCAAACCTAAGTATGCCACATCAGGAAAAGGTTTTGGTTATTGTTGTAAGAGATATTTCTTTTTTAGTACTATTTTTGTGTTTTATAATCACTGATAAATAAATAGGGTTTTTTTTCTTTTTAATACAATATGCAATTCCAATTGACTGTATAACCAACAAAAGATAGTCAATGTGAAACTTTCAAGAACATATCCAAAACACTTCCTCAGAAGACAGTTTTAAATCATTGAGCATTTGGAGCCTTATAAATGAACATATGGTGGGCATGTAATTGAGAGAACATAGTTATCTGTGGAATTTTTCACCAGACCACTTAATGATCTTCTTAAGTAGATGTTCTGTGTCTCCTTGATATTGGAATATACTTAGAATACATAAATATTCAATATATCAATACAGAATTGTGAATAACTGATGATAACATTTTTTCCCCAAAGAAATTTACTATTTTTTTTCTTTATATATTAAAAGTATTTAATCTTCCCAAGGCCACTTCTGCCATGATCGTATGACTACTGTGATCTGCTCAATGTTTTTCTCATTTTGCTCTGTCTCCTTTGATCTTGTATAATTATACTTTATCATGGGTATTCAATGCTTTAAGTATCACACACATTCATGGATCACATATAAAATATCACTACTGATAAATACTATTTTTTTCTTGTTTTCTAGATGAGAAACTAAAGTACTGAATGATAAAGCTAATTGTCCAGAATCAAAAAGTCAGTAAGTTGTCAATTAAGACTTCAAAGTGGATCAGAACACTCAACAGCGCACGCTGACCGCATTGCCTTCACTAGTTTACGTTGAGCATTGCTGGGTTCCTCCTACTCCACCTTCTTAAATTCTGCTGCTCAATTTTCTTTTCTTTTCCTTTATTTATTTATTTTTTAAAATCAAAAGCCATGATACCGGATAAGGGAAATCAGAGCTCTGTGACCACGTTCGTCCTCCTGGGCTTCTCTGAATACCCACATCTCCAGGCGCCCCTCTGCCTGGTTTTCTTGACTATCTACACGGTCACTATGGTGGGGAACCTGGGCATAATTGTCGTCATAAAGATCAATCCCAAACTCCACATCCCCATGTACTTTTTTCTCAGCCATCTATCCTTTTTGGATATTTGTTATTCCAGTGTATTTACACCCAAACTGCTAGAAATCTTGGTCATGGAAGACAGAACAATCTCCTTTAAAGGATGCATGGCACAATATTTCTTTGGCTGCACATTTGTGATTATAGAAATGTTCATGTTAGCAGTGATGGTCTATGACCGGTTCGTGGCTGTTTGTAACCCCTTTCTGTACACAGTTGCCATGTCTCATAAACTCTGCACCCTCCTCGTAGCTGGAACCTACACATGCGGTGGAATATGTTCTTTGACAATCACATATTCTCTTTTGGATCTATCTTTCTGTGGTTCTAACGTAATCAATCACTTCGGCTGTGAGTATTCTGCCATCCTCTTTTTATCCTGTTCTGACCCCAACTTCAGTCAGATGACATGTTTAGTTATTTCTATATTCAGTGAGACTTGTAGCCTCCTGATTATCCTCTCCTCCTACGTTGTCATAGTTGTCACAATCATCAAGATGCCTTCTACTGGTGGGCTCTGAAAAGCCTTCTCCACCTGTGCTTCCCACCTGACTGCCATCACCATTTTCCATGGGATCATCCTTCTTCTCTACTGTGTGCCCAGCTCCAAAAGCTCATGACTCCTGGTTAACGTGGGCACTGTGTTTTATACTGTCATGATCCCCTTGCTGAACCCTCTTATCTACAGCCTTAGGAACAAAGATGTGAAAGAGACAGTCAGGAATTTAACCAATTCCAAACTGCTTTCTCACTCAATGTAATTAAAATTAATATATGTATTTATGTGCTACTTATGTCCAATAACTTTTCATATATATTGCTGATGCCAGTTTACCTTTATTTTAAGTAAATATATGATTATGTTTTAAGTCAAGTAAATATTGCACTTTCCACATTTTTCAGTGACCAGGATGCTCTGGATTAATATAGAAATAATCCATTTTGATGCACTCCATCCCAGTTGGTTTCAGAAATAAATATATTTCAAAATCTCCCAGTTAGACACTGTAGAAGTCAGAATGATGAAGAAGGGATATATATTTAGAAACTCAATACTTATGTTATAATTTAAGTTGTGCTTTATAAAAGTGCTGCAAATAACAGATGAGAACTATCTTTATTGGATCTGTACTCAGGTTTTCATAACCAACTCTTTTGACTCAGAAAGTTTCTATAAAACACAATTTTTTGTTCCTCTCAAAACTTGATTTTTTCCAAGTAAAATGAGGGAGTTTGCATTATGAGAAATACTATCTGACTTTAAGCAAGTAGATGCTGAAAATATTGACTATTCTCTATATGCATCACTTGTTTTTGAGTCTCAATGTAATATATTATAGTTCAATAAAAGATGTTGAAAATAATAGTGGATAATAAAAAACGTTTAATTTGTTCTATCAGGACATATCCATTAATCATTGATAAAAGGCCAAGATTAATAAACATACGTTTGCTCATCCACTCTCAGCAATAACCTTTTCCTGCCTACCAATTTTCTCCATGTAGGTACATGACATCCACATCTACTCAGCTGCTTAAACAAAGCAAAGGAGAAATCATTATTTATTATTCCATAGCTTCTGTCAAATATCTGTCAGTAAGTTATGTTGGTTCTATCTCCAAAACAGAGCTATGTCTCCTTATCTCTGCTTTCTGAGCCAAAATTGTCATTAAGTTGGTTTTTAGCAATTAATACCTAATTAACATACTCCCCATATTTCTTAACCTTATAAAAAGTGTGAATCTCAGATTACTCATAATGATTTTTTAAAAACATAAAATCAATTTATTTCACTCCACAGCTTAGAATTGTGCAATAGTTTTCTATTATGTTTATGATGAAAATCTAACTCTTTGCAAAATGTAGCATCTGCCTAATTCTCTGACTTCACCATTTTAAATTTAAAACATACTGAAATATATTTTGTAAACAAACACTCATGTAACTCCCAAGTAGATCAACACATAGAACATGACCAGTACCCCAGATTCAACGACTAGCTCTTTCCTAACACTCTCAACAAGATACAAAAGGATGACTTGTGTCATAATGATACACTTGTGTTTCTATATAGATTCAACATGTAACCATGCCTCTCAAAAAATACAAAATAATATTCCTTCTTTGCAAACTTTATGTAAAGGAAATCATGCATTATACATTCCATATATCTGACTTTTATAAATGAACATTGTGTCTTTACAAATCATTCGTGTTATTGCATACATTTATAGATTTTCAATTTTGTTCCTATTTAATATTTTGTGGAATAAATATTTCAGACTTTTTCTTTAATCCAGTCTACTATGATGGACACTTGGTAATCTTCAATTTTGAGGTATGTATATCATTATACTGCACATAAATAGTCATTAGAATGGGGTTTATACTTAGAAGTAATATGCATTCATTTAGTTTTCAATATTTCAAACTGATTGTATCAATTTAGACTTCTAAAAACAATGTTTGAAAGTTCTAAATTTATGATTCCCTTCCTCGCCAGTGTTCAGTATTATTAGAAGTTATGATTTTTACACATTTACTAGGTTTAGAATATTTCATTTATAGTTTTAATTTGAATATTTATGATTTTTGAGATTAGGCATATTTTAATACTTTTATGCATTTTTTTCTTTTATAAAATGCGTTTGTGTGGCATTTACCAATTTTCCTTTCAATTATTTGTCTTTATTCTTATTTATTTGAAGATTTATTTCATATTGTGACTATAATTCCATTGACCATTACATATCTTGAAATATTTTCGCATTTTGGCTTTACTTTTCACTCAATGTCCTTTGATAAAGAGCAGGTTTGAACTTTAACTTAGTCAAATATATTACCTTTGTAATGTTTTTGTAATTGTTTAAGATGATATTTAACTACCCTTAAGGTCTGGAAGCCATTTGTCTTTATTATATTCAAGAATGTTTGTTGTCCTTCATATTTTGCTCTATGAGTCACCTAAGATTCATTTTTGTGGAAGGTGTGAGGTTTGGGTCTGTGATAGATTGTTTTATTTGTTCAACATTATTTATTCTCTCTTCATCCTTGTCATGCTTCTCTGTAGGCAGAGAGAGAATAATTCCCATTGACTTTCTTGGGACAATGGAAAGTTAATGATTTTGCTGTAAGTTACAACACAGAAGAAGCTTTAATTGTCCCTGCATGATTTCTTTCTTTTTTTTTTTTTTTTGTGAGGAAGATCAGCCCTGAGCTGACATCCATGCTAATTCTCCTTTTTTTGCTGAGGAAGACGGGCTCTGAGCTAAAATCTATTGCCAATCCTTCTCCTTTTTTTTCCCCAAAGCCCCAGTAGATAGTTGTATGTCATAGTTGCGCATCCTTCTAGTTGCTGTATGTGGGACGTGGCCTCAGCGTGGCCGGAGAAGCAGTGCATTGGTGCGCGCGCCCGGGATCCGAACCCAGGCCACCAGTAGTGGAGCGCACACTTAACTGCTAAGCTACCGGGCTGGCCCACGTCCCTGCATGATTTCAATCTATCCTTCTTGATCTTATGCATTTAACTTGAAAAAAAGCATGCCACAAATAGTGAGTCTCTTCCAACCTGGATCCTGAATGAGAAAACATGGGAATTTAGCAATACTTAGCCAAACAAAGAAATGAAAAGATATGCCATGCTTTTGAATTGGAAGAATTAACATAGTTAAAATGCCCATAGTTCCTAAAGCAATCTACAGATTCAGTGCAATCCGTATCAAATTTTCAACAACATTTTCCACAGAAATAGAACAAAGAATCTTAAAACTTATATGGAACAACAAAAGACCCACAACAACCAAAAGAATCCTGAGAAAAAAGAAAAAAAAAACAGAGATATCACATTTTCTGATTTAAAAATATACTACAAAGCTATAGTAACCAAAACAACATGGTACTGGCACAAAAATAGACACACAGATCAATGGAACAGAATTGAGATCCCAGAAATAAACCCACATGTCTATGGACAGCTAATTTTCAACACAAGGGCCAAGAACATACGATGGGGAAAAGAAAGTCTCTTCAATAAACAGTGTTGGGAAAACTGGACAGCCATATGCAAAAGAATGAAAGTAGACCATTATCTTACAGCATACACAAAACTAGCTCAAAATGGATAAGAGATGTGAATGTAACTTGTTGCCTTTCTCTTGCAGCTTTTAGTTTCTCTCTTTATCTTTAATTCTTGACATTTTAATTATATTGTGTCTTGCTATGGTCCTCTTTGGGTTTATTTTTTTTGCTGCTCTCTGAGCTTCCTGTACCTGGATGCCTGTTTCCTTCCTTAGGTTAGGAAAATTTTCAGCTATTATTTCTTCAAATAGATTCTCTGCCCCTTTGTGTCTCTCTTCTCCTTCTGGGACACCTATAACGTGGATGTTAGTGCGCTTGATGTTGTCCCAGGGGTCCCTTAGACTGTCCTCATTCTTTTAAATTCTGTTTTCTTTTCTTTGATTAGCTTGGGTGATTCCTTCTAGTCTTTTGTCCGCCTCACTGATCTGTTCTTCTGTATCATCTACTCTGCTCTTGACTCCCTCCAGGGAATTTGTCATTTGCGTTATTGTATTCTTCAGGTCTGATCGGTTCTTTTTTATATTTTCCAATTCTTTGTTGAAGCTCTCACTGTGTTCATCTATTCTTCTCCCAAGATCAGTGAGTACCTTTGTGACTATTGGTTTGTAGTCTTTATCAGGTAGATGTTTATCTCTGTTTCATTTAGTTCTTTTTCTGAGGATTTGTCCTATTCCCTTATTTGGAACATATTTCTTTGTCACCTCATTTTATCTATTTCTCCACACTTATATCTATGTATTAGGTAGATCAGCTACATTTTCCGATCTTGGAGAAGTGGCCTTATGTAAGAGATGTCTCGTGAAGCCCAGCAATGTGCTTCCCTCTTGTCACCAGTTCCAAATGTCCCAGGAGTGTCCCTTGTGTGGGCTACATGTGTCCTTCTGTTGTGGCAGGGTTGCCCTTACTGCAGGTGCATGGGAAGGCTAGGCTGTCCCCCTGGCTGGATGGATTTAAGGCTTAGCTGCACGCGGTTGCGTGGTCCCTTCAGTCACTTTATTGGGTGGGAGAAGCCCCAGTACAGGTGGCTGCAATGTACAATAGCATATACCTGCTGCTGTTTTACTATTAAGTGAGTGGGCCCCCAGCATGGCTGGTTGCTAGGCTCAGGGGCTCACAATTGCTGTAGGCCTCCAGCCTGTGAGGCTGTTGTCAGCTCTCTCAGGATTGCTGCTAGATGGGGCTGGCCCCAGGGGTGACAGCACACAGTTGTTTCAGGCTTTGGAAGCTGGGGCATTTCCCACATGTGTCTGTTTGAGATGTACAAGTTTGCTGCAGCTGACAAGCCGCACCACCCACAGGTGCAGGGTGCAGAGGTCAGTGGTAGGGAGCAGATGCAGTGTACAACTCACGCCAATCCCAGTGGGAAAATAACAGTGCAGACCCCTGGTATTCTGGAGCAAGGCCATGTCACCTAAAATAAATAATTCTATGCCTTGTGATAAATAGCCTCTGCTGTGTTGGGGTTCCTGGTAAAGTCTGGCAAGGGTTAGTCAGGTTGTCAGGGAAAGTATAAGTGGATCTAATAGGGTGATATTTGGATGTAGTAGATTGGTTTACACCTAGTGGTTTTAGAGAGTTAAACATGCTTCCAAAATTCATTTGCCACTTTTAAGAATGTATGGACACAAAGAAATTATATTATTCAATTGTAGTAATATGAGCTTGGAAGAGTAGATTGCCCATATTTGTAAGAAAATGCAAATTAGTTTTAATGTTTCCATTAAATTTTTGGAACATTCCAATGTTTCCAAGGACAATAACGATTATTTTATGTTAAATGAGAAAGACAGAATCCAACTTATGTTGTTCATACATTTCAAGATGCACACATAATGCATAAAAAAGACAGAAAAATCATACAGCAAATATTAACAGAAGTTATCTCTGAATGGTTTCATTTTAGCTGATTTATCTTTCCCTTTGCTTTACTGATCTCTGAATGGTTTCATTATAGCTGATTTATCTTTCCCACTTACTGTAGTCACCATGTTTTCTAAGTTGTATATTCTCTATAATTAATATTTTAAGAGGAAATCATGAGGTAGGCTTGATGATGCATTATCTCCAGCAATTTAGCAGAAATTACATTCTTGTAAAATGCCGCATAGGGGAGCATTCAAAATAATTTCTGAGTTTGTGATATAAAAAGAACTAGTTCACTAAAAATTCTCTAGAGTCTAAATCCCTGAGGTTATGGAGGCATACATAAGCCCTACAGTTTGTTCCTAGGAGTTAGATTCAGCTTCCAAATCTCTGTCTCTCTCCCCCCTTCCTCTCTCTCTCTCTCTCTCAATTTTTCTGGATATTAAAAAAATATATTCCCTTCACTTTAATTAAAATTTATTGTGAACTCCTTCTCTATTTCCAAAATTCTTAATATTTTAATAATGTTTCAATTCTGAGTTGGAACTTCATTGGAGACTATTAGTAATAGGAACAGGATCTTCAGGTGAGTTGGTTTCAGGTTGGGTGATCTATCTTGTGTTATCTTTCACTTATATGGGGACACTGAAGTCCTACAATCTTTGAGGCAGGGAACACTCTTAGTCTAAGTGCCATGATATCTCCTGAGTCCATCTTCCCAAAGGCTCATGTTGCTGAACTTTGACCTCTTCCCCCTTCCCTGTGCTATCATCCTGATTTTTGCTTTGAGGATATTCACCATGTGTCATAGTACAGTCACGTTGAAAAATTAAAAAATATATATTATAAAATCTGAGAATGTTCTCAACATCTCAAAATCTTGTAGAAAGGGGTAAGAATAATATGTATAAAGAATAGTGAAGACAATATATCATGAAAATTTGGATTTCCTAATAGGAATGTCTGTAGGTACACTAAGAATGTAAAAACATTGATGGAGTGAAAAGGGAAAGCTTCTTTGCAATAGTGATTTTCATTTAAAGCTTTATATACTGCAAGTGCTGCATGAGTACACTAGGGAAGAGGGTGTTCTGGGTGAAAGAAGAGAAAAATCAAATAAGCCGAGGAATAAATAAGTGTTGTTCATTATAAACTGAGAATATTGGCACAATCGAAGAAGGTTGAACACTAGGGAACAGCTAGTGTAAGGCTTTTAGGTAAAACTGAGCAGAGACATTTAGAATTAGCTAATAGGGAGAAATCAAAGTTTTAAGAGCCAAAGACTATCATAATAACCATGATAATCAAGGGAAGGAGAATCTGATGTTCTCACAGCACAAGCTAGCAGCACTAGGGGAAGTTGACTGTGCCTCAGCTACCGTAATCCACCTGAGTAATGACTGCAGCTTGCTAAGTCTCCCACAGACACTAACCTGAAATTAGAAAGGGAGCACAAGAGAGTCAGATAATAATGAGAAAGCCAGGGAACGACAGACAATTTGTTGAAGGACGGTAAGTGGTGAATTAAGAGGACAAGACCAAAAGAATGAAAGCTGAGTTAACCTTTGACGTTTGAAATTGTGCCCAAGTGTTGATTACTGCACACTTTGGCTCTTGATCTGTTTCTCAGATTTTTAAAAATAGTATAAGGATTTAAAAATAATATCAATTAGTCACAGCACTTGAATTAAAAAGCATGAGAGTAGAGGAACTTACATCTCCTGGATGCCACAACTGTCAGACTCTGCACTAAGTATATTAATATCATTTCCTGATTTAATACTTACACACCTGTGAAATATGCATTATGTCATTATTACTGATAAAGAAGTTGAGGCTCAGAAAATTCAAGAAATTCACCAAAGATAACACAGTAAATGACAAAGCCTGAAATTGAATTTAACTATGTGTTTCCAATCCCATGCTTCTTTCATTATGCTGATCTGTCATTAGCTCTTTGTCATTTTCCTGCACATTCTCTTTTCTACATGTAGGAAATACATTTTTTTGAATGTCAAAAAATCATTTAGCTATGAATGAGATAATAGTTTCTTTCTACCTTGACCTGGTCAGACAAAACTAAAAATGATGTCTTTGTCTATGAGAGTCATGCTAGTAGTCTTTTGTTAACCTGAAAATTTCAGACATGTGCTTGTTATTGGCACAAGTTATTACTATAAACTAATTTTTTTTAATCATTGGTAAATGATTAAAGATACATCTGTGGTTATGAACCACTTGAGAACACAAGATGCTTTTGCTTTCTCAAAATAACGTATACAAATATAACAAAGTTTGCACAGCTCAAAACAAGATAATCACATATGTAGCTTTAATCAGAACCAATGTTTCCATCACTGGAAATTTTGAAGGTGAGTACGTAACCATTGGCGTTTATTACCGTATTCTCTAGCTTTCTCTAGAGAATACAGAAGGCTTGAGCAAAACACGTTTTAGGTTACTCTCCAAGTCAGATATTCGATGAGTATTTAATGTTATAATATGCCTAGTAAAGTTATCAGATTAAAGAGTAATAATAGAAGGTTAGAAGATAATGATTGAGGAATCTAGATGAGTATGTTTAGAGCATCATGACACTAAGTGAGAAAACACTTTAGTAGGAAAAAAACACAGGAGTGAGGGAACAACATGTCATAAATGCAACTTCATCATTTTACCAGGTTGCTACATTGTTTTTAGAACACTAAAGCAATTAATGTAGCATGAGGATAAAATCAATAGAAAGCTTGAAGATATATAGGGCTATGTTTCCTTCAAAATCGATATATTTTTTCAAAACTCAAAGTCTTGTGGTGACTCATAAATGCTGCCTTTCCTATTATCTTCAGCTTGAACATCATAACTATATAATTATTATCTCCTCTAATGCTTTACTTCTCCTGATCCTTCCTTTATAAATCTTAGTGCTAAATTATATTCACTGTTATATTACTGCTATTAAAAAACACAGATCCTCAGAATGATGGAAGTGTGAAAGACACACATTTTTCTACAACAATGTAGAATACTTTTCTGTCTAACCTTAAACTTTGTTCAAATTCTGGCACTCAGGGTCAACTTCAAAACCCAACTCATCACTAACAAGCTGTGTAACCTCTAAGTTCCTTAACTCATATATGCCTCAGTTTCCTTATGTAAAATATGGGGCTACTTGTTTTACAATTCACAGTGGTATTTGAAGATCTAAATTAATATATTTTAATGTTTTAGCACAATGCCTGCCGCATGGGAAATGTTATATAAATGTGCTATCATCCTGATAATTTTTATTATCATTATTTCAGATTTTCTCCAACAACCATCATGTTGTTAGCTGAAGGAAATCAGAGTGCTGGAGCCACATTCACCCTCTTCGGATTCTCAGAATATCCAGACCTCCAGGGGTCCTTGTTTCTAGTGTTCCTGACAGTCCACACAGTCACTGTGCTGGGGAACCTGGGCATGATCGTGATCATCAGGATCAGTCCTAAATTCCACACCCCCATGTATTTTTTTCTCAGCCACTTGTCCTTTGTTGATTTCTGTTATTCTACTACAGTTACACCTAAACTGTTGGAGAACCTGGTTGCGGAAGACAGAACCATCTCTTTCATAAGATGCATCATGCAATTCTTCTTGGCCTGTATATTTGCAGTGACAGAAACATTCATGTTGGCAGTGATGGCCTATGACCGATTTGTGGCAGTTTGTAACCCTCTGCTCTACACAGCAGTCATGTCCCCAAAGCTCTGTGCATCATTAGTGGCTGGGCCCTACACATGGGGTATAGTCTCTTCCCTGACACTCACATATTTTCTCCTGGCATTATCCTTCTGTGGGTCTAACATCATAAATAATTTTCTCTGTGAGCACTCAGTCATCGTGTCTGTTGCCTGCTCTGACCCCTACATCAGCCAAATGCTCTGTTTTGTCACTGCCATATTCAATGAGGTAAGCAGCCTGGTAGTCATCCTCACCTCTTATATTTTCATTTTTGTGACTGTCATAAAAATGCCTTCTGCTAGTGGACGCCAAAAAGCCTTCTCTACTTGTGCCTCCCACCTGACCGCCATCACCATTTTCCATGGGACTGTCCTATTCCTTTATTGTGTACCCAACTCCAAAAACTCATGGCTCATAGTCAAAGTAGGTTCTATATTTTACACAGTGGCGATTCCCATGCTGAATCCTCTGATCTATAGCCTCAGGAACAAAGATGTGAAGGAGAGTGTCAGGAAATTAATGAATCACTCAATCCACTTTTGTTGAAGATTTACATTTCTAAAAAGAACTTGATTTATTATACTGAGGATTGTTCAATGCTTCTATTAGAGATGATGATTCAAATTATCTAGTCAATTTACCAGATTTTTAAATCCATTGTAATAACTTGTTATTTGATCATTTGATTTCTATTCACTCCACTGTTTAGTAAAATAGCTGTGAACCATATGTGAAATAATGTAAGCATTGTGGGTTGAAGTGTCCCCAAAATATCCATGTCCACCAAGAAGCTCAGAATGTGATGTTATTTGGAAATGGGGTCTTTGCAGATGTAATGAAGGTAAGGATCAAGATGAGATCATACTGGATTAGCGTGGGCTGTAAATCCAACAAGTGTGTCCTTGTAAGAGAGAGTAAAGAGCACATGGAGACACAGGGAAGAAGGCTCTGTGAAGACTGAGGCAGAGATTGGAGTTTGCTGCTATCAACAAGGAGGCTCCAAGAGCCACCAGAATCTGCAGGATGCACGGTTTCTCCTCTAGCGTCTTCAGAAGGAGTGTGGTCCTGCTAGTACATTCACTTGAGGCTTCTGGTCTCAAGAACTGTGAAGGAATAAATATCCACTGTTTCAAGCCACCTAGTTTGTGGTGATTTACTGCAACAACCCTAGGAAGTTTATTTCACAGTAAATACCAGACTGTTAAAAATCCAAATCTGTTGACTCATATATTAGCAAGGTAAATCATTTTTTAAAACCTTCTTCAATTCCATTTAAGCAACGAGAATATAAGCGTTATAGCAGAATTCTAAAAAGCTGTAGCTGACTAGAGGTGTGATATGAAGAATTAGCAATGACAGCCTGGAGGCTCTGTCTCTAAGATCTGGCAAAGATCTTTACTCCTTTCTTCCCAAGGGTCTCTTGTACTTTATTATAGTATGAGAAGTGATATTAAATGTGACGATTTCAAGTATGTAAAAGTGTTGTTTTTATATGAATTTCTGGAAGGATTACCAAGGAGATCAAAAATGAAAAATTCACAGTTATTTAATCTCATATATCTGATGTGTCTAACTCGATTTTGTAAATTCTATTTATTAACACAGTGGATATCATAATACATTTCAAAAATAGTTTGTATAATTCTTGTTTTGCTTTTAAAGGTTAATCTGTAGTTAATTACACATCTTACCTGCATGGCATAGCTTCACCTTCCAGACAAATATGGCGTGGTTGCAACTGTTTTGATTGAAATGTCCTCTATATGGATTATTCATTTGTTAATAATACAGTGACTGACTGAGTTAGAAAAAAAATCAAAATATCGTCTCTGTTTACCTCTTGTTAATCATGGTTTGTATCACACAAGGTTCCCAGAATATGCCCTGTGCAGATACCTGATACTGTTGCTCCACATCAGTTTAGTGACTAAATAATTGCCTCTTCAGAGCAAGTGTGTTGATCTCAAATAAAACTTTTTAACTTCACCTTGTACTATAAAGGTATACCACAAACCTTGTCTTACATGTGTAAGTAGGTAATTATAAAACATAAAATAAACAGAAATTTTACTTTTAATTTTCCTTAGATCTAAAACAGAGATTCCACATAACTTTACCGTAATATTCTGACCAGTTGCTCATATGCTGTGTGGCACAATTTCCAGATAATGCTACTCAAGTTTTGTTCACTCTGGGAAGTGAAATAAAAACTTTCCATTTAATTCCACCAGGGAGGCTTGTATGTTTTTCTCTCTTTGAGTGTGTGTGTGTGCGTGTGTCTGTGTATGTGTGGTGTTGTGCTATTAAAGGATGCAAAATATATACACTCCCTCTTCCAACAGACTTATAATAAAGTAAACATTGTCAATCAGTACCCTTCAGAATGAATTGTTTTATTACATACTATGTGGTGCACTGGCTTGCATAGGAAGAAAAGTAAATTCTCTTTGGACTTGGCTTTCTGAATAAAGGTGGAAAGCAGATGATAAATGACAACACAGAAAAAAGCAGAAAAAATATTTGAGTATGTTCATTTCTTTGTTTTTAATTTAGCGGAATATCTTGTCAAGCTGCAAGCATTTCCATAAAACCAAAGATAATCCAAACCAGAGATTTTCAAATTTATTATGCATGTAAATTATCCAGGGGTGCTATAAAATGCAGATTGGGGTGCAGTGGAGGCCAAGACTCTACATTCTAACAGACTTCCAAGTGATGCGGGTGTTACCGGCAATTGGACCAGACTCTGAGTAACAAGAATCTAAACAAACGTTTTTATTTTGGAGAAAATTCAGCCAATTTTAATAATTGCACAAACTTTATAATACCACAGGTTTTTAAAAATATGAAACATTTAAATTAGAAAAATAAAGTGTTCATAATCCTTGTGGTCCTAGTATACTCTCCATTCTTAATTTCTTTGAATTGTTTAAACCTTTGCAGACAAAGTTTCTACAAGAGTGAACCAGTTGGAGCACAGTGGGACAAGAAGTCAGACAGGCAGGAAACGTGATCAGTCAGGGCTTTGTAACACATTTTAAGAACTTGACTGTTACTTTAGGTGAAATGGGGAAGCATTGCAGGGTTTTAGAAGAGTGATATGATCTGATTTAAATTTTAAAAGAAAAACTCTGGCTGATGTTGAGAACAAAGCCTGAGAGAAGAGAAAGAGTAGAAACTGGAGACCTGTTTAGGGACCTATATGATGTGCAAAAGATGATGATTTCTGCTGCTCTCTCTTCCCTCTTAAACCACACGCAATTCTTATAAAAAAAGACAACAAAATATCATTCTTAGCAGTGCTGGTCTATAACCACTCCCTTGATGTTCGTGAGTCTCTGCCTTACATGGTCGCCATGTCCCAGAAGCTGAGCTCCATCTTCTGGCTGGACGCTCCATCTGGGCATAGTCTGTAACCTGACACTCATTCTCTCATTGCATTGCCTATGGTGAGTCCACCAATTAACATATTTTTTAGAATATTTTGTTTCCCTTTTGGATCCTGTTCACCTCATCCAGATAGTGATTTTTTTAACTTTAGCCAATTTTAATAAATTAAGAAAGGTCATAGTCATCACTTCCTGGCTTTCATTTTCATCACTGTCCTAAAGATAATTACACCTGTGGGCATCACAGAGTCCTCGCCACCTGTGCCTTCGACCTCACCAGTATCTTTTCTCTCTGCAGTGCGCCCAACTCCAAAAGCTCATGGGTAATTGTTCATGTAGGGTCTGTGTTTTATACCATGCTAATTCCCATGTGGGACTCACTGACTTACAGCTATGAAAGAGCCTGTGAGGAAGTCAATAGATAGGCTCCAAAATATTTTAACACTCAACCCAATCTTAATAAATATATTCATATGAAATTATTTATGTCTGTGCAAATGTCACCTTCCCAGAGAATCTTTCCCTGAAAACCTGATATAATGAGATAGTCACTCCTTAGCCCCTTAACCTGATTCATATTTTTTCTTTGCAATAGATATTTTAAATGCATGCAATAATTTATTTGTCTGTTAGTTCTTTCTCCCAGTAGAATATAAAGTTCAAGAGGGCAGAAATTTCTTGTATTATATTTGTATCTTATGTCTCTAATGCCTAGAAATGTTCCTGGAAACATATCAGGCCTTCAATGAATACTTACTGGATGAATAAAAGAAGGAAGGAAATAAAAAGTTCAAACTAAATTGATAATATTTAGTGTTATGTCCTGTTTATCTAGGTAAGACGTCGGGTGATGAAACCTCAATGAATATAGCTCCCACTTGATTCAAATATCCAAAAAAACAGAAATCGTATACTCAAAGATGACCATGGTTATTTATACGAATGCTTCTACTGCTGATTATTGTACTGTGGAAAATATTTCCTTGTCTAATTTTAAGCATTTAGTTTTAGTTGGATATTATATAACCACTTGACTATCTAAAGTTGTCAGAACCACAAAAATGATGCTTCCATCATCAACAGTATCTCTCATAGCTAGACTTGAGATTGATTTTTGAAAACTGGTCATGTTCAATTTAGAGATCTTTCTCTTTCAGAGCTTATTTCAGATTACAGAAAAATTGAAGAATTTATGCAATATATTATAGTTAATATTTCAGGCAATTTTGGTTCATTTGGATTACCTAGACTCAGAAACTGAAAAGTGAAGGGTTCTGGATATAATTGATCAATAATAACCCCGGATTAGAATGGTCCTGGTTCACCATGATGGAAGAAATCTTTTATAGCTAGAATTAAGTGTCAGAATACTCTAAATCACTCCATCTATTTCAGGCTAAGTTGCTTTTGGGCACTGGCCAAGTGATAATTCTTGCTTATTGGAAAGATTGAAATAATATGTCACTACCATTATTCTGAAGTATCACACCACAAAAATGCTTAGATTTCAGGAATATCATGCATAATTCACAAGAAAAAGTATCTGAAATATGTAAATACATTGCAAAATATCTGTGGAAATCTCTCTCAAAGCAATGTATACTTACTTGCTATATTGTTTCAATTATGAATTCTTATAAAAGTTGGCCTCTTTGAAGACAAAATAAAGGAGAATTTCTTTATGATTTCAGAGCAGGCAAACATTCAGAAAGCAAAATAAATGTTACCACAGTAAAATTAAAGCATATTTCACTGAAATACACAGCAACATTGAAAAGAGAATCCTCAGAATGAGAGAAAAATTATGCACCATATTTAACTGACTAAAGATCAATATCCACAATATAGAAATATCTATGACAAATTAATTAGAGAAAGAGTAAATAAAAGTGTTAAAACTTATAAAAATATAGGAAACAAATCATCTTCAGTTCATCCTTGTATATTTTCTGTGTATATCATGACATGAAAAATTGGGGCAAATCACTGCTCTAGAGAAACTAAGTACATAGGCCCAAAACGAACGGTACAAAAATGTCCAGTTGCATATTGCGTGTAATGACAGAAATGGAAATAGTCTAAATAGACATAAAAAGTGATTATAGTCATACAAATGAACACTGTATAAGTTAAAATGATTGCATTAATATATATCAGTTAGTTATAAATCTCAGAAATATTGTTCAATATTGTTTACACAGTTCAAAAGTGCAGTGAATACTATATATTGGTTAGGGATATTGACAAACAATAAATAATATCATGGGTATGAAAATCACCAAATTAAAGATGAAGGTTATAAGCAGGTAAGGAGAGAAGGCACTGAGATGGCAGAAGCTTATGAAAGAGTCTTTAGTCCAATCTGTGATGTAATGTTCTAAAGAAGATTGGCAAGTTTGGGGGCTGGCCCCGTGGTGTAGTGGTCAAGTTTGTCGCACTCCACTTCAGCAGCCCCAGTTTGCAGGTTTGGATCCCAGACACGGACCTACACCACTCATCAGCCATGCTGTGGTGGCAATCTACATACAAAATAGAGGAAGACTGGCACAGATGCTAGCTCAAGGCCAATCTTCCTCAAGCAGAAAGAGGAAGATTGGCAACAGATGTTCACTCAGGGCCAAACTTCCTCACCAAAATAAACAGGCAAATGTCCATTTTTTTTCAATTCATTCTCTCGGTGCTTTAAAGTTGAAAGTGTAGCTTGGAGCATATTTCATTTGCCTTTTGCTGAGGAAAAACCACCCCAGAACTTAGTGGCTGAAAACAATTTGTTATTTCTCACCATTCTGTGGGCTGAGTGCACGATTCTTCCGCCAGTCTCACCTGGGCTCATCACGTGGCCGCAATCTTTTGGGAGCTCCGCTGGGGCTAAAACTTCCAAAATGATGTCACTCTTTGGTCAGGTGAGCGGGTGCTGGCTATTGGCTGGGGTGCCTCAGTATTCTCCCACAGAGTCTCTCATCCGCTGGTAGGTTACTCTGGCTTCCTTATGTGCTGATCTCAGAACAGTGTTTGAAGAGACAGAAGGAGAAGCTGTAAGGCGTCTTGGTGCCTCTACTGCAGAATCTACTTAACATCATTCCTACTACATTTGTGTCGTCAAACATGTCATAATTCCAGCTTAACAGATCCATCACTGTGTTCCATAGTGGAAGCATCACTCCTCCAAACCACTAGAGCTCATAGTTTCATTTATGCGAAGCAGCGATTTAGCTGGTGGATCATTAATGATAACAGGGGACAGATCCATCCCTATCTCCCCCCCCCAGACCCAAAAATTCTGGGTCTCATAAACTATTGGAGAAACAGTAATGAACACTAGTTCCAGATTTAGAGCATATAACAGATTCTTGAGGCAATTATTCCATCCTTCTAAAGTATTGTCAACAAGCTTTTCCCTAACTGAGTTTTAAAAAGCCTATTCCAGGGCCGGCCACGTGGCTTAGCGGTTAAGTGCGTGCGCTCTGCTACTGGCGGCCCGGGTTCGGGATCCCGGGTGCGCACTGACGCACTGCTTCTCTGGCCATGCTGAGGCCACGTCCCACATACATCAACTAGAAGGATGTGCAACTATGACATACAACTATCTACTGGGGCTTTGGGGGATAAAAAAAAAAGGAGGAGGATTGGCAATAGATGTTAGCTCAGAGCCGGTCTTCCTCAGCAAAAAGAGGAGGATTAGCATGGATGTTAGCTCAGGGCTGATCTTCCACACACACACAAAAATAATAAAAACAAAACAAAATGAAACAAAAAGCCTATTCCAATGTTCCAGGCACACTTTTTGAATTTCTGAATACTAGATGAATTTTCCTCTACCACTGTCTTTCAGGAACACCCCAAGGCAGGATTGCAGTGGTGCAAATGTCCACTTTTGTGTGGTGCCAGCATATCATGCAGAATCATCTGAAGATAAGGCCCCAATGCTTTCTTCCATATTCATGTTGTCATAGGGAAACCTTATGAGGCTACAAGTTCAGGCTGTGAAAGTGAAAGCAATGCAACAAGAGTATGGACCAAGCATCTGGACCACTTGCTCAGGAACAGGAGTGCTGTTGACTGCTGTGCATGCCTAATGTTCTGGATTGGTGAGATAGAGAACAGCCAGGGCATGATGGGAAGTGTAGGTTGCTTAGTAACTTAGTAGCCTGTTGTCAATCATTCAGTCTCTATTAGGGCCCATTAAAAAGTCAGAAGCTGTTTCTCAAATGGTGAAGAGTTATCTGCAGAGGAAGCTATTGCTTTGCTTTAAAATCCTAAAGGTCTGATCTGTAATCCACTCTAGGCGCTTATCCAAATTTCTGAACAACCCTTATCTGCAAATACTCTTCAAGGACAATCATATATGCTGGGTCATGTGACCCAACTAGCACAGCAGCTGGCATGGCAGACTGGACTTGTTAGAGTTTTCTCTTGTTTTGAAATCCGTTCAAAATGGAGAACTCTTCGGGAAACTTCGTAAATGTTTGGAATAACTTGCCTAAAGTTGGTATATACTGCCCTCAAAGTCAAGAGGCCCACTGAATTTTGTTACAGATGAGGCAGGACTTGAGAAACACTGCCTTACTTTGGTTTTATTTTAGTATTGTTAATTCCAGAGGGCATTTTAATTATGTGCAAACAAGGCCTGGTAGTCAATTTCAAGATGCAACTTTTCTGTGTAGTTTCAAGGAAATTCCAGCCATTAAAAGTGGTACAAGGGACCTGGCATTTGCCTTGATGACTTGTTTTGATTCTTGAGAGGAATAACTTGCTAGTGATTCTCCAGAGTCTGAGTCCCCAGGGCTAAAGAGTGGAATGTAAGAGCCTCGGGCCCCAGTTATACTCAGCTCACAGAGAAACAGGAGGATGGTGGCCTGTTTCTCTGGAGCAGGTAAGTTTATTCAAGTTTTCATGAAACAGTTAAAATATTACATTATTTTCATGATATAGTAACTTGGGTCTACTTTTATTTTTCTTTTTATGTTAAGTCACTGTGTATACTATCCAATTCTGAGTCCAATAATATTAAAGAAAAAAGTTAATACTCACGGAAATATTTGGCTTCATGTCTATTGACAGTCATTTGATGAAGAACAGAATAAACTTTTCCCCTGGAAATGAATATTTATCCATATCTCTTTATGTGCATCTTAAATTGGTATATAAGCTTTCACAAGAATGAGAATTAGTTCTGAGAGAATTCTTACCTGATAAATCTTGAGACTCTTAAGAGATATCTATATAATGTCTAGGCTGTAACAGAAGTTAACCCTTAGACTATAAACCCTAGTAAAGTGCACACTACACTCAGAGGTCAAAAGAAGCTATTTTCCTCCTCAACCCTCAGCAGCTCAGCTATTCAATGCGAGATGTAGCCTTTACCGAAAAAAGGTGCTTAAATTGGACTGATATATTCTTTTCCTAGATTTCTCTTTATTTTACTTTATTCTTGGAATAAAAGCATATTCTCTTGAAGATGTTAGTTGATTTTTGTGTACAGGTAAAATAGAGTAGCAATATGTGTTGTTCTGAGGCAAACATTTCACATTTTTCACAAACTCCATCACTATTTTAAGCATTTATGTGCAAACATTTCCTATCAGTTATGTGCATGTTATGATACTAGCTAATGTGTGGACGTACACACTAAAATATGATAAGTATTTCTTATGGAAACACAAATTGCAATGGAAATGCAAAGATGTTTCAGAGACTCAGCTTGGTTTGCTGTATCCATAGCAGTTATCTCCATGAGGCTCGTTCTACATGGACAAAATTAACACCAATAACTCTTCTCATTTTCTTTTGTCTACCATAGAAAGTCATGGCATGTTTGTCACTCACCTCCGTAAATCTTCTCTTTTGCAGAAACAACTCTCCTCCCCCACCCTCTCCCTTTAAAGGCAATGTGGAGATGGTTGTAAGAAATCTGAGTGTGGAGACAACCTTTGTCCTCTTGGGTTTCACAGATTACCCAGAGCTTCAGATTCCTCTCTTCATGCTGTTTCTGATCATGTATGTTATCACTGTGGTAGGAAATCTTGGGATGATAATAATCATCAAGGTTAACCCAAAGTTTCACACTCCCATGTACTTTTTCCTTAGTCACCTTTCTTTTGTTGATTTTTGTTACTCCTCCATCATTACTCCCAAACTGCTTGAGAACTTGGTCGTGGCTGATAAAAGCATCTTCTACTCTAGCTGCATGCTGCAGTACTTCCTGTTCTGCACTGCTGTGGTGACCGAGTCCTTCTTGCTGGCAGTGATGGCCTATGACCGCTTTGTGGCCATCTGTAATCCTCTGCTTTATACGGTGGCCATGTCACAGAGGCTCTGTGCCCTGCTGGTGGCTGGGTCGTATCTCTGGGGTATGTTTGGCCCCTTGGTACTCCTTTGCTATGCTCTCCAGCTAGACTTTTCTGGGCATAACATAATCAACCACTTTTTCTGTGAATACACTGCTCTCATTGCTGTCTCGAGCTCTGACATACACATCCCCCACCTGCTGCTCTTTGGTTTTGCCACCTTCAATGAGGTGAGTACACTACTCATCATCCTTGCTTCATACATATTGATTTTTGTGACTGTCTTAAACATCCGTTCTGCCAGCGGGCATCGCAAAGCCTTCTCCACCTGTGCTTCCCACCTGACCGCCATCACCATCTTCCATGGGACTATCCTTTCCCTCTACTGTGTGCCCAACTCCAAAAACTCTTGGCAAACCGTCAAAGTGGCCTCTGTATTTTACACAGTGGTCAACCCCATGTTGAATCCTCTGATCTACAGCCTGAGGAATAAAGATGTGAAGGATGTCTTCCAGAAATTAATGGACACAAAAGGCCCATTTCCCTGAACCAATCTCCAAGGATGTTTTTAATCCTAGGAATAATGGGAACAGAGCTTTCTAAAACCTAGAGCATATATTTGCATGAGATTTTTTTGGTGACTGTGATGTTAGTATATTGTGAATTGGTAAACTGAAATCCCTTGAAGTTATTTGTGTTGTATATCACTGAAGCATAGTGTCTTTGTTGGGAGATATGGATGGACATGCTGTGTGATAAAAGGGGGAATGATCCTTTTCTGACACCTCCATTCCTTGGGTTCTGTGAATTCTATGAAAGCACAGTCTTCTGCTTTCTAACAGTCAGCTTATGCTGAGAAGTACATTGGGCAATGACAGTTACATCTAGATGATGACACAGAGGTTCAAGAAACTAGCCTCGAATTGACAGAAATGGCTAATTTAAGAGAGGAACTCAACCTTGTTGACTCTAAATCTAGTGCTTTTTCACTATAGTTCCTCTGAGGCTATTAGTCTGAAAGGTCACAGGAATTAGTTTTGTCCTTCAGAAAGGATAATCTCCGGAGTCGTTGCAATATTCCTAGATTATCTTTGGATATTATTACTCAAAAGGCTGCATTCCCAGTATTATCAGGTCTGGAAATCTCTACAAGCATTACCTAGTCTAGTTCCTATGTTTTAGGACCAGGATAAATGGAATATACATTTTATCTGGGAATATTGAGGAATAATGTTACAACATTTCCGTTCTAATGTTTATATGAATGCCAAAACAAGTACGAACATCTGGTAACAAACATCCTAAAAATTAAAGCAAATTATAGTAGGAAGGCTAACCCTATAGAATTTGAATAAACTTAATGTCCTTATTATTAAAACAGTGTCATTTGGAATGAATAGATAACCATTTGAGAAGGAAGATAAAATTACATCTCTTTATTTCACACACGCTCTTTTGGTGTGTGAAATAAGGAAGAGATGTAATTCAAAACAAATTTAAAACTTAGATTATATGAATACACAAAGCTTCCTGGCAAAATAACAGATAGGAAATTAGGGATTGGCCCTGTGGCTTAGCGGTTAAGTGTGTGTGCTCCACTACTGGCGGCCTGGGTTCGGATCCCGGGTGTGCACTGATGCACCCCTTGTCCAGCCATGCTGAGGCGGTGCCCCACATACAGCAACTAGCAGGATGTGCAACTATGACATACAACTATCTACTGGGGCTTTGGGGAGATAAGGGGGGGAGATAATGGTGGAGGATTGGCAATAGATGTTAGCTCAGGGGCGGTCTCCCTCAGCAAAAAGAGGAGGATTGGCAGGGATGTTAGCTCAGGGCTGATCTTCCTCATAAAAAAAAAAAATTAATTAATTAATTAATTTAAACGACAAATGAAAAGCTGAGGAAAAGTCACTACTTATGTTACACATAGTGGAGGAGAACATGAATACCCTCTATAAAAATATACACAGGATATAATTAACGTTCTATACAAAAGAAGACAAATAGCCCTTAAATACGTGAAGAGTTGTTCAGTCTAACTCATAATAATAGGAATACAAATGAAAACTGCCTTGAGCTGTACTTTCTCACCTTTCAGAGCGGCAGAAATCCAAAAGTATAATGATATGTCCTTCAGTGAAGCTGCAGGGAAACGGACATTTTGATACATTGAGGGCAGGAAGGTAACACGTTACATGTGATTTGAAGTACGAGCAAATTTACATACGCATTTATCCTCTTTCAAAGCATTCTCAGTTCTAGGAATCTACCCCAGAGATAGAGTGGCAAAAATATGTATAAATAACATATTCCAAACATTATTTATAATAAGAACAGACTGGATAAAATCCAGTATGAAGGTGGTTTATTAAACTACGGGTCACGATAAAGAAGTACACAGCTGTGCAAATGGAAAGAGGAAGGTTTCTGTGTATTGCTACGGAGTGGCCTCCAGAAAATTTTCTTAAGTGAGTAAAGACAAGATGCAGGAATGTTGTATAGCACCATAAACTGTTGAGGGAAGACGGAAAGGTGAAGCAAACACTAGTAAAGATAGGAAGAGACGAAAGACAACTTTTAGGAATGTACATTATAATATCGCTCTGCTTTAGGGGAATATTTTATATTTTACATAGTATAATAGACATATTTATGTCCAAAAGTAAACAAAAACATCTCTAATTTGAAAACAAATAAAAACAAATGAATCTATAATGTTGGACACATGCTCATAAAGTAAAACATTTTCGATGAAGGACTTGAAGCACAGAATTTTTAGTGTACATCCTCGTTATGCAATGTTTATTTTAGTATAAAACAGATAGTAATTATTGAAATGTCAATGAAACTCAAGTTGTAAGCATAAAAGAAGAGTTACAGCTCTAAAGTAACAGAAGGTAAGTAAAAAACTTTTCATCTTAATTTGAAATAGAAATTTATTTTGAAACAATTTTTCTCTCTTAAAAATAGTACCATTCATAATGATAACGGAATAGCAATGAACATCCCTATTCTCAAAATTTTCTCTGAAAGGAAATCTTTGCTCTCTAGCAGACCAGAGTTTTTTGGAGGAATAGCTGTTTTGAAGTCTGAGGTAGAAAATGTAATGGGCCTTGAGCAACTTAATTCCCAGAAAGCAAGAATGCTATGAACAGCTAGCTGGATCATTTCAAAGAGACTCAGGACGCAATTTGAAATGGCTCCCACTGGCTTATGATCAACATAAAAATGAATATTGACGGCAATTCATTTAAAAGCATCAAATATACTTACATCTAAAAATTTAAATCTAGATACTAAAAAAGAAAAATAATACATCACTGGTTACTATTAATAGTTGCTGGGGGTATCAAGTCATTACTCTGAAAATTGGTAAAAAAAAAAGAGTTAAATAGTTATTCTCTTTCCTTTAAGATTTGTATTTCAGGGTTACCTAATAGTTTACGAGGGGAAATTCAGAACAAATAAAAGCAGAATAGGGATGGAATTAGAAAATCACAATTTTAAAACTCCTAATAAAAACCTGGATCCAGGCGATGACTCAGTAGCTATTAAAGTCATTGAGTGGAAAGCTGGTGGGAAATGTTAAAAGGAAGCAACCCAGCTGACGCCCCCTGCATCCACGGACCAGCCTAAGCAGCGCTACACGCCGGACGGCCAGTCAGCACGTGAGCACAACCTGCCGTGACGGGCAGGAGTCAGCCCACCCACGAAGAGCTCTCGCCCGAAAGAAACGGAAGAGAGAGCCTGAGCTAGTAAAGCTTCCCGATGTGAGTATCAGGTTAAAAGAATTGGTGCGGGAACAAGTCGTTATGACAAATAAAGCAATAAGCCAAATACAGAACAGGCAGCATTCTACAAATGCTCCAATTTTTCCAAAAAATCACCTGAACACACATACATGTACACACACACACACACACACACACACGGAACTGTTACATACTACACAGAACATAATGTTACATAATACACGGAATTGTTACATAATAAAAAAATTTAGTTATAACAACCAAATTTGATTCTTCATTCAAACTAACTGTAAAAATATATCTTTGAGACAACTTGGGAAATTTAAACATGGGTTTGGTATTAAATTATATAAGAATATGTTACTGTTTTTCTTAGGTGGAATTTCGGCATGAGTGTTTATTCAAATGTTTATTTTATCGATGGTTACATTTTTTATAAACTCCTATTAATGACTTAGTTCTGTAAGCAAGTGGATTGATAGAGAAATATAATATCCTATAAATATAATTATATTTTAAAGGACTCAAATTTATAGGATTGGAAGTCAGGGACTCACTGTCCCTAAAATGTCTTGACCCGTCAGGACAAAGAACACCACACACAGTCTTGCTTTCCAGGCTGCACACAGCACTTTCGGCCAACAATATATTTGGGAAAGGAAAAAATCAGTGTAGTGAGCAGTTCTTGTAGTCCCTTGTTTTGAGGCTTGTAGAATTGGCTGAAGTACTTTTTGTTTCCTTGAATAGCTTCAAAAGAATTAAAGTTTTAAAATTACATTGACAAACCAATTTCAGTTTTATCATCCCAGATTATTTCTGCAGACCTGAAATTACTTAATGATAATTTCTTAATGAAAATGTACTGCAAAAACACTCAACTAATGTCTTCCCATATTTTCTTATTGTTCTAAAAAATACCAACATAGTGGCATGAACACAGCTTTAAATGACCACCCATAGATATACCCAGATAGGCTTCCTTCTTTTTCTTTGTGTCATAAATAGTATCTGCCTGAAATATCCAAGTTACATTTTTGCAAAAGAGATTTAGAAAGCACAGAACATCACCACAAACTGTAGAATCATTTAGATGCATAAAAAAAGCTGACTATTTATTTCAAAATCAGTTGTGTTTGCTGTTCCCTTTACCTCAAACTCAACACTCTTCTCCTGGTTATTTGCACAATTTGGCTTCTCACTTCATAATGGTCCATGATCAAATACCATCTCATTATGGTCTTCTCTGACCTCCCTATTTAAAATGACACCTTCGATTATATATTTTTTGCATTTATAATTACTGGAAAATGATTACATATTTATTTGGTTTTTTGCATTCCCCATTAAATATAAATTTATTGACAAAGGGACATTCTTTCCCCTTTTCCCCAGTACCTAAGATAACACATAGCTCAGAGTAAACATGTAATAACTATTTATTGAATGAATGAATGAGTAATTATGTATCCTCATTATGTACTCAACCTTCTTTCCCTGATTTCTGCCTAGAGATAGAAAATTCAGCAGAGTGGACATTTGTTTTTGTTTTGTTTTATTTTGACTGCCTAGTTTCAGTAATCACTTCTAAAGTATCTTATTGTTCTTTGTGAAGTGTCTTCTCTCTGAACTGAAATTCCTCATAGTTCTGGTAAGTTTGGCTCTATTCCCAGTTCCTTGGAAGCTCATATTTATCATTCAATAAGGATTCTTGCTACACTTTATGCTAGTCACTGATCTAGGAGCTTAGAACATATCAGTGAATACATTCTATGCTTTTCTGGAACTTTTATTCTAGGAGGAAGAAACAAACGATATATAAGAAATGCAATAAACAAGGATTAAAACTATATTTGAATGACGTCAAGTACTTTAAACACTAAATTGGGTAGTGAAGTAGCCTTTACAGTATAATAGTGTGTTCATGGAAGGTTTTATTGAAAAGGTGCGTTTGAGCAAAAACTCAAGGGAAAGTATTTCAGGGTAGAGAAAAAAACTGGTAGAAAAGACCATAAGGAAGGAATGTGCTACATTTTTTGAGAAACAAAAAGCAAGGAACAAAAGCAAAGAGGTAAGACTAGCTAGAGAGAGAGTAGTAGAATAGCTCAGAGACTTAAAAGGGACTAGATAATTTTCCCAACTTATATTTAACTTTTTAAATATTTCTGCTTTAAGTCTCAAGGATCACGATGACCTAAAAGATGGATCTTCACACTTCTCCAATATGGTGAGAGTGGATGGTGTGGAGGAAAAGGGTTATGCTTGGCATATAGTAGTCACTCAATTAATACTTGATAATGATGACTTTTATAGTTACATGGTTCTGATAATTGTAGGAAGGTATGGGAGTACTCAAGGAGTTGGAGGGAGTGACTTTATAAATTTTTATCTGAAATGCCCCTCACGCTGCTCCAGGTTTCCTAGTACACAAGAATTACATCAGAGAAAGATGATTAATTTTAATTGCTTATTTAATACCCTCAAGAGAATGGGGCAATAGGTGGTTTCTAGGGTTCGTGTCCCAAAGGTACTGACTATGTCTGTAAGAACACATGCATAACTCCCAACCAGGAGATGTCCTCCCTTTGCCATCAGCAGGTTTTAAGATTCTAGAGACAGATTGATATTAATTTCAATGTGGGGTATGTAGAAAACAATGTGAGATCTAGACCATGAGATTTAGATCTAGACAGTTCTGGAGAAATATTTAGGCACCACCAAAGTTACATATCTGAACGTACAAGAAAGAGAACAGGTACTTATTCTACAGAGCTGTGTGTTAGACGGCCTGGCTCAGCTGAGCTCCTCACTAACAGCCCGTGAACAGCAGGTACCGGTGTGTGTGTGGGGAGAGAAGAGCTCTGAGAATTTGAGGGAATGTGCATTGTCCTGATTCTATAAATTTTTGGAAGTGGAATCAAGGTAGAATAGACAAATATTTGAATAAAATGAAAGAAGCAGAGATTGAATAGACTCTAAAGTGAAAAACAATTAAACAGGACCAGCTTTAATTAAGAGTATAAAGCAGGAAACAAGAGTATAAAACAGGATCCTGAGAGCAAAAATTACAACAAAATGGGGAAACGAATTATAAGAAAGAAGATTTCAGCTGTTATATTTTCTATACAGCATTTGGGACACAAGAGCCATTATGTTAAATATAATATTAGTTTAAAATGAATTCTTAGGGCTGGCCCCGTGGCATAGCGGTTAAGTGCATGCATTCCTCTGCTGGCGGCCCCCGGTTCGGATCCCTTGGCGTGCACCGATGCACCACCTGTCAAGCCATGCTGTGATGGCATCCCACATAAAGTGGAGGAAGTTCACCAGGATTTTACCTCAGGGCCAGTCTTCCTCAGCAAAAAGAGGCGGATTGGCATGGATGTTAGCTCAGGGCTGATCTTCCTCCCCCACCAAAAAAAAAAAAGAATTATTGAATACCCTGGCTAAATTAAATATTGTATAAGAAAAAGGTCTGATAATTAGAATGTCTGGCTTTGTGATGGATTGTCTTTTGATGTTGTCTTTAAAACTCAAATTTATGGGTATAGGAACAGATTGGGCCCTTGTGTGTCTGAGTTTTGCATATGATCTGATTTTTATTGATGAGCCATCTGAAATGTATTTCTTGTGTTGTGAGATCAGAGATAATCTTACCAGAAAGGATAGAAAAAGAGTTTTCTAGGATGATAAGATCTTAGACGTGCTGGCCACCATTTTGAGAAATATAATTCTTTTGCATTACTATTTTCTCAGGAAATGTCTTTATAGTGCAGTACTACCTCCAATTTCCAATCCCTCTCCCTCTCAGGGAATAGAGGACAGAATGAATATTCTATATGTCTTGAAAGGAGAGTAGAAAAAGAAAAAGAGAGAGAAAGACCTAGGAAAGGGAAGTTTCTAAGTCAGAGTCTTCACTATGGTTAGTTAATTCCTGGGAGAGAAAATTTACCTAAATCCCATTCTCATTTCATCTTGATGCTGCTTTCTGGTATAGCTCTGTGGCATATACACTGTCATTGGCCTATTTCCCATAGTTTTAGAGTCTCTAATTTGTCAATTAAAGGTATGATGATTTAATAAAGGAAATACGTTAGTGTCTAGAGTAGAGCGTGGAGTAGAGTCTGGTGTAAAAAAGTGGATCCAGGGCTGGGAGTCTGGGGCTCTGGGATCTAGTCACAGATGTGTAGATTGGTCCTTATTTGCATGTCATTGCAAAAGCCAAGATTCTCCAGCTTCTGTTTTGTCACCTTTAGAATAAGGAAGTAGACTAGATTATCTTTATCATCTGTTCCAATTTTATTATTCCTCATGCAATGAGGAAGGATTGACATTTGGGACTTCCTGAGCTGAGGAGCATACTCTCTGAAAAAAATTAATTAAGATTAATTTTACTGAGTCAGAGAAAAAAAACGAAGGTTAATTTGCTATATGGAATTAACAGCAAAGGCACAAATGTAAAGCATGAGGGGTGTTCATTCTTAATGTCACAGTGTGAACGTGTAATGCAAAAATTAATTTGTTTAGAAATTTCACATTTTATTACTGATTATAGGGCTGACATAATCAGTCATCGTGTTATGCTAGGCTTATCTTTTGTGAACTTACAATGTTCAAGGAGAGCTGAAAGTGTTATGGGAGGACTGGATTTAAAATAACCATAAATCCCTAGATTTCATATTCTTATTTGCAAATATTAAAAATTACTACTGAGAACTAAAATAGTAATTCAATAATTGTATTAACTTAAAGAAAAATTTTAAATAGTTATGTTTTAAAATTTTAGATATTTAGTATATCTTGCATTAAAAATACATAGAGAAATTCTGAAAGAGATATTTTGCTTCATCTTCCTGTCTTGGGGAGGGGTAGTTAACCATCTTCTTACATCCTCACTCTCCTTAATATTTTTGCTTCCAGGACTGATTCAGATTCTAAGAAACAGCAACCATGTTACGGTCAGAGAGAAATAAAACTGCGGCCACGTTCACTCTCTTGGGCTTCTCAGATTTCCCAGAACTGCAAATCCCCCTCTTCTTGATTTTTCTGGCCATCTACAGTGTCACTGTTGTAGGGAATATTGGGATGATTGTAATAATCAGAATTAACCCCAAACTGCACACCCCTATGTACGTTTTTCTCAGCCACCTCTCATTTGTGGATTTCTGCCTTTCCTCCAGCGTTACTCCTAAGACCCTGGTGAACCTAGTTGCGGAAGACAGAACCATTTCACTTTCAGGATGTGTAGTACAATTCTTTTTCTTTTGTACCTTTGCAGTGACTGAATTCTTTTTATTAGCTGTGATGGCCTATGACCGCTTTGTGGCCATTCGTAACCCTCTGCTCTACACAGTTGCCATGTCCCAGAAACTCTGTGCCATGCTAATGGGTGGATCTTATGCATGGGGAGTAGCTTGTTCCTTGATACTCACATGCTCTGCTATCAAATTATCATTTCAGGGTTTCAACACAATTAATCATTTCTTCTGTGAATTCTCCTCATTGCTGTCCCTCTCTTGCTCTGATACTTATGTCAATCAGTTGCTCCTTTTCATTTCTGCCACCTTTAATGTGGTCAGCACACTACTCATCATTCTCATGTCTTATGTATTTATCATTGTCACCATCCTCAAGATGCGTTCAGCCAGTGGGCGCCGCAAAGCCTTCTCCACCTGTGCCTCCCACCTGACTGCCATCACCATCTTCCACGGCACCATCCTCTTCCTCTACTGTGTTCCCAACTCCAAAAACTCCAGGCACACAGTCAAGGTGGCCTCTGTGTTTTACGCAGTAGTGATCCCCATGTTGAATCCTCTGATCTACAGTCTGAGAAATAAGGATGTCAAGGATACAGTCAGCAAAATAATGAAAACAAATTTTCATATTGAATGCATGCATTGGTAAACGTTTGCTTCAGTTTTAGCAGAACACCTTTCTGATTTTTGAATAAACTGTGTATCAAGAGTTCATTTTCAAAAATCACTTTAGATTTTCAAAAAGAAAGAACATGAAATTTAGGTTAGAGAGACTATATCTGGCTCTGATTGTATAAACCAGAGAAGATCAATTATCTTGACTCCATCTTTATTTACAAAAATGATATAATATGATTTAGTTCAAAAAGTGGTGTGTGGAACAAAAGAAAATGTAGACAATATATCTGGTATATTGCATATGTGCAGTAAATGTTACTTCTGTTCCCCTTCCTTCTCTGAAAACTGATAGGTTGTAGGTGCTAAAAAAAAATTTTATATTTTATATTTAGTGAAATAGATGACAGGAAAAGATATAGTTTCACTTTCCAGAACCTCACAATTCAGCGTTGTTAGTAAATATCACAATAGGGTTGGTGGGGAGAGATAGTGCAAATCATTTGTAGCTCTCAGTGCTTCATAACTGCAGGCTTCTTTTACTTGGCCCTGAAGGGTAAGTTTTTAAGACAAATAAAAGAGAAAGACAGTAGTTTTATTCAGGAGTAGAGAGCATGAACAATGTTCAAGAGGCAAGTACATATAATTAAGTCAATGACTCAAAACATATTTTGAGCTACTATTTTATGCCATATGCATACAAAGTATCTTGTTAGATACTCAAAGGAATGAAAACTTGCATAAATTTTAGCAATTATTCTAAATTATCTTAGGAAAGAGTTCCAGTGTGTGGGATGAAAGGATTTACAAGAATTTTAGGAATATTAGCTTGTTTCTTGAAATAGTGAGAGCAAAAAAAAATAAAATATATTCATGTTCTATGCTTTATGCTTCCTTTCTGTCACTGACCAGTCAGTGTAAATATATTATTAATTCATATGGTAGCTTGACCAAGGGTATACATCTATTTTCTTCCTTGGGACTCTCTAGGCAGTCTTCATCAAATAATTGAACAGATTCGTTGCAAGTATTGAGAACAAGGTGCTTTCCTTAGACTTTAATGTTGCTTTAAATTAACCCTTATATTTAATTATATCTAAACAAAGAAAAAATCAACCTTAGATTACTGTGTATATGAGGGAGGATTGATTTTTCCTCTAACAACTGTAATGCCTATTATAAGATGCCCTCGCAGACACAAGTTTCTAACTTGGAAAATTTATAACATCATATTGATCTTTTATTTTATCTCTTCTATCATGAGTTTTGCTCGAATTATTTATACATGTTTTCCCTATTATACTCTTTGTGTCTGAATGAACTTCCAAGTTTAGTCAATAAAATATTGAGAAAACAAATTCTAGGTGTTTTTGTGAAGGTAAAATGAAAACTGGGCAACAATTTGATATTGGCTTAATGAAGTCATTTGAAATGATTATATGGTTTTAAACTTAAAATGATAAATTAATATCACCTTTTTTTCTGGTTAATATTTGGATATGTAATGGCAACCAACATTGTTTTATATATTCACAAATAAACTGTCTCCTTCTACACATTGTCATTTACTTGATATTCAACTGAAATAGAACAATCATGTATAAGTAGCAGAAAAGTTATATTGGTCTTGATTGGAATCAGTGATGAATAATCCATTCTCAGAGAATAAATCTATGTTTCTGTTCTATCTTGGCAAAGGATGACTAAATTTTTGTGAAGTCAGAGACAAAACCCCTTTACTTGTTTTTCTGAGGAAATGGAGATACATATTGTTTAAGTGCTCTGATCATTGTTTTAAAATTAATGGGTGACATACTCAAGACAACAATTGGAGACTTCAATCCTACAGGCCTTAAGACTTTTCATTAAACACTGATGTAAAATTTCATACTCTTTCATTTTCTAACTTTAGACTTCGCATTATCTTTGGTAACTTCTACAGCTGCTGTAGAACATGATTTTTGTTAGTGTGATTCAATCTTCATTAACTCAGGTGCTTCTTAAAGAAATCAATTTTTAAAAATCTATACAGATGTTAGAATTTTCAATCGACTTCAAAAATAACTCAACATAAATTTAATTGAAAAATAAAAATCTAATATCCAGTGCACACCAAGGTTATCTTATGTTCATAATAATTAATTTGAAATATAGAAAGCATCAGATTTCATACCATTTCTTTTATCCCTGAACTTATATTTAAAATCACTTACTCTCCAGAATAATATCCCTTAAAAATTATGCTAGTATATTATTTTGCAACAAAAACACATGTAAATTGACCTATTTCCTTTGTTAATAAAGTTTTAAGTGATTTTTATCTACACTGAATTATCATTATAATGATCATTACCTTACTTCTATTCAATAACTTAAATGTTACACATTTTTGTAAAATTTTCAAAGATAAACTATATAATGTCATTAGAAATGCATCTTGATATTGATTGAGATGATTTTATTTTTATTTTTTATTTCAATTGGTAAAACTATCCATGGATGAATATTTCTGTTGCTGGAATAATACAGATTTCAGCATACTTAAATTTGGTTGTATTATGAAAAGAAGGATGGGAACACAACAGTGATTTTTTTGTAGTAGGAATATCACTCAGTACTTTTTAACATCGCGGACATATTAAGTCAAAAACCTCATGAGCCCTTATCATTAATGGTTATTTGAGTAATTTACTAAATATAATTATATGCATTTCGTTTCTCATTTAAGGTGCATCTGGTAATCTAGTTTTAAAATGAAGCTGATGTGCAGTTATTGGAGAAATTCACTTTCTTACTTTCTTAGAAGTTTATAAAAAAGGCTTTGGTATGATTTATTAAATGGCAATTTTTAAAAATGTGTTATAATTTCACTTAGTTAAATCTTTCTTAAGCCTATATTATTAGTCTTCTGGTTTAAGTATTGGAGGTAGCAAGCTAGAAAGAGATTTGCTCCCAACATTGCAGCACAAAAAGCTAGATATTCTGCAAATTTTAAACATTTTTGGAACCCACTGGTTAGCTGGGGTCACTAGGCCAGCAACTAACACAAACCTAGAGTTACCAGTGACAGCATTCCATTTATTGTTAGAGGAGGCGGAAGAATGAGGAGAGAGAGCCTCTCTGGGTACATGTGCAAAGGGAAGACTTAAAGTTTAAAGTGGATTATACATTGAAAATATATTATAAGCCAACTCTCATCCTACATGTACGGTAACACCAGAGTAGTTTGAAGCTCGTGGTGCACTGAGGGGGCCACAGTGTTAACAACACTGAAGCCCAGCTCAACTCCAACACTTAATGTTAAGCAAAAAAAGTGAGTTAATTTCCCGGCAAAAGTACCATTTACTTCAGTCTCTGTTGTCCTACAAGTGATGTACGTTCTTAAGCAAAAATTACATGGCAACACAAATAAGCAGAAGAAAGCAACCCACTGTAAAAAAGATAAGATATTAACAGAATTAAGTTCAGATGTAACCTAGACATTAGAAACAGCAGACAGGCAACCTAAAATAAATAGAGTTCCTATGGGCTCTATTGAAAAGGTAGACAACACGAATGAATAGACGGGGGGTTTCAGTGAAGTCATGGAAACTATAAAACTGAATCAAATAAAAATGCTAGAAAAACATTTTAAAAAATAGAGATAAAGGATATTTTAAAGGGTACAACTATAGCTTCAACATAGATGAGGACAGAATTAGTGAAATTAAAGATAGATCAATAGAAAACACCCAAAATTACACACACACACACACAAAGAGTGAAGAAAATAAACATTTAAGAGCTGGGTAACAATATCAAATAGTAAAAGTAACTATAATTTGAAACTCAGATGTAAAAGAGAAGAAGGTAAGGGCCAAGGGAATATGTGAGGAGACAATGGCTAAGAAATTTCTTAAATTAACAAAGGACACCAAACCCAGATCCAAGAAGCTCAGATAACACAAAGCAGAAAGAGAACACACACACACACACCCCACAGAAGAAAAGAAAGTAAAAGAGAAAATGTTGATTGCAAGAACCATTACATATTGAGCAGAGCTTTTCAACCTCAGGAATACTGACATTTTTCACTGGATAATTTGTGTTGTGGGGCACCGCCCTGTGCATTGTAGGCTGTTTAGCAGTGTCCAGGGCCTCCACACACTAGATGCCAGCAGTACTCCCTTGTAGTTGTGATAATCAGAGATATTCCAGGCATGGTCAAGTGTCCCCTGTGTGTTTGTTGGAGGGAGGAGGGCAGAATTGGGGACAAACCCAAATCTACTTTAGAAAAACTAGTCTAAAGGAAAAAAAGATGAGCATTACAGCAGATTTCTTTTCAAAAAAATGTGAAAATCAGAAAAAATGTACAGAAAATGGAAAATGTTAAAAGGGAAACAACAAAAAATCAGTCACTCCAGAATGATATACAAATGAAAATATCTTTCAAAAGGGAAAGAAAAAACAACTTTTTTGGGAGTAACAAAAACTGAGAGAATGTATTACATGTAGGCATGTACTACCAGAAATATTAAAATAAGTTATTCAGGGAGAAGGAAAATACCACCAGACAGAAAATCAAAGCTACACAAAGCAATCACACTGGTAATTCCTTAATGAATAAATGTATTTTGTTGCATATTGTTAGTTGTTCTAAAAGACAGACTGTCTGAAGGAAAAAATAGCAATGAAATGGCATTTATAGTCTGTAAAAGTAAAATATATAACAATAACGTGAAGGATAAGAGAGGACTTAGAAATTTACTGTTTTATGATTCGTAGAAGACCTATGATTTATTTAAAAAATTTATGGTAAACTCTTAGAAAACCATTATAGTTTTTAAAAAAGTAAAATAATAAATCAATAGAGGAGAAAAAATAAATAGAATCATAGAAAAATTCTTTCAATAGAAGACAAAAAAGGGAAAGTAATAAGGGACACATTAAACAGATAGAGACAAGGTATAAAGATGGTAGATTTAATTCAGCCATATGAGTAATTACATTAACTATAAATAGTCTGGACATCCAAATTAAAAATGGAGATTGTCATATTGGACATATAACAAAATAAATCTCTGCTCTATGCAAAGAAATCTTCTTAATTATAAAGACGTATTGAGTTAAATATAAAAAATAAAAAATATCTCATGCATGGATATATTAATATAAATCAAAGTAAAACAAAACAAGAACAAAAATAGAACAAAACAAAATCTCAACAGGATTTTTACCTTAATTGACAAGCTGATTCTAAATTGTATACTATAGGAACTAGAAAAGACAATGTAGAAAGTTACAAAATCATTGGAAGATTTTCATTACCTGATTTCAATACTCACTATAAAGCTAAAATAACTAAGACAATGTGGTATTAAAAATATAAACATTTAGATCAATGGAACAGAATAGAGGATCCAAACACACACACACACCTAAATGATCAAATTATTTTCCACAAAGGTACATAAATTTGTAAAATGGAGAAAAGATAGTTTCTTTAATAAAAGATGCTAGATCATTTAAATATCTGTATGCAAAAAATGAACTTCAATTCATAAATCACACCATATAAAATAATTAACTCAAATGAGCATAGAACTAAATAATATCACATTTATAAAACTTCCAGAAGAAAATATAAGAAAAATTCTTTGTAATTTCACATTGGGCAAATATTTCTTACATACGAATTCCAAATCATGATCAATAAAAGAAAAATGATGTGAGATGTCATCAAAATTAAATACTTTGCTGTTCAACAGCCACTATTGAAAGAATGAAAAGACTAGACACATAATGGAAGAAACTCTTTCCAAGTACACGTCTCATAAAGGATTTGTATCCAGGATATAGAAAAAATTGTCAAAATTAAACAGCACACTTATAAATAAACCAAAGGCCAAAGAAGAAAGCACAGGAGAAGTTATAGAAAATTTTTAATAGAGTAAAAACAGAAACACAATCTATAAAATTTAAAAATATGTTTCTAAAGTGCTTAGAGGGAAATTTAGGGCTTTAAATACCAATATTAGAAAAGAAGAAATGTCTCAAAACTAGAACCTTAGCTTCCACATTTAGAAACTAGAAAAAAGAATGATGAACTGAAAAGATCAAAAAATAAAAGGAAGGATATAATAAAGACTGGAGCATACACGAATAATAGAAAGATGAAAAACAATAGAGAAAAACAAAGAGTTTGAATTTTGAAAAATCAAATTGACAAAAATTTTATCTAGAATCACTAAGAAAAAAAGACACAATATAAATTAACATAATCAGGAGAGATATTGACCTTGAAGAAATTAAAATGACTAAAGTGAATATTATAAACAACATATGTGAACATTAGTCAACTTAGATGATATGGACAAAATCCTAAAAAGACAAAATTAACAAAACTGACAAAAGAAGAAATAGAAAATCTGAAGAGACATAAAACAAGTACATAAACTGGATTTTTACTTAAAGGATTCTCTTTTCCTACCAATATCTAGACACAGATAGCTTCATTGGTTAATTTTACTAAACATCTATGTAAACATTATACCAAGCCTTTTTTTATTTTAATTTTATTTATTTATTTATTTATTTTTTTCCCCAAAGCCCCAGTAGATAGTTGTATGTCACAGCTGCACATCCTTCTAGTTGCTGTACGTGGGGCGCAGCCTCAGCATGGCCGGAGAAGCGGTGCGTTGGGTGCGCGCCTGGGATCCGAACCCAGGCCGCCAGCAGCAGAGCGCACACACTTAACCACTAAGCCACAGGGCCGGCCCCATACCAAGTCTTGATTAACTCATGTCAAAAATAGAAGAGGAGATCCTCTTTCCAACTCATGTTATTAAGCCAGCATTACCCTGATAACAAAGTCAAAAAGGAAACACAAGGAAAGAAAAAACAACACAATATCTCTCACGGTTGTAGATACAAAATTCTCAGCAAAAGTATTAACAAAATAAATCCAATAATACATATAAAATGATAATAAATTATGCCTAAGTGAGATCTATCCCAGAATGCAAGGTGGGTTTAACATATGAAAAGTAATTAATGTAACACATCATTTATAGAAAATAAAAGACAAAGACCATTTGGCCACCTCAATAAATGCAGAAAAGTATTTAACACAATCCAACATCCATTTAAGATAAAAATTCTCAAAAAAGTAGAAATAGAGAAAATTACTTCAACCTACCAAACTTGCTTCTAGCATCACACTTAATGGTTAGGGAGTGAGCGATTTATCCCTAAAGTAAAAAACAATGCACATGTCCACTCTCAGTACTGACGATGGATAGATAGAGAGAGAGAGAGAGAGAGAGAAAGATAGATAGAAAGATAGATAGATGATAGATAGATTAATAAATCAGTCAGTCCTCTGGATTTGAAGTAAAACTCATTTTATTCACAGACCATATGATCTTTTAAGTAGAAAATCCTAACCATTCTACATAACCCACACAAAAACCACTGGAGTAGTTGAGTTTGTCACAGTCACAAGGTACAAAATCAATATACAAAAACAATTTTAGTTCTATATAGTAGCAAAATAATATCTGAACATGCAATTAAGAAAACAATGTGATTCATGATGACATAAAAAATACTTAGAAATAAATTTAATGAAAGAAGAACAGTCCTTAATACTGAAAATTACAAAACATGGTAGTTGGTACTGGCGTAAGGTAGACAAATATATCAATATAATAGAATTGATGATCCAAAATAAACACATTAATGCTTGATCGATTTTTGACAAAGTTACCAGGGCTACTTATTGGGAAAGGACAATCTTGTCAGTAAATGGTGAAAAGTAGTTGACTATTTGTATGTAAAAAAGATGAACTAAAACCTAAACTTCACACCAAACACAAACATTAATAACTCAAAATGGATCATAGGTCTAAAGTTAAAAAAAAAAAAGTACCAATTATATATCTGATGAAATTTTTATACCAATAATATACAAAGAAGACTTACAACTAGAGTACAGTCATGCACCACATAAGGACGTTTCGGTCAATGATGGACTCCTTACACAGAGGTGGTCCCATAAGGTTAGTACCATATAGCCTAGGTGTGTAGTAGGCTATACCATCTAGGTTTGTGTAAGTGCGCTCTATAGTGTTTGCACAATGACAAAATCACCTAATGACACATCTCTCAGAACTTACCCCCATTGTTAAGTGACACATGACCGTATAGAAAGTCAAATGCAATTATTAAAATAGGCAAAATATTTGAATAGACGTCTCAGCAAAGAAGATGTAATCTGAAAGGAATATTATGAGACGGAAAGAGGTAGAAAGACATGCTATGAGTTTAAGGTGCCTTGTTTGAGGAATAAAAAAATCAAAGACAGTCTTAAGAACAGCAATATTCCAAGTTATTCCTTTTTTTGACCAACAGGTTTCTACTCATGGGGTTAATACACCAAATATGAGTTGGTGGGAGCTTTTCTTTTCTTTTGTTAATTGTGAGAGATGATGTGGGAATGGAGAAGCTCAGCCTTGGATGCGGTCTCTGGCACATCAATTTTAGGAACATATTGTATGGTGGTTGAGAATATAAACATTGATTTACTTGAAACTACTTTTCCTTGAAAAGTCTTTGTGTGCACCCAATGATACACAGAGACAAGGAGAACACGGCGGCCTAGACTGATGTTATAAAGTCAGAAGAAGAACACACCCAGAACAGATCATTGAAATGATCCCATTTGATGGCTTCCAGCATTAGACACGCATTAGGAAAATACAGCCTAAGAGCTGGTTCTGGGTCTGTTCTTTTCCCTATTCAGTCATTTAAGTAGGAAAAACTAGAGAGCAGCGTGGGGCCTTTTCCTGCAATTTATTGTGACTTTGTCCAAGTTACAACTCAGTGTCTGTGCTGCCATCATTTCCTTTGTAAGATAAGAGTAAAAGCAGAATTCTTCTCTTGGCTTGTTATCATGAAAATTAAATAAGTTAATACTTGTATAATATTTAGAATAGGTTGTAACACATAACAAGTGTCTAATAAGTATAATCTATCATATAGTTTTCTGACCAGTATGTTTATTTTCTTCCTAGTGTTTGAAGGAATTCTGGTGTGGCTTTAGTCACTGTGACTTGAAAGAATTTAGGGGATTTTGTAATATTAAAGAAAGAGAGAATTCATAAGAAACATTCATGATGTTTCAGAATGGCAATATGAGATGGGACTCTCACATATGACACCAAGATGCAGTATTATAACGCACTATGACATCTGGAAGAAGGCATGTTTGGTTTTAAACAATTATTTCACAAATTGGGGTATTCAAAAAAATTCCTGATGATATTCCACAGGGAGTATTATCTGTGTCTTATATCACATGTAGTATTCATTTAATTTTAGCTTATTTTTATACTATAGACATTAATAACTGACTTGGAACTTGAGGACCATTCCCCAAGAGCTTAAATGACAGTATAAATCCCTCACTGTTACTGTACACATTCTAATGTCTTCAGCACCAGGGAGGAAATGTCTTTCTCGGGTATGTTAGCTAGGACTAGTCCCTGGTTACTTGAAAATGAAAATGAATATATTTTCCCAGCAAACAATTATTTGAAAGATATGTCTACCTCACCTGGCTTCTAATTAGAGAATGTTTTAACAGAACGCATATTCCTGTGCATTTACTAGTTAAAATGCTTTTGTCTTTTAGTATTGAGAAGCTGTTGATGGTGAAATTAGAACAATTTCCTCTGTAACATCAAACATTGATGTGTATGAAATACAGAGTAAACAAAATGATAAGTGTGTGTGTCTCTCTCCTTCTCTTTCTACCTCTTTCCACACTAATTTCTGCCATGGAATCTAGAATTTATGACAATGAGCTCACTCATTGTCACCCTAACTCTGAGAGTTGAATTAATGCCTCTGAGCTGGTCATGGGGAGTCAGGACATGTGAACTATCTCTGCTCAGTACATGAGGTGAATTCTTCTGGGTTTACCATAAACTAGTTTCTTATTATCAGCCTAGAACATCAGGAAGAAAATTTCTCAAGTTGATTTTTCTGCTTTAACTCTGAAGTGGTCAAATAACTCAGTGTTTTGCTTCAGGTAAGTAACTAAAGGAAAGTGATATTTCTACTTCTTTAAAATTAGTTCAGGATACGGAGAAAACATCAGATTATGTTTCCAGTCCAGAATCTCTTCACTCAGTTTCATTGTACGTGTGTATATGAAGGCATGGGTACATCCCTCCTGCTGTCTAGGAAAGAAGGCAGAGATTAAAATTCCTCACTTTCCATTTGCCTTTGCCCTAGACAGGGCTGAGTGGTACATCCCACTTATATGGAATATACAACGTGACCACTTCCCCCAACCAACAATTTGAAAGAATTTGGGAAAGTTTCACTTATCTCCTTTTTAATGTGAATAAAGGATTTATCTCTATAAGGTTGTAGCCAAATCAAAGTGATAATACATGATGTCTCTATCATATGTGTTCATACCTCTACATGTGCATCTTCATTTACATCCACATGTATACATCAAGTGTACTATTCAGTATCCTTTTTTTTTAAAATTAACCATCTCTAAAATATAATTTCAAATAGCGTGATCATTTTCTACCCTAGATCTGATGCACCATAGTTTAAAAATTGCTCTATTTTTGACAATTAATTTTCCCATCATTCATATAAACAATGCTTTAATGTGGCTTAGGACATACTTTTTCACAATTTTATCAGTGTAATTAAATATTTATTATAATAGGTTATTAAAAATAAAATTTCTCATAAAAAATATCATATAGCTTTTACTGTTGTCAGGGTTAAGACTTTGGATATATGGAGCCACTAATCTCAAAAAAATTGGTCACAGTCCCCAACAAGGGAGTTGTACAGGACCTCCTCACCTGCTGCAAATTTATGCAACTCATAAACTGAACTAAAAAAATAATAGTGTACACTATAGAGGATCATAATAGCTGTTACCCTACTTGAACAGAACTTACTACACTTTTCAGGGAGCAGAGTTTACCTCCATGAGGCTTAAAATCATTGAATCTATTTCAAATTCCAACAAAACACCTAATTTAATTCATCAACCCAATTTAGTGTGGTAGATAACACTTGGGAATCGTATGAGTTTCTGCTGATGCTTAATTTTGATCAGTGGGATGCATTGAGACATTGAACATTTTGAATTATTTGACAACTGCGTTTTAAATACACTGTGTTTGATATCAATGTTATATTTTTCCAAAGTCAATATTAATGTGTTGTTTTCTCTCTTGTTCTCTTTTCAGAAGAAATACAAAATTTATCATTTGATTTCCCATCCTGATAATGGTGGAAATGGGGGAGGAGAACTGTACCCTTGTGACAGAGTTCATTCTTCTTGGTTTATCAGATGTCCCTGAGCTGAGAGTCTTTCTCTCTCTTCTGTTCCTTTTCATCTATGGAGTCACAGTTTTGGGCAACCTGGGCATGATTGCACTGATTCAGGTCAGCTCTCGACTTCACACCCCCATGTACTTTTTCCTCAGCCACTTGTCCTTTGTGGATTTCTGCTATTCCACAGTCATCGTGCCAAAGATGCTGTCCAACATCTTAAACAAGGAAAAAGCCATCTCCTTCCTGGGATGCATGGTGCAATTCTACTTGTTTTGCACATGTGCAGTCACTGAGGTCTTCCTGCTGGCTGTGATGGCTTATGACCGCTTCTTGGCCATCTGCAGCCCACTGCTGTACATGGTCTCCATGTCCCGGAAACTTTGTATGGTGCTTGTTTCTGGCTGCTACCTCTGTGGAACTGGGTGTTCTCTGGTTCACTTGTGTTTGGCTCTTGATATCCGGTCCTATAGGTCAAATGTAGTCAACCACTTCTTTTGTGATTTGCCCCCTCTCTTTACTCTTGCTTGTTATGACATCTCTATTAATGAACTCATGGTGTTCATTGTGGCCACTTTCAATGAGATTGTTACCATCATGATCATCCTCACCTCCTACTTGCTTATTCTCATCACCATCCTGAGGATGCACTCTGCAGAGGGAAGGCACAAAGCCTTTTCTACCTGTGCCTCCCACCTCACAGCCATTGTTGTCTTGCAGGGAACAATACTTTCCATTTATTGCAGACCCAGTTTAAGCAACAATAGGGATACTGACAAAGTCGCCTCGGTGTTCTACACTGTAGTGATTCCCATGCTGAACCCCCTGATCTATAGCCTGAGGAACAAGGACGTGAAAGAAGCTCTCAAGAAAGTGTTGGGATCCAAATTGCCTTTTGAAAAGCTGTTTTCTTAGATAGACTCAAGGTTTCATTAGAGACATTTAAAGAGGGGCTTGTTCTGGGTGGATGTGAATGAAAAGCAAAATAGAGAAGTATTTTTTGAGCTAGGAGACAATGCATGCTTTTTTGTTTTCCATTGCCTATCTTGTTAAGACAAATCTTATCCCTTTTATTGGAAAATTCAATGCGTCTGCTACCCTTGATCCCTAATTGCCTCGAATGGGTTTTTGAAGTGATATTGTTAGACTCAATTTCTTGGTGTGAGATAACATTAATATATTTATAACAATGTGCACATAAAAAGATAAATCTTTTTATCATCCTTAGTGCATGCAGCCATTCTTATTAAATCAACTTCATTTTTTTTTACATGAAATAAATATACATTATCCTCATATTCTCTCTTTTTTCTTGAAAATTTAAAGTAAATTTCCTAAGTGTTTATGTGTATTTCTAAGCATTATTTTTTTTTTTATTTTTTTGGTTCTTTTCTCTTTTATTACTTTTTGATTGCTAGGTAATAATTTTACAACTTTCAAAACCTTCTTTTCTGCAAAATAATGTTAATATTACTCTACTTTTCTAATAAAACTTTCATGAAAATTAAATGATGTGTCTTCAGTTCTTAGCACTATAAGTGGTATAGCATAGCTGATTAAGAAATTATCTGCTGTTATTACTAGTTTTTTTTACTTTTATCTTTTGTTCTTTATTTTATCTTAAGTCTTGATTAGACAAGTATATTTGATGCCACGCTTTTTTTAAGTTTCCATATCCTGGTTAACTTTTTTGGCTCTGCCTGATATTATTTTAAGCATTTACTGTATTTTCCAAACTTATTATATTTTAAACCAATTGCATTAGCTTCCCACGCCTTGTGAAAAAAAGTGCCTACAAATTTGGTGGCTTGAAACAGTAGACTTTTATTCTCTTAAAGTTTCCGAGTTCACAAGTTTGAAACTGATATCATTGGGCCCAAATCAAGGTGTCAGCAGGACCGTATTCCCTCAGGGGGTTTTAGGGGACAAGGTTTTCCTTATTTCTTCCATATTCTGGAGGCTGTAGGCATTTCTTGACTTGTGGTCATATTACTTCAGCCTTCCTTCAAGGTTAGCATCTTTAACTCTCTCTCTTCTCCATCTTGACTACATTTTCGTGTGTGTGTGTGTGTGTGTGTGTGTGTGTAAAATAATCTTCAGTCTCTCTCTTACTAGGACACCTGATGGCATTCAGAACACACCCAGATAATCCAGAATAATCTCCTCATCTCAAAGTCTTTAACCTAATCACATCTGTAAGCAACTTTTTTCCAAATAAGATGACATTTGCAGGTTCCAGGGATTAGAACCTGATAAATATAAGGGTCCATTTTCAAGCTTAAGACACTCATCTTTTAAAGCCCAAATGATAGTTTACTTTTCCTATGTTCCTACAATGTTAACACTTCATTTGTTTTCTTACCTTCTTAAGCTCTACTTTTGTATTTGTTGTTATCTATATATTTACTGGAGTCATATTTAAATGCAACAAAGATCTTTGTTGCCTTAGTGAAGTAGGAAAAAGATGACTTGAGATTAAAACTTGGGTCCAGGTTCTGATCCAGATGAGTGATTTTTGAGGAAGACACTTAAACTTGTTTGACCTAAATTTTCTCCAGTATAAACCAGGGATAAGCTGCCAGCCTCAAAGAGTTATCATTGGACTTAAACATAGTAACAAAACCGCAAGGACCTGTCCCTTAAAATGCACTCTTATTAGTGATTCTTTAAAAGAAATCTTTGAGGGTAAGGACCACTTAGAAGTATTCTAGTGCCCTTGGTGAAGACAGCTACTTATTATTTCCTTAAATAAAGAAGTAAGTAACCACTAAAAGAATGAAGTCATATTGTGCTTATGATGAAAATACGGCTCTGTACTGTTTTTCAAATGTTTTAAATAGAAGGAGATTTCCCATATCACCCATGAGTCTTTGCATTTTAAGATGAAGGTAAGAGAAACATCTTTCACCTTTGGTCCTCCAATTAAAACAAGGCTTCTCAACCTTAGCAATGATGACATTTTGAGGCAGGCAATTCTGCTCTGTAGGTGTCTGTCCTGTGTACTATGGATGTTTAGCAGCATCCCTGACCTCTACTGATTAGATGTCAGGACCACCCCTCCCCACTTTGTGACAAGCAAAAATATCTCTAGACATTGTAAAATCTCCCCTAGAGAGCAAATTAATCTGAGCTGGGAGTCACTGGACTAGAGAGGATCAATATACTAGAGCTCTGGTCTCTTTAGTGGAAGCTTCAATATTAAGCTCTCCTTTGTTTAAGAAGCCTTTTCAGCTACCCAGGTGCTCACATTTTATACAGTTACTACTTTGATCACTCTCCAGAATCTACAATGTCCCTCCCGGAGACTTTGGATGTTAGGGCTTCAGGGACACAGAGTTACCCACACTTTACCATGGATAACTATCCGTCTCCAAGTTGTATTAAGATATAGACACATTTTTCATATCTAAAGACTGATTGTTTCATTTTGTTAGCAAAAAAGGACATCAGCTTTACATTCAGCTTAAAACTTGAAATGTCAGATTTTTCTTTCCCTCCCAATGTTACATCATAGGTAACACCCCCAGTTGTCCGGGAATAATTGAGGTACACTGAGTACTCCTCAAAGATGTCTGAAAAGCAACCACATAAAAGTTTCTTTTGTACTTCTTTAAGTGGTTTTGTTTTACATGTATAATCTGGTCACTCCCTTACTTTTAAATTATAGGGGTCAATATGTCTTTCTCATTCTTTTACTAATAGCATCTCAGTTTTCTGGTGGGGACCCAGCCTTTCCTATTCTTGGTGGGTCTCTGTCTTTGCAATTAATGGGATTTGGAGAAGTGTTCATGGCAAGACAGTGATTGTTTTCTGGGTGGACACTCGTAAGCTAGTGACTTAACTATGGGATTTTGCTGGAATTATTGAAAAAGAAGAGTTTCTTTCTGCTGAGATTAATCCTCTGGGCAGAGGGAGAAGCTCAAAACTGCTCATATCTCTCTTTGCTAAGATATATATTTATACATTATATATATATATGTTTCAAGTATTATCTTTGTTCAGTAGGCAACACATTCTCTATGAGTCTCATTTGCAAGTCTCCAATCATACCATGGACTTTCCAATCTCCATATAATTGCTTATGTTGTTTCATCCACTCTCTCTCATTCACTATTCTATAACTGAAGAAATTCTTAATGTTGAGTTCAAATTATCCTCCTTTTCGCTGTTTTGTACCTGGAACACTGCCTGGCACAATATATTCACAGAGTAAATGTATTTATTGAATGACGATTTTCTGATCTATTCTGGCCTTGGATGGCCAGAATTCCTATTGAACATAAATGCACATAAAGCACATATCAGAGGCATTAACTTCTTCATCCATCTACATGTTTGCTTGCAAGATCTTCTAATTTTCAATAGCTAGATAGATACATTTTTGCTTCTTTCCAGTTTATTCCACCATCCTATCACATAGAACATTCTAATAGCTGTTTGATAAATTGCTTTTAACCAGTTAAATCAAATTGGACAGCAAATATCAAAATCCAATTTTATATAAAATCATCTACTATTATGAGAGCTAAATATATTTTTCTTTGAGATTCTCGGGAAGTAGAACAACACATTACATCATTTCAATTTTGTTTAATCAGCTCCTCAGTAGAACCATTTAATTGCTCACATAACTTGTCCCGCTGGGATTCGGATATTAGTGTGTGTGTTCTTGGGACCTGATGTGAGATTGGAAAGCTAATCTCAAAAGCCTCAAAGCAAAATATAAAAGATCTTGCGTTATTCTAAGGAACTACAGCCTTCCTAAGGGAGGCACAGGTTTCTTCTATGAACACAGAAGGCTTGCCCAAATGGATTACGGAAAATGTTGCAGTGGGTCAATTTTTTAATCTCTAACAGCCAAAGTTGATTTTTCCAGTGAAAAATGAACTGATGCTGACAAGAAGGTGAATGAAAGATAGTGATCTGGCAAGTGTTCTTAACATAATCCTAGGATATTACAGCTGGGTAGGATTTAAGTGCTCATCTTCTTATAGTCACTTATCTTACACATAAGAAACTGACATTTTGAGAATAAACATGCCTAGAATGACACTTTTTAAGTCCTCAAGGTATTTCCAACAAAAACAACAACAGCAGCAAAAAAGCACACTTAACAAGTGATATTCTTAAGACAATCCTCAGCATTCTTGGATTCTGATTCAGAATCTAAGTATAAACACAATTCTCTTTACCTATTATTTCTTTTTAAAAGTTGTGTAGGCTTGGATATAAATTAAAGCTGATGCAATTTGTATATTTATTTTATCCTGTGGCAATGCATTGGGATCAATAGTTATCAACACAAATAAAAGGACTGGGGTGAGGTTAGGCAGTTAGCTTTAAGGGAACAGAAAACAAGTTTACAAAAGCAGTGACTAGGGCTCAATATAGAGAAATGACTGCAGGAATACATAAGTTTGGTGATCTCTTTCAGAAATCTCCATTTTCATTCTCACCTGCCAGTTGCAGAGAAGAACAGATGCTTTGGCTCCTCTTTGGACTCCTCTTAATTTTTTGTTTGTTGTATTCTTTTCCCTTTTCATTCTTCCATTTGGCTTTCATATTTCATTTTTTTTTTTTTTTTTTTTTTGTGAGGAGATCAGCCCTGAGTTAACATCTGCCAATCCTCCTCTTTTTTTGCTGAGGAAGACCGCCCTGGGCTAACACCTGTGCCCATCTTCCTCCACTTTATATGGGACGCCGCCACAGCATGGCTTGCCAAGCAGTGCGTCAGTGCGCGCCCGGGATCCGAACCAGCGAACCCCGGGCCGCCGCAGCGGAGCGCGCGCACTTAACCGCTTGCGCCACCGGGCCGGCCCCCATATTTCATTTTTTAATCCTGCAAGTTTCTTTCAGTACTGAAGCATGTAACATCCTTGAAAAATTATTACAGGTAAATATTTTCTATATAAACTAATTTCTTCATTTCCTTTAATTATGTGATTGGAAATAAGGGGTTTAGTAGAAAACAACTTCAGCAAAGAAGTGATTGTTCCCCAGAGCTCAGATCTGGAGCTTACTTAAGCATTGTCCCTAAAGATAAGCCTCTTTCTTTTATGTCTACGTTATAATGGTTATTCTTCATAATTACCAAATAGATGACAGCAGAACAAAGAAACATTTTCATCCACCCTTCCCTCACTAACCACTGGATATAACTCCATCTTTCCCTCACATTCACAGCAGTGGCCATTGCTCCACTGCTAGGTCAACACACAATCTTGTCTCGTGTTCGTAGACAAGTATGGGTGGACTGTCACTCAATGAACGTTGATATTTTCTAAGGAGGAAGCCACAGGTATTTCAAGAAAAGAGAACTCCAAAGAGTTGACTAGTAGCTCAATGATGCTTTCTTTTTCCAAGTAACACTTTGTTTAGAGCAAAAAGTGAATCCTGGTTGATAATAAAATAATAAATGTTAATGTTTAGTGAAGGTCAAACTTGTCTTAATGGTTAAATAATAATAGCAAGTATTTATTGGATGTTTGCTATTGGAAGAGCCCTCTTCAAAATACTTTACATGTAATAGCTCAATTAATCCTCATCATTACCTTGCAGACAAGTGTTCCTATAATATGCAGTTTACATATCAGAAAAGGAAACCATGGAGCTGCTGAGATTTTGCCAAAGTCCTACAAATATTAAGTGGTACAGCAGGGTTTAAACCCAGGCAGTCTGGCTCCAGAGTCCATGTTTGTAATCAGTACAAAATACTCTCTCTGTTACTGTGTCAAAAGAAGTAAATCTGCCTATTCTAGCACATTCCCTGAATGAAAATCTAAGATAGTTTTCAATTACTATGTCTATATCAAATTTAACACATTGAGTTTTTGGAAAGTAATGATATTTGCTCCAATCTTCTTCCTAAGTTCCACAATCTCTGACACATTTCCATCTTTGGGAAGGCAATGTTTATTGGAGAGTGCTCTAGCCCAATGACATGAAATTTCCAATCTCTGGCCCTGGCTCTTTGATTGCAGGGCTATGGAACCCTGGACTGGTTAATTAGCCTGAAATCATCAGGTCCTTTTCAATATAGTTGAGAGATAATAAATTCTTAACATATTTTTAAAAAGCTGTGAGAATTAAATTAGATGTGAAAGTTCATTGAAAATTACAAGATGAAAATATATTAATGCCAGGTATACACTTACCCAGAATTCACCTAATTTAGTGAGAAACAGAAAAAAGGTAGAAAATAAACTTTGACTAATAATCCAGAATCCACAATAATTATTGTATCTCTATTTCAATCTCTGTACCCAAGGAATAACTTCCCAGATAGTTACACTCTGCTTATTAACTCTAAATGTATGCAAAGTTTTAGTAAAGAGATTTAGTTTTATTAAAAACCTGGAACACATAGGAAAGAACAGGAGGGTAAGATTTTGCTAATGTTATTAGATCAGGTTCTGAGATGGAAGATATGAGATGACAATGAAAATATACGTCAAATCTGAAATTTCAATGCTAAGCTTGTAGGACATAGGGAATCATTTAAGGGTTTAAGCAAGAGAGAAACACAGTACAAAATCTACTTACTATAGGTAACTCTTACAGTGGTTTATGGATAGATTTTGTAGCACGATTGAAAGTAGGGTGAGAATTGACTGGAGACAATGAAGCCAATAAAGGAGGTTCAACTGAGGAAAAATAGGGATGAAGTTAACTAATGGGATTTCAGTGACGATAAGGAGGAAATGTTGCATATCTGCCACATTTCCAGATAAAATAAAATAAATGTTCACGTTGACTCAGAATTGTTATTTCCAACTATAGAACAGTAAAGGAACAAGATGGTAGGGATATTAACACTGTAGAAGGAAATTCATTAACAATTATAATTTGATGAAAAAGGTACTATCATTCTCCTATCATAAATGATGAAACTGAAACTCAGTGAATAGTGAGGCTGCCCAAGGTTTCCCAACTACTGAGTGACAGAGCTACGATGCAGTCACTTACATAACTAAAATAGAACCTTTCTTCTTTCTATTTTATCAGTAGATTTCAAACAACTGTAAGGAGGTCCTTTGTTCCTCAGCGGCAAAGCCACATCTCAAGGTGTGAAATACAGAACTTCTGCTCTTCTATCTTTATAAGGCTTCACCTTGAACAACAATGCTTTTATATGTTGTGGAAATAAACAAAAACAACACAAATGGGAACAGAGGCTATTTATTAAGAGTTTGCTATGAGCAATGTGGTTAACCACAATCACCGGACATTGGTGGAAGAAGAGACAATTGAAGAAAATAAGAGCGAAGCCTAGGTTTAGAGTTCTACAACTGGTTTGATAATGGTGCCATTTAATGTGAAAAATAATAGGTTTTCAATTAAAAATAGTGAAAACCTATGCATTATACTATTCTAACCATAGATATGCCTAGGTGCTATCAGGATGCCCAAGTGCATTTAGAAGTACTGTTCTATTTATTTTGATCATTTTATCATTTGTTTTTGTTAATGTTGAGATTATTATTAACACTGCCATCATTGCTCTCTCACAACTTCAAAGTCCAGGAGCGCTGTAGAGAATGGAGCTGAAGAACAGCACAGTGAAGACTGAGTTCTTTCTCTTGGGATTCAGTGACCATCCAGAACTTCAGATTGTTCTGTTTGCCGTGTTTTTTTCCATCTACTCTGTTACGCTCATGGGGAACCTTGGAATGATTTTATTGATCACAATCAGTTCCCACTTGCACATCCCTATGTACTTTTTCCTCTGCATATTGTCCTTCATAGATGCATGCTACTCTTCTGTTATTGCCCCCAAATTACTTGTGGACTTGGTTTCTGACAAGAAGACCATTTCTTACAATGGCTGTGCTGCACAGTTATATTTTTTCTGCTCTTTGGTTGACACAGAGTTTTTCCTCTTGGCTGCCATGGCTTATGACCGGTACATAGCAATCTGCAACCCACTGCTTTATACTGTTATTATGTCCAAGAGGATTTGCTGCCAGCTTGCAGTTGGAGCATTTTTGGGGGGCACATTAAGTGCAATTATTCACACCACTAATACCTTCCACCTGTCTTTCTGCTCCAAAGAAATTAACCATTTCTTTTGTGATATCTCCCCACTCTTCTCTCTGTCCTGCACTGACACTTACATGCATGACACTGTTCTGGTGGTCTTTGCTAGTTTGGTGGAGGCCATCTGCCTTCTAACAGTTCTTCTCTCTTATGTCTGCATCGTAGCAGCTATTCTTAAGACAGGTTCTACTGAGGGAAGAAGAAAAGGGTTCTCCACTTGTGCTTCCCACCTGACCGTGGTCACTATTTACCATGGTACCCTGATCTTCATTTATTTGCGCCCCAGCACTGATCATTCATTGGATATGGACAAAGTGACCTCTCTGTTCTATACATTGATTATACCTATGTTGAACCCCCTAATTTACAGTCTAAGAAACAAAGATGTCAAAAATGCCTTTAGGAAAGTGATTAGTCAAAAATTGCTTTCTTAAGAAAGGATGAAAATGAGCTTGACAACTTTGCAGCCTGTCTGATTCCTGACCTTCGGGAGTTTTAACTGATGAAAAAGTCAATTTAATGTGGATGTTTCCAATTCTGCGGGTAATGAGGCCTCAAGCACAGAATAGGGTCAGAGACTCACATCAGAATCAGGCCCTCTCACATCACTTGTATTATGTCTAATTCTTTATCATTTTAAAGAAGAAATTTTTATCACACTCATTCATCGTTGGTGGGAAGTGTAAGTTAGTGTTGTCTATGGAGGATAATTTGTGACCGCTTTTTAGCGAGGATAATTATCTAACATATGAAAATTAAATATGTATGCACCATTTAAACCAGTAATTCCACTTCTAGGAACTGAACCTATAAAGTTCACCTTTGCAAAAGTATTCACTGCAGCATGGTTTGTAGTAGCAAATGATTGGAAGCAATCTAAATGTCTATTAATAGGAAATGGGCTAAAAAGATCAAGTTGAATTTTTGTTGTTTATTCTAGGGGTAGACTTACCCTGCACATAATGTTCTATATCTAATATTCTTATTTCTTTTCTCCCTATCCTAAATTTTATCACAACTACTACCAATATTTGATAAGTCATTGACATATCACAACTCTCTTTTTATAAAAGAAAATAAATGAAACTCTTTTTCAAGTAATTATTTCCATGTTAATACATGTACATTGTAGCTTAACGGTTCAAACTATACTCACTCTAAAAATCCTTGCTCAAGTATTAACTCCTATACGACTTTTTTCTGACACCTTCTTCAATTACAGATGACGCCAACTCAAATTCTAAACATCACTAGCATCTTAAGTGTGTTTAAGACTCTCAGCATTTCTGACTAATCATGTAGTTATTTGTGTCTGTTCTATTCTTCTATTAGATTTATTCTTTAATTATTATTTTTTTATTTGATCCCTTGCCTCTTTATCACAGGATCTTCCCTAGTCTAGACACTGAGTAAGTTTTTATGAAATAAACATGATTAAGTTTACTGTGGATTTTGTATAATTTAGTTTATATGCCAGTAATAGGCAGAAACTATATATTTCTCTTGCAGTATTTTTGGATCCTTCTCCAGAGGGGGGTACTGTATACACACATGACTATTACAAGATAGTGTCAAGTACAGTGGCTTTTTAAAAAGTAATTTGCAAATGTCAACTGAATAAAAGTATGGCTAGTAAAATATTTTCTCAAGAATATATTCCCTCTGAAATCTCTTGATTGGTAAACAAACAGCTAAAATTTCTGAGAAAGGCTATCCCTCTGAGAGCCGGAGATGGGAACTAAAACTGACAAAAAGTGGGATGTGGCCTTGGCCAGTTCCTAGAGCATGACCAAAAGAGAAAGTACGGCTATAAAATGCAAAGTAAGTCGTAACATAAAGGTGAGGTTGAGTAGTGGGAGAAAGGATGAACTAGAGAGGACAGTTTTCTGATGATAATAATGTATGCTGGGTTCTAAATCTAGACCACAGTTCCATTTACCACAGTGGAACGAACTTTACAAGAAGGGTTTTGTCCATACAGATCAGCAGTGAGGCAGGGCTTTGGCCAATGTGGGCTTTCAATAGGGAAGAAAGTAAACACAGTTTGAGGGTGTTCAGAACCAAGTGCTTCTTCCTAAACACTGAGCAGGAAATATTCTCTGGAGTGCATGTGTTCATCATAACGGAAGGATATTGGCTCCTTTGCAGCTAAGTGTAGCATTTCAGGCACGGCCCTTGAGATTGGGTCACACAGAATAACATAAAATGAAGTACTCTGGGATTAATTATATAAGTTCATTTCTTGGCAATATAGGATCTGAAACATAGATCCATAGGGCAGTTTCAGGCCTCCAGCCTGGACATTGAAATGATGTGGCCAGCATGGGTAGATGTGAAGAAACCTATGCTCAACCTTAACCAAGAGTGAAGACAGGGTAAGGGAAAAGAAGTCCTAAGGTCACTGGGCAGAGAGCTCCAAACATGACCTGAGGCTAGAATCTGCAACTGGAATCTGACAGATTGGGTGAGCAGGCTCTAAAGTGGATAAAGTTGGACCATGAAGACTCCAGTTCATGACATGATGCCATGAATGATGCCATCTTTTCTTTCAGCGCCAGGGATTTTGTCCTTGAAAGGGAGGTAGTTGGCTAAGGTCACAGAGCTAACAAGTAAGTGACATTATACAGATTTAAATTCAGGACAGTCTCACTTAAAAGTCTAGTTCTTATCTTAAATTCTCTCATATCTTTATCATTTTCTTAAAATTAATATAAAACAAAAACAAAAACCCTGGTTTTCTGACCATCTATAAAGGAAATTCTTTAAAGGAAAAAGTAAAGGAAAAAAAGGGAACATCTTTTTCCCTTACATATTTATGAGAAAGATGACCAGTGAAGCTAACTTTACATAACAAAATAGGTTTAATTTTTATAAATATGAAATATTTAATACATCTTTAATAAAGTACATTGAGTTGGGAAGAGGTTTGGACAGAGATTGAGAGGTCTTAGTATGTGATATATTCTACGAACAGCAAATAAATTATTTGAGGTTATAAAAGAAAATATTTATAAGATAAAGAAATATTTTTGTCTGCAACTCTTCAATTCGGGATGCAAGACAAATAACTTGCTGAAAATTGAATGTTTTTAATATGTTGTTTCATCCCATTGATGTTTTGACTGGATAAGACTCAGCACATTTTAGACTCTAAAGGGGTATGTAAAATTAGAGAAGAGGACCTAAATGAGAAACCTTATATAACCCATTACTCTCTTCTCCCAGGAACCAAAAAGAGGGTCTCCATGTTCCTTTCATGATAACAACCTAAAATAAAATGAATACCCTTGAGAAGCTGAAATTGCATTATATTTTTCACAATTTGATTAATTACTAATTGATTACAGTCTGAACAACATGCAGAATTAACTCATTAAGTTTTTGGAATAGATTACAGGATTATCTCACATCCAACTACCCAGCAATGACCACTTGCAAAATTTTGTATAGAATATCCTTCCAGTATATTTCATAGATACACAGAGAGCCAATATAAACAATTACAAATGGAATACTAATGTAAATACTACTTTTCATCATTTTTTGTCCAAGGAACATATATTTATGTCAAAAACTCATTTATGTCAATAACTCTTCCTTTACAACTTAAACTGTGTCAGTTGGGAATTTCAGTTTTTGTGTTTTTTTTAATTTTAACTAGTATAATGCTATGAACACATTGGGGAGATGAAGCCCTCTTTTCCAGTGGCCTTTGGAGAAGGTCCAAGTCTTTGACCTCCAACTTCCATCCATCCAGTGTCCATACAGTTGTTAATAGCACCATATCTGTTCTCCGGAGTGAGGGCAAGAAGGGAAATTCATAGACTGATGTGAAATCTGTGATTTGCAATATAATCTATGACTGCTGAAACTGGGGATGTCTGCTGATATAATTGAGGCAGAATGTTGAGGAATAGCCTGAGAAGATTTTTACATCAAATAACCCCTGTCCCAGGTTTTTATTTCAGCCTAGGCCAGTGACAGCAATGGCAGAAAGATTTCATCTAACATGAACCTAAGTGAATAAAATTAAAGAAGGTAGTTCTTTTTTTGGTAAATTTACAGAGGTTCATTTTTGCATCAGTTTTCCAGGCTGCACTCATTCATTGAATCAAGTAATATTTTTGAGCGGCATCCTTGAGCTGAGCATTATAAACAGCAAAGCAGAAAAAATAGTGAACGAGACACCCAAGGGCCATGCCTTTATGTAACTTTTAGTCTAGGGAAGAAGATTTCAATATATTCTTATTTATTCATTTACTACTTATAGACTTATAAGTGTTATGATGGAACATTTATAGGGTGATACTAGTACATAGGAAAGATACAAACACACCTAATTTAACCCACTAGTGATCCCTTCTGGCTGAGCGAGTTTATTAAACTTATTGTTTTAAAAAAATTGCAGCCTTGGGAGATTAAGTTGAATAGACATAAGGTGGTAGTTTCTATGCCCGTTTTATCTCATGGGGCATACCTGTGAACCGAGAAGGGAGGCATAAGACAACCCTCCACAAGACAGCAAAGTGAACCTATTAGCGCTCTTCCTTAGTTTGGAGGAAAGATTAAGATTAATAATGACTGCTCCCTACACTCAATTTAGGCACAAATGTATGTAATGGGAAATATCCAGAAGGTTGTATTGGTGAGACTACAGGAATCTACGTCAAAGTACCTGAACTTTAGCTTTCAGAATCTTTAAATAAATACTTTTGGATGAAAACATAGTTTCACCCAGAACATAATTTAGTGTCAATTGCTTTTTTCAGGCCGTTTCTCATTTCCAGTTCTCAAAAAATCCGTATACAGACATTTCATTTTATTGTCATAATTTACAAAATAAATACACACCCACTCATGCTTACACACTTACTTATAAACACGTACAAAAACAGTCTCCCATTAGACACATTCAAAAAACTGACCATAATAACACTGCCTAGGGATAACTAAATTTTGTTGTCTATATTATTGGATTTTTAATTTTTAAGCATAAATGATGTCAGTATAAACATAATGAAATACATTAATTTATCAATTTATTCAGTCTATCCTCTGCTAATGACCACTTGGTTACCATAAAAACTCTAATATGAGTAAAATTATACATACATAATTTATCACAACCAAGTATTTCTGTAAAAAATTATAAAATATGAAATTTAAGAGCAAAGAGATATTACTTTAAATAAATTTTGGCCTTTTTACCATAGTTTCATATTATCTAATTACCAGTACATATTATCATACATTTTATATGTTATCAAAAGTCCTGAGTTGTCTCTAACAACCGCATTATATGATACAGAAATTGAAACCCAGAAGTGATAAGTAAACTTCTAGAGTCTCATAGACATTAAGTTTCATTGAATCCCTGGAAATTGCTCACAATAGGTTCCCAAATACAGAGCAATGAAACGAATATGTCTTGAAAGAAAACTCTCTTAAATACTCCTATAGAATGTTGTAGTGTGTTTATATTAAAATGGCATTTGAAAATTCACAAAATTAATGACTCATGGACTCTTTGACTTCTGAGAGAACTGAGAAATCACTCAAGCCCTGCTTCTAAACCAAAGCAGGATCTCGATAGTATTGGGGGCAGAAGAGAGCAAATAGGAAGGACCGCCACAGTGGGAGGTAATCTAATTTATTTACATCAGCTGTGCAAATGAATGAACATAATTATATTGGTGTGAAGAGAAAATGATGTGGAGGGTGGCTACACTGCACAATTCTAGGAAGCAAAGACATTAAATAAATTGACGGCCTTGGACGTTGTGCAGCCTGGCAGCTTTAGGGGATCATCTCTATATGTCCATTTATTCACATTTTACCATGTGTGTGAATCATTGCCGTACACTTATGAGCACAGGCTGCTATGTGTCTCTAAATGCCTACCGTTGATTAATGTTCCAAGAAATGTACAATAATCACGTACATTAGCTGTGCATCTTGAATCTCAATGCAGTTAATTTAATTGCCTGAAAACTTGTAAACGCAAATTTTGTGTAAACAACAGCGACACAAGATGTGCAAAGCATTTTCCTGTTTTTGCATTCCAATACCTCAGGCAGTTTCATATTTCCTCTGAAAACTCACGTGGAGTAAAAGAAAGGGAGGTTTGCTGTTATTTTTGTTTACTTGTTTGTCGTGTTTGTTGTTACAGAGTTTCCTCTTACTTCCTATAAAGCTGGAATATTTTTCAGGTAAAATTCAAAGAAATTAATATATTTTTAATTTCTGGAGAAGTAATTTCAGTGACCAATTTTAATGCCCTTTCATAATGTATTGCTGCTATTTGTGTGATGATCCCAATACTAAAATACAAAATGGACTCCTGTGAGAGATATTGAGACAAGTCTCAACCCACCTAAGGAATTGCCAATAATTTTCCACCAGATAAACTCAAGAAAATGATATGTTAGTGGTACCTAAGACCTTAACTACCATTCTCTGCTTCTCAGCATATTTGGAGGAGGAGGAGTCTTCCTTGAGCACCTTGTTCTGATTCTTTTACATCCTCATTTTCCCTCAGGTGTGTCTCTGTCTCCAGGGATGTCAAATTCCTCAGGCTACACTCTGTTCAGGCAGGATCCAGACTTTATCTTCATAAAGACGGCTTCCCCTCCAGACCACACAATCAAACTCCCACTCTCCATTAAATCCAGAGCATGGGTGGAAATATATTGTGGAAAATTGGATAATCTAAATTACTTCCCACAGGAATTTGTGTGTTAATAAGGAATGATTTTTTAAATCGTGGAGTGAAAAGACTTAAGGTGGAATGTAAGGTGTCAGAGACAAACAAGTGAGGAAAAAATAACTGTATCTATATGTCTTTCCTGGTATCTCTGGTGCCCTAAATATAATACCACATAGGCAACTGTCTGCTTATATATTCCTTCCTTGAGAAAATGGTTGTCTGCCCCTGAGGCATGGGCCGTTATCAATTAAGTTCAGTTCATGATAACTGCATCAAGAAAATTAGGTTCACTAGGTCTTCCTGTTGCAGGAAACAAAATGATGGGGTTCAGGCAGGGCATCCCCAAACATGCCACGTTAGTACATTGATTATTTTGAATTCAAGATACTTAAGAAACAAACAGCCAGTGCAAGAAGGACACTCTGACCCTCCTTTATCTCCTGGGAAACAGGAAATAAATCTCTCACGTGAGAGATACCTCCCTGCACCAGGAGGTGGAGAGACATGCTTGTGGCCAGAGACGGGGAATTCAGGGCGAGACGCTGTGCAAACAAACTCTGCTTAGTTTTCTTCACTAATTAGCACCCAAGCCTAAGTTTCTTTCTCTTGTCAGTTCTTCACAAATTTATTGTTTCTTTGTTTAAAAGGTATAAAAGTTGCCTGCTTTGGTCACTTCTTTGGGTCTCATATCTTTGGTGCCCTCATATGTACAAAATTAAATTAATTTATTTTTCTCCTGTTCATCTGTCCGTGTCAATTTAATTATTAGACCAGTCAAAAAAAATCAAGAAGGGGGGAAATTTTCCTCTCCTCAACAAAGAAAAGCAGAAGCTGTGGTTTCCTAACAGCATCTTTATTCTAAAAGCAAGAAACATATTTTTAGTAACAAAGAAGATAATTATTTATTAAAATATTCTGTGAAGGTTGTATGCTCTATTAATTTTACAAGAATATCTTAAAAACATATTATGTACAATAAAGAACTAAAGATTTAAAAATCAGTGTTCAAATCCTGCAGTTGTCTAAAATCTGATAGCAAATTGTCTTTGTTTTTGAAAACCTTTTAAAGTTTTATATGTATATGTGTGTATGTATATAGATGTGTGTGTATTTGTGTGAGTGCATTTATTTTTTTACTATAAAAACAAGCGAACTTTCAGAAATGAATACACCCCTGCACCCAGAACTGAGACCAAAATACAGAACATGAGGAGCATTTCAGAGACTGTCTGTGGGCCCTAACGAAAATCCATGTTCAATGTGACAGTTTTGTATGTTTTTTTGAATCATAATATAAGTGAAATCATTTAGTTTTTATCCTTTTATGTCTGGATTCTTTTGATCAATATCATGTATGTGAGATTCCTCCATGCTATTGTATGTGGTGATGGTTCATTCTTGCTCCTGTGTAGTATCCCAATGAACAAACATACCATACTATGGGGCCAGCCATACTAGATTCTGCAATACAGTTTTCCGAAGTTGAATGTCAATTCTGACCTACTGTCAACATGTGAGAGCTGCCGTTTTTCCACATTCACACAAGTAATTGATAATTAATATTGTGAATCTTTTTCATTTTAGCTGCTCTTTAGATGAGTTATGGTACTGCATTGTGGTTTTAATTTTTATTTACCTGAACACTAATAAAGTTGTATAACCACTTCTGTGAAGTTTTTAAAAATCTGAATGCAGAATGAGAGGCCAGTTGAAGGAGCTGTGTTAAGTATTCGATCTCTCACAACTCACACTCTCTAGTGATATCATTATTGCCGTTGAGATCAAATCAACCTAGAGACACTGCAGCTCTTTTGTATGAAGAAGAGTCCTTTTTTTAAAAAATTATCCCCAATAGTGGGAGTAAGTTTATACAGCAGTAGAATCATAGATATATAGAGACAGATGGTCAAAACTGAAAAGAAATTTAGAGATAATCAAATGTGAGACCCTCTTTTACAGAGGAGGGACTGAGGTCTAGTGAGGAAGAATGATTTGTTAAATACCACAGAGATTTGGAGTAGCTTTGAGTGCATGGTTCATAGCATATTTCTGTATACAGTTTTCCAGGGAGGTTAAAAATTGCTCCCTCTAGCTTTACACAGAACCTCCCATTTATTGGATCATTGGCTTTGCTGCTGTTGTATTCTAACAAACGTAGTCATGCAGCCTATCAGCAGTATGTATCTGTCTGTTCATTGTGTTATACATGCGACCAAATCTACCATCACTATGTAATTATTATCTGTAGGGATTACAGTGCAAGGCTGAAATAAAGGAATCTAGACATAGAAAAATGCCTATTATATTAACCCACTTCACACAGTCATTGATAAGATCATTTTGTATAATAGTATTTTCATCAGTCCCTGATGAATGTGTGAGAACAGCGTGATATAGAGAAACAGACAGTGGAAGGAAATGGTGAGGAATGAAGTAAATGAGCTAGAATAGACCAAAGCCTTTTGATGTTTTCCCTGTTTCTGTGGAATCTCAACACAATAGGGTTAGTTCAACCGTCTTCTCCAAGTTCCCACTTAAGTGATGAATCTACTATGGGACATTCCCAGTAAGTGATTTTTCAACCTCTAACTGCATAAATTCAGGGAGATGAAGCCTAGAATTAATCAAATTAGTTTCTTTTATTTTCACACATACATTTATTGACCTGATGATACTTTTATTTATGGGGTTTAAAACTTTCTTCTCCTTTGTTTAAACTCATTAGATGTGACTAAAGTGACCAATATGCAGATCAAATCAATCTTTACATGATATTACTGTCATATGTCATATGCATGGAAGATGACATGTTTATAGCTTCTGAATTAGTGGCAATCCGCTGACCCTCCAATTTGTTTTGACTTTAATATATTTCAAACAATGTTTCTGCCATGTTGCTGCTGTTAAGAGAGATTGACAAAAGAATGTGGGTAAATTGAGAAAATATGGTACAGGTGGAAACCCTTAAAACTTTTATTCTGGAAGAAGCATTAACCATTGATTTTTTCCACTATCATATTTTCCCTTAATCTGTCACAATGTTCTACAAACGCCGTCTTGAAAAGCAAAGGAGATTTTCTTGGGGTTTGCTTCCTTTTTGAAATTCTTTCACCAGGGACATTTACAATTACTTAAGGAGTATAATTCTAAAGATAATTAAGAACATCTTTGAGTCTTATATGGTCCTTCAAAAATATAGCCATATCCATGTTTTCTCAACAAGCTGCTTCCAGTGGTGGACATCGGAAAACTTAAGCAGAGCCAGATGAAGCAGAGCACATCAAAAAAGTATGCAGATGAATGTTTTTACTTCCTGTGAAATTAATATGAATATCTTTATAGATTTATGACCTTAGTATCCAAAACCATTTTATGCACTTTCTTAAAAGCTATTCAGTATATATACAAGGCACATGTTATATCCTCATTTGATTATGTTTTGACAGATATCTAATAAGCATTCAAAAATGTTATGGCGTATGTGGTTTTTATTATTTTTTGTTTTTCCATTCTGTGCTCCAGACACAATGCAGGTACTGGGAGGACAGGAATGAAACACTCAGTCCTTGAACAATGAATGTTCATAGTTTCGTTGGAGTCAATGGTTTAATCATCAGAGTGAGAGAGAAAATGATGCCTTGAGAGTATTATTTACAAACAAAAAAGAGTCATTTAACTAGAAATCAGAGGGCAGAAGAAGAGAACAGTTGAGTGGAAGTGACTAAGTTGAGAATTTTAGCACAAGGATGTACTTTGCCAGGACCCACCACTTTTGCTTATATCCTCTAAGAAGACATTGTCTATGCACTTCAGGATCTCTAATCCCCAGCCTCTCTGTGTAGAATCCTTACTTCACCCACCATCCATTGTGTCTCTATTGATTGTTTATTTCTGAAACTGAATGTCAAAAGATCTTTTCTTCTCTGTGCTCTAGATTTAGACATTTTGCTTGAACTTAGAGCATGTTACTCTTTTACTTCAGGGTGATTTAGAGTTTATTATGAATATTTATAATATTGGTTAAATAATCATACTCATTTCTCTTAATTAGTATGCATTCATTAGGATTCATTAGTATAGAAATTATTGATTCATCATAACATGCAAAGCACTTAGAAGTACAAGTGTAATCTAAACTCTAATAGCTCTTAGAATAATTAAATTACTGCCTAAAATAAACATTAAACAAGTGAAAAATTGGCAGGCTAAGAAGGCAACTGGAAAGTTTTCTAAAAGATAGAGAACACCTTAATTAAATGGAGATATACAATGAAATACAGATTATTTAGGAAATTCCAAAATATCGGTACCATTACCATTCCGGCTTAGTAAACTTATTTTATTAATTAAAGTATTTGAAACAACTTTATAGTATAATAAATGATTTGGAAAATAAAAGATTATGTTTGTATGTATACATATATGAATACATATTTATTTGTACTATATACTTATTTACTTAAAATCGAATTTTAGTTTTCAGTTTTTCCAGGGCATTTTTCACATCTTTGTTCCGTAGGCTATAAATCAGAGGGTTTAACATAGGAATCACAAGGGTGTAAAACAATGAGGTCATTTTGTCTTGATCTAGGGAGTAGGAAGAACTTGGCCTGAAATACATGAAGAGCATAGTTCCCTGGAAAATTGCCACAGCAGTTAAGTGGGAGGCACAGGTGGAGAAAGCTTTGACCCTCCCCTCAGCAGAGTGGATCTTCAAGACGGATAAGATAATATAACAATAAGAGATAAGAACTCCTGAAATGGTACTCAGTTCAATGAAGCCAAAAATGGTAAATATCACCAACTCATTGACCTGTATATCAGAGCAGGAAAGGACGAAAAGTGGTGGTAAATCACAGAAGAAATGGTTAATCTCATTTGACCCACAGAAACATAAGCTGAATGTTAATGTCGTGTGTATCAAAGCATCTGCCATTCCCATCAGATAAACCCCAGCCATGAGCAGGAGGCACACTCTGCTGGACATGTTGACTGTGTAGAGCAAGGGGTTGCTAATGGCCTTGTACCTATCAAAGGCCATCACTGCCAGCAAAAGACACTCAGAATCTGCAAAGATACAGAAGATGAAGAATTGCAGAGCACAACCAAAGAAGGGGATTGATTTGTTCTTGGCAAAAAGGTCCACCAGCATCTTGGGTCCAACTGCTGTGGAATAACAGAGGTCACAGAAAGAGAGGTGGCTGAGGAAAAAGTACATCGGTGTGTGCAGCTGGGAATCCATTCTAATTAAAATGATCATTCCAAGGTTCGCGAGAAGATTAACGAGATAAACAAATAGAAACGTGGTAAATAGAGTCAGTTTGGTCTCAGGGTTATTGGTAATTCCCAAGAGAAAGAATTTGGTCAAGGAAGAGCAATTTCCACTATCCATCTTCTTTATTATTTTTGTAAAGTTTTACAAAAATGATCAAGAAAATAATAGTTCAGCATTTGAACCTTCTGGATATCCAAAAAAATATTATCTGTAAGACAGAAGATGATTTATTTCTGTAAATTGACTTCTTTACCCTCAGAAAATAGCCCACCAACTGTCACTTTAAAGAGGCACTATTATCTTGTGAAAAAACTAAAAATGTCTAGGATTGGAAGTTGATAAACTTTTCTTCTAAAGCTACGTATCACTCCTGAGATATGTGACTCATCTTGGCTTCTGTTGCCCAATTTGGGCAGTAGATTTGAGTGAACTGAAAGCTTATTCTGCATCCAAAATAATATAAGAGGGACAATAAAGTTAGAAAGACAAGGCCAGAGGATACAGGACTAATATATGTTTGACAATAAGAATCATATTTATTGCATTATTTAAGAAGCATATTGGGGGGAGGGCCAAATGGGTAAAGGGGTCATTTGTACAGTGATGGATGGAAATTAGACTTTTGGTGATGAACACTATGCAGTCTATACAGAAGTTGAAATATAATGATGTACACATAAAATCTATATAATGTTATAAACCAATGTTACCTCAATACAAAAAGAAACATGATTGTATTTATTACTGACCATGATATTGCATTAAATTAATATGATTATTGAACTTTTTTTTTTGTCTTTAGTTTACCGAAACATGACCATGTTTTATAGAAGTATCCTATCACTCTTCCTCACTGGTTTGCCACAGTGTTTATAACCCATTTCTATGAGTGACCTTTGCCAAAGGAAAGATCCCTTCACAAGCCAAAGAGAAGTGCTAAAAAGAAGTGGGAACAACAGATTATGATATGTAAAATTGCGTATCTTAGATTTTAAGTTGACTTTTTCATTAAAATGAAAATGGGAAGATGAAAAAAATAAATGTTTCCGAGATATATAATCTTCTGTTTCTGGTATTAATGTACGCATTGTGTATGTGTGTATCTATTGATTAATATGAAAATAGTAGTGTGGGCGATTTCTTGATTTTTATTTTTCTAGACTTAAGTATTATGATACGTGGTCCATATGCACTTGGACTTACACATATTGGTATTTCTAAAGTATTATTGCCCTTATTTTTTGAAACAATAGAGCAAATCTTAAATTTACACATATAATGATATTACTTGCACAGTGATAAAAAAGTAATAGTTTACTTATTAACCTTGATTAAAATATAAATAGGTAAAATCTTACTATCTTTATACAAATCACAAGTGAGGTCAGTTAAGTTCACACAGGGCTAATAAAGCAATATCATTGGCTATTAAATTGCAGAGTTAATTCAACTGAGTGTGCAGGTATAAAATGATTCATTTACAAATTCTTCAAGACTTAATTCCTCATTTTTCCAAAAAAGTAAGTATTTTTCCCTATAATTTTTAAAATTTAGTCATTTAGAAACCTACCTGAAATGAACAAGTCTTTGTGTCCTCATCTCTGGTACGTGAACAATAGGCAGATTGCATTTTATTTCTACCTAGTGACTTTTGGGACTTAAATCTCTAGAGCCTCTGCCTTCGCTCTTCTGTGCTACATGAATGCAATTGATCAGATTTCTGTTTCCGTATTTTTCCCCTGTGAATGCTGCAACAAATGTAGCAAAGTCTGAACTTTTAATTCTTCACTCATCACCAAATTGATCAATGACAGAAATTTACCACAATTTATTTTAATGCTATGCTCATGGCTGCCATGAATCTAAACCCTCCTGCAGTGAAAACAGATGTCTGATGAAATTCAAATAGATCCTCTACATAATGCTTTTCAACTCTTTTTCATTGTTCATCCTGCTTCTTCCATTTCTGAATTACTCTCCTTCACCTCTCATTTAGAAGTATGGTAATCTTATCGCTTTTTTTATTAGTTATTTTCTGATTCCTTTCCCCCAGCAACATGTCAACCACCCTCATTTCAATGATTTTATGACTGGATGACATCCACTGCACCTAGTATATTCTTTATTGACATAATCACATATGTGTCTTTCCACTTTCCCACAGTTCCTAGCATGAGGATTTGCATGAGTAATGACTCAGTGCATGTGTGTTAAATATTTCCCTATTGTAAGGCTGCCGGGTTTTCAACAAAGAGTAAAAATAAACAAACTTGAGGGCTGTTTCTACTAATATAGTTCATATGTACAAGGATGATCCTTTAAAAAAAAACGTGTGTCAGAATAATGCTTACAAAAAAAGCCAAGTTCTCTTTATTTCCAAAAATAACTTGTGTGTGCTGTTATTCATGGTAGAAATTTGAAAATTGGGAGTTACTGGAAGCGTGAATTTTGTGTCTACTTGAATCCCTCTCCTACAGCTACCAAATAATGCTCCACCCTCTCTGAATATTGGTCAACCACATTGTTCAACTGTATACTTATAAACTCCTATCTTCAGAAAACACTTGTATGACTCTGAGTCATGGGCCATTATGAATACAAGCTCAGTGCATGATAATGATATCAAGAAAAACAGATTTTTCTGTTTCCTTGTTCCTGGAAACAATATTAGAAGTACTCATAGGTTGAATAAGACATCTTTGCTTTATAAATTAATCAGCAAATTTGAATAACAAAAGATATAATTATTCACTGAAATAGTCTATGAAATTTACAACACTTATTTTACAAAACTATACTGAATTTTACTGTATACAAGATGCTACTAGAGATAAAATTTTATAATAATAAAATTCTGAAGTTTCTTACAATCTAATGGTGAATAGACTTTGCTTTTGGAAATCTTTTTTGATATGTAGAATACATGTAGAGAATACTTAAACGATAAGTATACTGCTAGATAAATTTTCAAAAAAAAATTACCCCTGCAACCAAGATGCAGACCAAGAAACAGAACATTACTAGAAACACCAAAGCCTTCTACTTGCTCCCTCCTAAATCACTATTCTCTTACTCCCAAGGAGTAATTACTTTGTTGATTTTTAGCACAGTAGACTAGTTTCGTAGTTTTTGACCCATTCCTATGTAGATGCCTGTAACATATACTGTCTCATTCAACAACATACTTGTGCAGTCCATCCATGTTGGTGCATGTGGTTGCAGTACATTCATTCTCATTGTTGTATAGCATTCTTTCATACAAATATATCATCATTCATTTACCTACGTTAATGTGGTTAGGAATTTGAGTTGTTTTCCCTTTTTCTATTACCAAAAAATGTTAATGTGAACATTCTTGTACATTTCTTTTTGGAGGGATGTACACTCACTTATCCTGTTTGTAAAACCAGGAGTTGGAAACGTGTGCATAAAATTTAGATGTAGTAAATGTTATCGTACAATTTTACAAAACAGTACGCCAGTTCAAATTTTCACCATCACACTGTCAGTGTGTGAGTCCCCCAGCTGTTCTACAGCCTTACCAGTAGTTAATGTTGCCTGTCATTTTAATTTTAGCCATTATGTAGAGTAGGTGATTTCCCTGATGAGTAATAAAGTTGGGTATCAACTTTTATGAGGTGTCTCCTTACGTCAAAACGCAGAACAGAAAACCAGTTAAATGGGTCCCACTTGATAGTATTGGGGCTCCTTCATCCCACGCCATCTATCTATCTGTCATCATTGCCACTTCCATTTCGGTTCAAGTTGTACTAGAATTGTAATGTAGTCCCATCCATCTGTTATTTTTTAATCTCCCCAAATATAGAAGTGAGTTTCTGCATTATGCATTGATAGAATCACATCAATATGGATACCAGAATGTGGTGACTGGAACGTACAATAAATATTGACATTCAATTTTACTTGAGCTTTAGTGTTATTTTATCTGACGCCTGCCAGGCTGCTATTCAAGATAGTACATAATTCATAGGTAAAATTTACAAAACAGCATGGATTAATTGATGAGATATTACGACTTAAAGAAGCATCATCTCCTGTTTTTTCTACCTCTATACTTGCCCCTACCGTGTGTCAGCATCCCAGAAAGACCATCATCCTGGAGAGCAGAGAAATCTCATTGTCCTACTTGGGCTTTACTGTCAATCTGAAATGTTTTCACTCAAAGGCATTTTACAAGGGCACCCAGACAGCCTCAGATATTGAATGGCTTGTAGCTTATGTAGTTGGAGCAAACATGTGAGTGCCCTTGATTTTTCTGTGGTCCTTCAGATGCATGTCCTTGTCCTGTTTCTAAACAAGCCACTTCCAGTGATTTGATCATCATCAAACTAGAGCAGAGCAATGTTAAGCTGTTAAATATCTTGTAAACACTCAGATAAGAACTTTTTGTTTAATTATTTTCCAAATAATTTGTTTGTATATTTTTAACTTTCCATTACCTTTAGCATTCACAACCACTGTCTGTAGTCACATATAAGAGACAAAAAAATGAACTCAAGACACATATTAGACCCTCAGTAATTATTTTTGGTCTTATATGAATAAATATTCAATAAAAATAACTGTTTTTTGCATCTTTCTTTCTTTACCCAGTTGCTATGCTGCTGCTTGGGTAAAGAGATAAAATGCACAGTCCTTAAATTCAGAGCTTTCATAACCCCACATTGAAGGTAAGGATTTAGAAAACAGAGTCACCGATTCAACAATGTTCTGAGGCAAAGGGTGGCATATGAAGCAAGCTTAGAGAGTGCTGGAGGGAAGGAAAGTCCCGTGGAGAAAGTGACTGCGTGTGAATTGTAGCCGCATAATCTACCACACTGGTTCTCTTTAAATTCCACAGAAATCACACAGTTTTGTCCACCTCAGGCCCCCCTCTAATTGCTGATTCATCTGCCTAAAATGTTTTCTCTACCTACTTGCATCTGTCAGATAATTCCTACTTATCTTTTAGATCCCAGATTAATTGTCTCCCATGTTCAGGAAGCACTTTTTAACTTCCTTCACTATATTTGAACAATGTGCTCTGGGTTAATAGTGTCCAGTCTTTTTACATTATGGCATAATTATAGTTTATTATAAATACAGTCATGCATTGCATAACAATGTTTCAGCTAGCAATGGACCACAAATACACCGGTGGTTCCATAATTTTTGTACCAAACAGCCTAGGTATGTAGTAGTCTATAATATCTAGGTTTGTGTAAGTACACTTTATGTGTTCACACAACGACAAAATCACATAACAACGCATTTCTCAGAAGGTATCCCTGGTGTTAGGTGACATGTGACTTTAATTTGAATAATTATGCAAATAATATTTGTCATTTTCATTAAATGATAAGATTCATCAGTACAAAACCTGCTGGATTCACCACGAAATAAAAAGCACATAAAAGTGCAACAGACACTTAGAAAACACATAACGTTTAGAAAACTAAATTAATGAACAAATGAAAGATTGAAGAAACAAAAATTTAGCAAAATAAGAGTCCAAAACTTTTGCACAAATAGGGAGTAGCAAATATAAATTCAAGACATAAAATGAAGCATGGCATATTTAGAGAATGACAAATTTTGGTATGGTTGGAAGATTGAATAAATACTCATTGGATCACCCCACATTAGTCAAAACAATTTTGATTTTCATGTATTACAGTGTAAGACTGGGAGAAAAATATATACATACAGCTTTTCAATGATATTACTTTTTATTTTTAAGTTTTTTTCAGAGCCTCTTTCATATCCTTGTTCTTTAGGCTATAAATCAGAGGGTTTAACATGGGAATCACAAGAGCGTAAAATAATGAGGTCATTTTGTCTTGATCTAGGGAGTAAGAACTCAGCAAGAAATACATGAAGAGCCAAGTTCCCTGAAAAATGGCCACAGCAGTGAAGTAAGAGGTGCAGGTGGAGAAAGCTTTGACCCTCCCCTCAGCAGAGTGGATCTTTATCACTGCCGGGATGGTATAACAATAAGACACAAAATGCCCTGAAAGAGTAATCAGTTCAATGAAACCAAAAATGATAAATATCACTAACTCATTGACCTGTGTATCTGAGCAAGATAGCAATAGGAGAGGAGGAACATCACAGAAGAAATGGTTAATTTCCTTTGATCCGCAGAAACATAAGCGGAATGTTAATGTCGTGTGTATCAACGCGCCCGCCATTACCCCCAGATAAACCCCAGCCATGAGCAGGGAGCACACTCTGCTGGCCATGTTGACTGTGTGGAACAAGGGGTTGCTAATGGCCTTGTATCTATCAAAGACCATCACCGCCAGCAGTAGACACTCAGTATCTTCAAAGGTACAGAAGATCAAGAATTGCAGAGCACATCCGTAGAAGGGAATTGACTTGTTCTCAACAATGAAACCTACCAGCATCCTGGGTCCAATTGCTGTGGAATAGCAGAGGTCACTGAAGGAGAGGTGGCTGAGGAAGAAATACATCGGTGTGTGCAGCTGGGAATCCATTCTAACTAAAATGATCATCCCAAGGTTTGCAAAAAGGTTGATGAGATAAACAAAAAGAAACATGGTAAATAGGGTTACTTTCATTTTGGGGGTGCTGTTAATTCTCAAGAGAAGAAATTCATTCAAGGAAGAGCAATTTTCCCCATCCATTCTTTATTCTTCTAAAATTTTGCAGAATTGATCAAGAAAATGGTAGATCAAAGTCTTAACCTTTCCTGACACTCACAAAAACATAACCTGTAAATCGGAAAGAATTTATTTCAGTACTTTATATTCTTTATCATCAGAAAATAGCTCAGACAAGTTTCATTGTTATGTTGTGGACAAAAGTTACAGTGTCTGGGAGAGGATTTTGAGAAAGGGCAGTTCTCAGTTTGGATGTCATCCGTGAGGTATGTGGCTTGTGTGAACCTTCACTGCTGTATCTCAGTAGTCAGTCGTGAAAGCTCATTACAAGTGAAATATAATAGGAAAGTCACACTCAAATTAAAGAAAAAGCTGGAATATACAGCCTGTATTTGAAAAATAAATATCCAATTGAGTATTAAAGTGATTACACTTACTGAGTTCTTCAAGAATCATGATTTGTTTAACACTGTGTATTAAGTTCATACACCATGAACATATCTGTATTTAAAAAAAATGAAAAATATGATGTTACTGTTCTTGGTTTACACTGTTTTTAGTATTTATTAAGACATTAAATATATTTTAATAAAATTTGCTCTAGAATATATTATTGCTTTGCCACATTATTATTACCCACACGAAGCAGCAGTCTTGTGCCAAAGGATATGTCCCTTGACCAGCAAAAGAGAAATGCTAAAAACAAGCGGAAACAACAGAATTTACCACTTATATTTCCATTATTTTAAATTTTAACCCTGACTCGTTCATTAAAAACAGAGATGGGAATAGAAATAAGAATATATCTTGATATATAGGCTTTTGTGTGTGTGTGTGTGTGTGTGTGTGTGTGTGTGTCTGTGTATGCACCTATGTCACTCTGTTGGAGTATGAGAGATTGTCTGATTTTATTTTAGACTTGAGTAAATATGATGTGTGGTTCATATGGGGTTGAATTTACACAAATTAGTATTTGTATTGTGATATCTCAATTATTGCTGGTAAAAAAACTAGAAAAAAATCTTAAATTTGCATATACCATTCCACGGTGATTAAAAAAGTGTTCTTCTTGGGGGCCGGCCCAGTGTCGCAAGCGGTTAGGTGCGTGGGCTCTGCTGCAGCGGCCTGGGGTTTGCCGGTTTGGATCCCGGGGCACACCGGCACACTGCTTGTCAAGCCATGCTGTGGCAGCATCCCATATAAAGTGGAGGAAGATGGGCACGGATGTTAATCCAGGGCCAGTCTTCCTCAGCAAAAAGAGGAGGATTGGCAGATGTTAGCTCAGAGCTGATCTCCTCACCAAAAAAAAAAAAGTGTTCTTCTTAGTTTTGGTTAAAATATAAGTAAGTAAAACTGTTCATTTGCTAATCAAAATAAAAAGAATTCACCATGCTTTAATAGGAATTATTGTTTTTTACCATTAGATTTCAGACTATTAACTAAAGGAAGTAAGTAAAAAATATTTATTTACAATTTTCTAAACATTTGATTCCTCATTTTTCCAAATGTAAGGTTTTTATTCTTCATTTTTTCAGTTGGCCACTTATAAACCAACCTGTGATAAGCAAGTCTTTCTGGGCTTACATCTGGTAGCTGAGCAATATAGACAGATCACATTTTATTTTTACTTAGTAACATTTGAGATTTAAATCTCTAAAGCCTCTGCCCTGACACTTCTGTATTACGTAAACATGTGATTAATTAGGTTTTTAGTTCTGTATTTTCCCCTGTGAATGTTGCAACAATTCCAGCAAGAGCTGAACTTTTAATTCTTCCTACTTGCACCAAGTTGATCAATGCCAGGAAGGTAAAATGAGTTTTTATAGTATGGTTCATTGCTTCCTGAGTCTACATCGTCTTCCTCCAGTCAAATCAGACATCTAATGAAACTCAGATAGATCCTCTACCTAATTATTTTATCTCAATTATAATGTATCCTATTAAATTCATTAATTTAATAAATTTCATAAATAAAAATTTAATAAATAAAATTATAATAAATTTTAATTTTAATAAATAAAATTATAATAAATTTTAAATTTAATAAATAAAATTATAATACATTTTAAATTTAATAAATAAAATGATTATTTTTTTTTGTTTGTGTGTGAGGAAGATCAGCCCTGTGCTAACATCTGCCAATCCTCTTCTTTTTTTGCTGAGGAAGACTGGCCCTGGGCTAACATCTGTGCCCATCTTCCTCCACTTTATATGGGATGCTGCCACAGCATGGCTTGCCAAGCGGTGCATCGGTGAGTGCCCGGGATCTGAACCAGCGAACCCCGGGCTGCTGCAGTGGAGCTTGAGCACTTAACCACTTGCACCACCGGGCCGGCCCCTAAAATGATTATTTTGTTAATTATTTTCTATCCTTAATTATTTTTAGCATGTTTCATTTCTGAAACAATATCCTTTACCTTCCCACTTAAAAATGTAACAACTTTTCAATGGTTTTATTAAATACTTTCTTTTCTTTAAGCATGTGTGATCCATTCCTCCAATCAGGTCACCCATCCGGATTTCAATGATTTTATGACTGCGTAACATCCACTATACTTAGTGCATTTTTTCTTAAATTATGTTTATTTTATTCATTTTTGTGTCTTTTACTAAATTGAAGGCTCCTTAGAAATAATAGCAGTATTTGGCTAATTTCTGTATATCCTGCAGTCCTAGTAACATGACTTGCACAAGTAACACTTAATTTAATATTTATTCTTAAATATTTTAAGTGGTTAGACTGCTGGGTGATGGAAAAATAGTAGAAGTAAAGAGGCTTTTGGAGACTGTTTCAACTAATAGAGATCAAACGTGCATGTGTGCATGGAAAACACTTTAAGGAAAGCCATGATTCTATTTTTTATTAAAAAAAATTGTTTGCTTTTATTCACTGCAAGTTTTACAAAGTTGAGATGTATTGGAGTGTAATTTTTTGTCCTCTCCTCTCGAAATATTGTTAAAATATCTATACTATATAAAGCTATCTACATCTTCAATCTAGATGTGCAATCTCTATAAAAATTACAGTAGTGTTTATCACAGAAATAGGAAAAACAATCCTGAAATTTCTATGAAACCAAAAAAGACCCTGAATAGCTAAAGTAATCTTGAGAAAGTAGAACTGGACTGGAGACATCACACTTCCAGATTTTAAACAATATTAATTCTCAATAATCAATTGAGAAGGATTGATATTAATTCTTCTTGAAATGTTGGTAGAACCAGTGAAGCCATCTGGTCCTGGACTTTTCTTTGTTGGGAGTTTTTTTGATTACTGATTCACTCTCCTTACTAATAATCGGTCTATTCAGGTTTTCTCTTTCTTCATGATTCAGCCTTGGTGGGTTGATGTTCTAGGAATTTCTCCATTTCTTCTGAGGGACGGTTTGTTGGTGTATAATTGTTCATGGTGGTCTCTTATGATCCTTTGTATTTGTGTAATATCAAGTTAATGTATCTTTTTTCACTTATATTATTTATTTGAGTCTTCTCTCTTTTTTTCTTGGTAAGTCTAGCTAAAGATTTATGTATTTTTTCTATCTTTTAAAAAAATCAGGTCTTTGATGTTTTCTACGTCGTTTTTAGTCTGTATTTCATTTATTTCAGCTCTGATGTTTGTTGTTTCATTCCTCCTACTAACTTTGGGCTTAGGTTTTTCCTCTTTCTAGTTCCTTGAGGTGTAAAGTTAGGTTGTTTATTTGAGGTTTTTGTTTTTTCTTAACAGAAGCATTTCTCACTATAAACTTCCATCTTAGAACTGCTTTTGCTACACCCCTACCTTTAGGTATGTTATATTTCTATTTTATGTGACTCAAGAAATTGTTTGAATTCTCTTTTGCTTTCTCCTTTGACCCATTGGTTGTTCAGGAGCATGTTGATTATTCTCTACCTATTTGTGAATTTTCCAGTTTTCTTCTTTTATGTGTTCTCTAGTTTCATACCATTGTATTCAAAAAAGAGGCTTGATATGATTTTAAACTTCTATCCATTCTTGAATGGAAGCCTTGAAGGCTATCAAAGCCAGGAGATCTGGGGACATATTCCTCAGGGAGCATCCACAAAAGCTGGGGTGCAGATGTGTACATATGCTCCTTCCAGGGATGTACTTGTGACTTGGCGTGGGCAAGAGGGAGAGAGTGGAGGCAGTGTCCACAGGCTTTTCTGTTCTCCAGGGAAGATCTCAGTCAGCCACTAGACACTTGCTAAATTAGCAGCCTGTCCCTCAGGCAGCAGCTTTCAATGTGTGCATGTAGACTCTATTCAGGGAAAAACGGAGAGATGGGCTTTTCTGCCTGATATTTCCGCTCCGAGCCCTGGCGTGATAGCTGCAGCTAGTGCTGGCTTCTCTTAATAACTATGCTTTTGTTTGCTACACTTTTGTGGACCTTGTGGAAACAAGCCCCATTGACTTTCTGAGCTAGAGCATTTGGAGGCCTGTCCTTCTGTTGAGAGTCTTAAAAGTTGGGACTCTGGATGTGGGGTCTAAACCCTTCACTTCTCAGGGAGAAGCTGAAAGCCAGAGGTTTCCTCCCGATTATACGTCCCTGTGCTGGGGGTGGGATTTAGTACAAAAGTCTGTCTCAGCTTTTCCTAGCCATTTCAATGTGGATATTTTTTCATTCTTCTGATGTGTAGGAGTCACTCAGCTAGTTTCTTGATTTCCTTCAGAGAGAATAGTGCAATATGTGGCTGTTCATTTTGTATGTCCTGGGGAAAGAGGAATTCAGAAGATTCCTATGTCACCATCTTTAAAGACCATCCCTTGACCCCCAAAATACTTTCTTTGGACAATAATATTTTTCATCAGTCACCGGGGATGTGTGAGAAGGATGTGATGTAAACAGACTAAGAAAGGAAGTGAATGAGGAGAATTGAAGTAGACAGGATAGAAAACATCAAGTCTTTTGATGTGGTATTCCCTATTTATGTAGAATATCAAGATAAAAGAGTCATTATAGGACATATGCCCAAATTCTATTTCAGTCATGAATCTCCTAGAAAATATTCCCCATAAGGTGTTATTCAACCTACCAAATTCAGGGAGAGGAAGCCCACAATTAATTCAATCTGTCAATTCTAAGTTTGGAATTTCATGTATAGGGCTTAAAATTCCTTTGTCTTAATTCAAACCCTCTCATTCTGATAAAACTGTCAATATAGGGATAAATTCAGTCTTTAGATTCTGTAATATATATTTGTTATATGGGAGGGAGATAAGTTAATTAGATGACATATTTACCTCCTCTAAATTAGCAGCAATCCACTGACATCCTATTTTTCTTAGACAATAAATTTCAAACAATGTTTTCTACCATGCTGCTACTCAGAAGTAACAATTCCAGGAGGGTATGTGTTAACTGAGGAAATATGGTTCAGGTGAAAACCCTTAAAGCTTTTTGTCAAAAAAAAAAGATATAGCCTCCACAGGTTTTTTTTCTATCATGATACTATGTGACAGGTCACAGTGTCCCACAAATGCTCCTTAGAAAATCAGAGAATCTTCTTGGGCTTTACTTCCATTTTGACATGTTTTCACACAAAGACATTTTGCAATGGCAGCTAGAAAATCTAAGACATTCTGTGGCTTTTAAACTCTATAATTGTAACGCATAATAAACAACGAGCTTGAATCTTCTAAGGTCCTTCAAATATATGGCCATACCCATGTGGTCTCAACAGGCTGATTCAGTGCTTTAACCATCAGAAACTACAGCAGAGATAGATGAAATACACAAATATCAAGAACATAGATGGACAGATGCTCTTTACTTCTGGTGTAATTAACATGCATGTCTTTACAGATTTTGTATCTACAACCATTTTATGTACTTTCTTAAAAGTTATAAAATACACTTATTCAAGCCACATACCAGATCTCCAGTTAATTTTGTGTTGCTTACATCTAGTAAGCAGTGAAAAATGTTATCTACAGGTTTATTTTATTATATACTTGTTTGTTTTGTCATTTTATGTCCCAAACACTAAGTAGGTGCTTTGGATAACAGGGATGGAACGCTCAGTCCTTGAGCAAAAATTGCTCACAATTGATGTTAGAGACAATGATTGAATAAACAGGGTGATATCAAAACACTGCTTAAAGGAGGGAGTTGTCTGTGAACTATAAAAAGGGACATTTAACCAGAGCTGAGAAAGGGGAGGAATGGAAGAGAAGCTTCCTGGAGGAAGTGATGGAGGAGATGATAGTTAATAATTACAGCACAATGATGTAATTTACCAAGGCACTGTACATTCCTCTTTACCACCTATCTTTCTTGGGCTTCTTTAATGCTAAAACGTTATAGAAAGGGCCACCTCAAGACTTCTGTAACTGTCAGAGCCTCTATGTGGAATCCTTTCCATTCCCCAATGTGCATTGTTTTAGACCTAAGACTATTCAGATATTCTTCTCCATCCAGGGAAGCCTTTCCTCTACTGATTAGATTTTGACATTTTTTTCTAGAATTTTACCTCCAATCCTTTACTTTATGAAAGTTTTCAGCCTTATTATGAATTATTTGAGTATTTAGTTAATTAACGTTTATTTATTTTTCTAGATTATAGGATCCTTAATATAGAAACTACCGGATTCATTACGAAGTACAAAGCTTATAAATGCACAAAGAACACACAGTGAACACAATAAATCTTAGTATACTTGAAATAATGCTTCAATTAAAGAATGAAAAAATAAAATATGGCAAAATTAGAAGAGTCAGGAAAGTTTTCTACAAAAAGATGCATCATAACTAACTTCAAGACCATAGTGAATTATGACAGGTTTGGGGAGCTGCCTCATTTTCTTATGGCCGTAAAGTACAGATACTTATTTATTTAAAAATGTGAGAAAATTATGTTTCTTATGTATCATAATATATAATTTTATGAACACGATCATTAAATGTGTGTGAGTGTACATGCATACACATAACATAAATATTTAAAATCATCTTTTATTTTTTAATTTTTCTAGGGCCTCTTTCACATCCTTGTTCCGTAGGCTATAAATTACAGGGTTTAACGTGGGAATCACCAGGGTGTAAAACAATGAGGTTATTTTGTCTTGATCTAGGGAGTACAAAGAACTCGGCCTGAAATACGTAAAGAGTATAGTCCCCTGGAAAATTGCCACAGCAGTTAAGTGGGAGGAGCAGGTGGAGAAAGCTTTGAACCTCCCCTCAGCTGAGTGGATCTTCAAGACTGACAGGATAATATAACAATAAGAGATAAGAACCCCAGAAATGGTACTCAGTTCAATGACGCCAAAAATGGTGAATAATACCAACTGATTGACCTGTGTATCAGAGCAGGAAAGGAGGAAAAGTGGTGGTAAATCACAGAAGAAATGATTAATCTTATTTGACCCACAGAAACATAAGCGGAATGTTAATGTCGTGTGTATCAAAGCATCTGTCATTCCCACCAGATAAACCCCAGCCATGAGCAGGGAGCACACTCTGCTGGACATGTTGACTGTGTAGACCAAGGGGCTGCTAATGGCCTTGTACCTGTCAAAGGCCATCACAGCCAACAATACGCACTCAGAATCTGCAAAGGTGCAGAAGATGAAGAATTGCAGAGCACAACCAGAGAAGGAGATTGATTCGTTTTTGGCAAATAAGTCCACCAGCATCTTGGGCCCAATTGCTGAGGAATAACAAAGGTCACAGAGAGAGAGGTGGCTGAGGAAAAAGTACATTGGTGTGTGCAATTGGGAATCCATTCTAAATTAAAATGATCATTCCAAGATTTCCCAAAAGATTAGTGAGATAAACAACCAGAAACATGGTGAACAGGATCATTTTCATCCCAGAGTTATTGGAAATTCCCAAGAAAATGAATCCACTCAGGGAGGAGCAATTTTCTCCAACCATTCCTCTCTGTTCTCACCTAAATTTATGAGAAAATAATTTAAAAAAGGATAAATACATTTTATCTTTTCTGCACATCCACAAAATACTTGAAAGTCAGAACACAATTTCTTTCTGTAATTGTCTTTTAATACTCAGAAAATTACCCAGTCATGTACCCAGTCTTTAAAGAGTCATTGCTATATGTTTGATAAGGGTAAAAAATAAAGAGATAGACATTGGAAAAATTTTATGTGATCTGCACGTCATTCATGTTGTATATGATTTTCTGTAGGTTTTATTTCTCCAGACTTTAACTTTCTTATCTCTGGCAGTAGATTTAGATGCATTGATATCTCATTCCACATTCAGAATAACATGGAAGAGACAACAATGTTAGAGGGACGAGGCAGTAAGACGTAGGACTAAGTATTTCCTAAGCCTGAAAATAGTCACACGGACACAAAAAAATGATTACTATTGTTATGTTCCTTAAAATATATGATTGGCTTAAAAAACTTTGTTAGTTCTAGAAACAGTGAGTTTCATTAATTAATAATAATGGAAATGATTATGTTATTGTTCCTGGTCTAAGTTGTCTTTAGTATTTGGTGAGACATGAGATGAACATTAAACCTTTCCTTTAGAAACTTTTATTGTTTTGTCACGATATTCATTACCTATTTGTGGAGCTGTCCAGTGTCAAAAGATAAGTCTCTTGACCCGTCAAAGAGAAGTGCTAAAAAGAAGTGAAAACAATAGAATATAACACATACATTTACATCTCTTCGGTTTTTAAATGGACTTTTAAATTAAAAAAATGCAAAAGGTGAGGGACAATAAATGCTTCTGAGATATGTAGGCTTCTCCTCCTTGTGTTTGTGTATATGTATGTGTGTTATGTGTCTGCATGTATATATGTCTCTGTTGATATATGAGAATAGGAATGTTGGTGATTGTTTTTTCTTTTAAGAGTTCAGTAAATATGGCATGCCGTTCACATGGAGTAGAGTTTGCACGTCACTATTTGCAATGTGGTAACTACATTATTTCTGAAAGGAAACAAAAAAAACTTAAATTCATGTACATACTTCCCCCAGTGACAAGAGGTTCTTCTGTGAACCTAGATTAAAATAAAATCATTAAAATGCTGTTTTGTGGATGCTTCTAATTTCAGTCAGTTCAGTTCTGAGAAGAAAATATAATTTTTTGACAATAGATTGCCAAGTTTATTAAGCTGTGTAAGCAAGTGTAAAATCAATCATTTACAAATTTCTCATTTTTTTTCAAAAGTTTCCTCTATATTTCTTAAATTTGGGGACTCAGGCACCTACCTGAGATGAGCAGGTCTTTCTGTACTTGCTACTGGTGGCTGAAAAGTAGGCAGATGGCGTTTTATTTTACCAGGAAGCATTTGGGACTTAAATCTCTGAAGCTTCCACCCTCAGCCTTCAGTGTGTGCTAATGTGTGATTCACAGTTATATTTCTTCTTGTGTATTTTCCCCTGTGAATAAAGCATTAACTTTAGCAAAACTGAGGCTTATTTCTTCACTATTGTGAACAAATTGATCTGACAGGAAGAGAATTGCAAATTACGTTTGTGTTGAGCTTCCCATTGACTCTGAATCTACACACTCTGTCTGCAGTAAAAGCAGAAAACCAATAAAATACAAAAAGATTACCCCCCTAGAAATTTCTATCTCCTTTTGTTTTTCATTTTGTCTCTTTTATTTTTGAAACATTCTCCTTCACCACCTCATTTAGGAATATTACTATTCTTTGATAGTACTATTTTTATTGAGACATAATTTTATATACTATAAGATTTACCCTTTCCATGTATGCACTTTAGTTTTTTGTATTTTCACAAAGTTGTGCAGCCATCACAGCTATCTGAATTGAGAAGATCCGTCATCACCCCAATAAGTAACTCATACTCATCAGCAGGCACTTCCCCTTCTTGCCTCCCCCCTACTCCTGGCAACCACTAATCTACTTGCTGAGTATATGTGGTTGTCTATACTGGATATCTCATATCTTGGCATTATACAATAGGTGGGTTTTTTTTGTTGTTGTTGGTTTTCTTTTGCTTAGCATAGTGTTTTCAAGGTTCATCCAGGTTTTAGCATTTTCAGAATTGCCTTTTTTATGGCTGAATTGTATTTCATTTTATGGATACGGCATATTATCCATTCATCAGTTAATGGACATTTAGGTTCTTCCTACATTTGGGCTGTTATGAATAGTGATGTTTAAACATTCATGTCAATGGAAACTATAAAGGTCACTTTCTTCAACAATCATTACCTTATTCCCGTCCCCAAAACACATGTCATCCATGCACACTTCATTGACTGTATAACTCTGTCACATTCTCTAGGCTTAGCACACTCTTTCTTGAATTATGTTTATTTTATTCATATAAAAATCTCTATTACATTTAAGCCTTTATAAATAAGTTCAATGTTTATTTTTATATTTCCCAAAGTCCCTAGAACAAGGATTTGCAAAGATAATTATTCCCTAAATATTTATTATTAAATATTTTAGGTTACTTGAAGTGGAAGGTGGTGTACTAACAGAAATACACTAACGTTGGGAATTTTTTTTCTACTAATATAGTTCCTATGTGCAAGGATGATTCAGTTAAAATTTTTGCATGGATAATCATTTTTCCAAGAATAAATTTAGTTTGCTGCTATCCTTACTAATTCTTTAAGAAACTGACAATAGTTTTAAGTTTGAATTTCATATCCTCCCCAAATACTTCCCAAGAGATAACAATCAAATTCTCCATACTTCCTTTTTTTTAAAATCTTTTTTTTTTTTTTGTGAGGAAGATCAGCCCTGAGCTAACATCCATGCCAATCCTCCTCTTTTTGCTGAGGAAGACCGGCCCTGAGCTAACATCTATTGCCAATCCTCCTCCTTTTTTTTTCCCCCTTTTTCTCCCCAAAGCCCCAGTAGATAGTTGCATGTGGTAGCTGCACATCCTCCTTGTTGCTGTATGTGGGACACCGCCTCAGCATGGCTGGACAAGCGGTGCGTCAGTGCGTGCCCAGGATCCGAACTCGGGTCGCCAGTACTAGAGAGCATGCACTCAACCACTAAGCCACAGGGCCAGCCGGCTCTCCGTACTTTTTAAACCTTGATTATCCATCTTGGAATCTGGTATGACTGGGCTGCTTTCCAAGGTCCCAGCGCTAACCCTGCTTTCACAAAGACAATAATTATTGAAACGCCTATCACTCTTCCTTCTATATGTTTGCTGGTCAAGTACTGCTTCATTCTGTGGCTTTGTAAGTGTGTGCAAAATAAAGAATTAAAGGTTACACATATACTCATGTATTTACTTAAAGCGTTAAAAACTACTAATAAAAGAATCTGGAATGAGAAATCTCAGAGTTCTGCAATGGGCTGATGATAGTTCGGGCAGAGTAAAGATGACTGCACACATCTTCACACCTTTCCCTTAGAGTCATAGTGCCTACTTACCTTCTTGTTGAATTTTTGCTGTTCTTTAACTGCTTTGACTAACAGAAATAGGCAGAAATACTGTATATCACTTCTGAGTCTAGCTATTAAAAAGACAGTCACTGAAAGCCATGAGCTGCCATGTAGGAAGTCCAACTGTCCTTCTGGATAAACGTTGTGATAGGCTCTGAGACTACACGGAGAGGGAAGGGGGCCAGCTGAGCCCATCTTTCTAGGCATTCTCATCCTGATGCCAGTTATGAGAGACCCTACAGCTTAACCCAACTCTCAACTGAATACCTCATTGTGACCTCATTCAATACGAAGAAGAACAGAATACTTGCCCAATGGTCATTGTTTTAAGCCGTATAAGTTTTATATAATAAAAAGTAACTAGAATAGTGTAGAGAGAATATAACCAGAGAGAAACTTTATTTCAGGAAGCATTTATTTTACTATTATGTGCTTTTTCATAAACACACACACACACACACATACACATAAATGTATACATATTCTATACAAAAAAAGGGAAGCCTGTTTCTAGTCTCAATTCTTGAACTATCTCTTTGTCTTTGATTCATCAGAACACCATCCAAATTTTCTAAGTTTCTTTAGCAGATATAATTGGTCTAGATAATTCACAATACAATTTTCAGTAGTAAAAGGCTGTGAAGGAATCCCAAAAGCAAAGCATGCAAGGTTAACACATTCAGAAATAAGTGCCTAAAATCAACTCTAAGTTACATAAATAATGATCATAGGTGTGGTTTGCAGGAATACCTAGATTTCATTACCAATGTTTAGAAATGGAAAACGGGAAAAAAATGTACTGATCTTGCACGGTATAGATCTTCATTTTTAAAATGAAGGTATATCTTCTGTGGTATATCTCCATTTTTAAAATGATGATTGACTCACAGTATTAGAGTTATCACTATTCATCTTATAGTTTCCTCTGTTTAATGAGGCAAAAACAAGATTTTTTATAAATAAGAATTGATGATGCATTTAAATTCTCTTAACAATTATTTTATTAACTCTCTACAGTAAATGAGTGATACCACAATACAAATTCAGACACATATTATATTCAATAGTAAACTAATAGCTTGAGGAAGGGTTGGAGTTAGAGGATTGTCCTCCCAACATTGATTTGTATATAGTACGGCAACTTTATCATTTGGCCTTAGAAGAAAAAATAATATCAGTAAGCCATGTCCTTTACTCACCAGGAACAAAACGCATGTACATGTATATATGTATGTAGCCTATGTACATTTGTGTGAGTGTGTGTTTCTATATGCATGGACACACATGTTGAATTGAGGTGGAAGAAGATTGGGTTATATTAGTTTTGGTATGCTCTATAGTATGCAACTGTTACAGTATTCCTTCAATTTTGCTTAATAATTGGCAGGGATAATGTTTATAGCTAATCATATCATACACACACACACATGAAGAAACATACACAAACACACACACTTATAGAAAACTATGTATATATAATGCTCCTTGTATGTGTATGTATTTGAATGTGCAAATTAAAAAGAAAAAAAATTTGCTAAAATGTGGCTTAAAAAAATTAGTTAAGAAGCTATATTACGGTATTTGACCTTCTCCATCTGACTTATTTCATTTTGCATAATACCCTCACTGTCCATCTGTGTTGTTACAAATGGCTGGATTTCATCCTTTCTTATGACTGAGTAGTATTCCATTAAGTAGTAGATAATAACAACAAACAAACACGTATAGACAGAGATTGGATTGGTGGTTACTAGAGGGGAAGGGGGGGGGGCGCGAAAGGGATAATTAGGCACTTGTGTGTGGTGATGGATTGTAATTAGTATCTGGGTGGTGGACGTGAGAACATGATGTAATCCATGCAGAAATAGAAGTATAATGATGTACACCTGAAATGTATACAATGTTATAAACCAATGTTACAGCAATAAACAAAAAATAAATAAAAAAATTAAAATTAAAATAAAAAAATAGAAGCTATATTAATGTTTCTTTCTTAAATCACAGAAGAGCATCCTGAATTCAAATCAAACATCCTTTATGATGTTCATTGCCGCATTACCTACAATAGCCAAGACTTGGAATCAACCTAGGTGTCCATTAGGGGACAAATGGATAAAGAAGATGTGGTATGTACATACAATGAAATACTACTCAGCCATAAAAAAGGATGAAGTCTGGCCTTTGTGACAACATGGATTGACCTTGAGGGTATTATGCTAAGCAAAATAAGTCAGAGGGAGAAAGTCAAATACTGTAAGATCACACTCATAAATAGAAGATAAAAACAACGAAAACATAGAGACAGAGATTGGATTGGTGGTTTCCAGAGGGGAAGGTGGGAGGGAAGGGGTGAAAGGGATAATTAGGTGCATGTGTTTGGTGGTGGATTGTAACTAGACTTTTGGTGGTAAACATGATATAATTTACACAGAAACTGAAGTACATTGATGTACACCCAAAATTTATGTAATGTTATAAACCAATGTTACCACAATAAAAAAAAAAACACCATTTATGGCCATAATTTATCACTTGCTGATTGCTTTTTTTTTTAATAATTTTATTTATTTATTTATTTTTTCCCCCAAAGCCCCAGTAGATAGTTGTATGTCATAGCTGCACATCCTTCCAGTTGCTGCATGTGGGACGGCAGCCTCAGCATGGCCGGAGAAGCGGTGCGTCGGTGCGCGCCAGGGATCTGAACCCCGGGCCGCCAGCAGTGGAGCGCGCACTTCACCACTAGCTGATTGCTTTTAAAGTTTGTAAACATGCATAAAACACAGTATCACCATAAAACCCCTATTATGAATTCACATCTTTATTATAAAAAATATTGCATATCTGTTTTTAACTGGAGAAAAGTCTACTTGAATAGAAAATGACTAATACTTTGTTTTATTTATTACAACTGGACACTTGAACATTATCAACATTTGTGTGAAAAGAAAATGATGTGGAGGTGGTTGCATTGCCCAATTCCATGGAGTAAACAGAAAATAAAAAGTTGGTGGCCCCTGAAATTGTGCAATATGGCCACCCTCAGGGATACTCTCTGTATTGGCCGTGTTCTGAGTGGTATTTATAACATGCGAGTCAAGACAGTCCATTTCAAAGAACAGATTGCTATGCATTCATTGAATGTCTACTGTTGATGGATACTTCAAGATAGTGTATAATAATCACACACATCAGCTGTATTTCTGAGTCCTAGTCCAGTTAATTTAATTGCCACTAAGCCAGTAAATGCAAAGCTTGAGGTGGGAGAAAGTAATATGTGTTAGGCATGTACTAGCTTATGCTCTAGAGCATTCCAGGTTCTTTCCTGTTTATTCAAAACCTCACCTGAGAGTAAGCAGCGACATGGGATTTCTTCTTCTGGTTGGTTGTATCTGTTTGTTTCTTTTGTTTGTTTGTTGTTGTTTCCTTCTCTTGCTTTCTATAAAGCTAGAACACTCATCAGGGTAAAATTAGTAAAATTAATACATTTTTAAATTTGGGAAACAATTCATAGTGACAACTTTGAATGCCTTCATATATTACATTGTCGTTCTTTATGTGATGTTTCCAATACTAAGATACCAAATGTACTCCTGTGGGAGATATTGTTGACACAAAGCTCAAGCCATATAACTAATTGGTATCAATTATGCACCATTTAAACTCAAGAAACTGATGCATTTGTGTTATCCAAGATGTTTGCCATCACTGTTTACTCTTCTGGTAGGTATTTTGAGGAGGTAGAATTTTCCTTGGTCCTTTCTTCTGAGTCCTTTCAAATTAATTTTCCCCTCAGGTGTTTCCCTGCCTTCAGGGATGTGAAAATTCCTCAGGTTACATTTTGTCAGGACATAACTTTAGCTTCTTGAACAGGACTGCTCTTCCAGACCACATAGACTAAATTCCCTTCTTTCTACCCCTCCCAATGATTTAAACCTGAGTTTGTGGAGCTACATTATTATTAGAAATTGGCTAACTTAATTTAACTCTCAAATGGGTCTATTTCGCTATGAATGGAGTTCTTAAATAATTGAAAAAAACTGTCTTAAGGAGAAATTTTATACATTAGATATAAGCAAGTAAGCAAAATGTGTCTATATCTAGGGGTTTCCAGGTGCCCCTGGTGACACTAAAACAGGACTATGTAGACAGGTGTCTACTTAGAAGATCACATTCTTCAGAAAATAGTAGCCTGTCCTGAAACATTGAGTATTATGACAAAGATTTTATTTCATGATATTGGCACCAAAACACACTAAATTTCCCTGCTGCTGGAGGAAAGACTAGAAGGCCTGTGGGTGGATAAAGACACTGTTCTACAAGCAAGGCGGCACTTTCAGTAACATGAAGATTAATTACGTACTGAGATATGCAATGAAATTATGCACTATTTCAATTTAAAATATATATTATGAACACATTGTGTACAAGGAAATGATGAATTAAAAAAAAACTTATCATTGCTTACAATCTGATAGTGAATATACTTCATTTTGGGGAAATGTTTATAATATAGATACGGAAAACTTTCATTTAAAAAGGTAAATTTTCAGAGATGAAAAGATCCCCTCATCCCACCAGGCCAAAAAAGAAAACACTAATAGCGTTGTAGACATCCTCTCCATATCCCTCACAAACTGAGGTCCAATATGATAGGTTAGTTTTCACGTTTCTGAGGTATACAGCCGTAAAATCATACAGATTTTACACTTTTTTGTCTTGTTCATTTTACTCAGTATTATGTTTGTGAGATTTCTCCATGTTTTTACATGTGGAGATAGTTCATTCATCCTCGTTACTGTGTATTTCTCCAATGTACAAAGTTACCATGAAGTTATTTATCTAATATGGAACACGGGTCAGCAAACTATGGTGCATAAAGTTTTATTGAACTTGGGACACATCGTTTTATTTATATATGGTCGATGATTTTTTTGGCGACACATGAAATATCCTGCGTGATTGTGACTAGAGTTTATGACTGGCAATCTCTGAAATATTCACTACTTAACACTTTAGGAAAAGTTTGTCAACTGTTGATCTATTGTGTTGATGAAAATTTGAGTTGCTTTCAGTTTTATGCCATCGCAAATAAGGCAATTGTGAATATAATTGTACATGTCTTTGGGTGGACAGATTAACTCATTTCCCTTGAGTATAAACCTAGGAATGGAATTTTGAGGCCAAGGACATTTATATGTCTAGCTTTAGTAGACAGTGCCACACAGTTTAGCAAAATAACATGCCAATTCTCATTTCTGCTCTAAATGTGTAAGAGCAACAGTCATTCCACATCCTCACCAATATGTGCTATTTCCATTGTTTTCATTTGAACAAATCTGTAGTTGAGTCACAGTACTACATTTAGGTATTTATCTTTATTTCCTTGAATATCAATAAAGTTGGATATCTACTTCTATGAAGTGTCTATGAATTTCTGAATTTGAATAACAAGCCACTAGAAAGGGTCATATTTAAGTATTTGATCTTCTGAAATTCATACTCTCTAGCTGGCTTCATTGTCACCACTATTTCAGGTTAAAACAGCCTAGATGTATAATACAGTCCTTTTGTATTAAGAAGAAATGACTCATCTTTCTTTTATTTTTCAAAATCTTTCCAATACTGGAATGGGTTTGCACAGCAGTAGAGGCATATTTTATTGAGACAGATTGTTTCAGCTGGAAAGGACCTTAGAGCTAATCTAGGTGAAGTCCTTATTTTACATAGAGGTAACATGGGGATAGAGAGAAAGAGTGACATGTCATATACCACAATGATTTAGAGTTGCATTATTACCTAGTTCATAGCATGTTTCTGGAAAGAGAGATGTCCAGATAGGTTAAAAATTCCACCCCTGGCTTTAGCACTGGACCTCTTACTTATTGGGTGATTGAACATTATGACTGCTCTGTTTCTAACATATGTAGTTACATAGCCTATCCCCACAATGTATCTGTCTGTTCTCTGAGTCAGACATTTACCCAAACCTACTTTTGTTATGCCATACTTATGTTTAAGGATTCAGTGGCAAGGATGAAAGAAGGAGTCAAGATATAAAACTTGACCATAATGTTAACCCACTACACATAGTGATTGATAACATGATATTTGGACAACGATATTTGCCATCAGTCTTTGGTGGATGTCTGAGAAGGATGTGATGTGGAAAGACTAACCAGGGAAAGGAATTATGTTGATTAAATTTTGGAGTGGACATTCATTTATTTATTCGAAAAATATTTTTGAATCGTATCCTCTCGCTGAGCACTGTAAATTGCAAAGTAGACATATTAGTGAACAACACAGACAAGGGCTTTGCACTTATGGAACTTTGAGTTAGGATAGGAGTTTTTTATTTATTCTTATTTATTAATTTACTATTTATATACTTCTAAGCGTTATGATGGAACATTTATAGATAATACTAGTACAAAGAAAAGTTGCAAATAAATCTAATTAAACCCACAAACACTTCCTTCCAATAAGCAAGTTTATTAAATCCATTGTTTAAAAATATGTATTGGAACCTAGGAACCTTAGAAGGGCAAGTTGAATTGACATGGGGGGAGGGACTGCTCTGCCCATGGTAACTCACTGGGACATACCTATCAACAGAGAACAGAGGTATAAAAACCCCTCTTTACAAAATAGCAAGGTGATCCTAGTACCACTTTTCCTTAAGTTGGAGAGAAGATTAAGAGCAATAATGAAGGATCCCTACACTCAATTTAGGCACAATGATAAATCATAAATGGAATCTAGAAGGTTTATTGGTGAGACTGCAGAAACGTATGTCAAAGTACCTAAAATTTAGCTCTCAAAATCTTTAAAGAAATACTTTTGGGTGAAAACACAGTTTCACCTAGAAGATAATTTAGTGCCAATTGATTTTTTTCAAGGCACCTTTCACATCCTTATTCCTTAAGCTATAGATCAGTGGGTTTAACATAGGGATGACAACTGTGTAGAAAACAGAGGCTGTTTTGTCCGTGTCCATGGAGTAACTCGAGCTGGGTCGCAAATACATGAACAGGAGTGTGCCATGAAATATAGCAACAGCGGTTAAGTGGGAAGTGCAGGTAGAGAAGGCTTTGCGTCTTCCCTCAGCTGAGTTCATTCTAAGGATGGTAGTTATGATGTAGCTGTAGGAGAGAAGGACAGTGATGATGCTGCAGCCCAAGACACAGGTACTGAAAGTGAACAACACTATTTCATTGATGGTTGTGTCTGAGGAGGACAGGGCTAGTAAGGGTGGGATGTCACAGAAAAAGTGATTGATGATATTGGAATTGCAGAATGACAATTGAAATGTGCAATAGGTGAAGATTGCTGAATCGACCAAACCTTCAAGATACACAATGGCCACTAGCTGGGTACAGACTCTCCTGGACATGACAAATGTATAAAGTAGTGGATTGCAAATGGCTACATAACGGTCATATGCCATGACAGCCAACATAAGACATTCCACATCTGCAAAGACACCCCAAAAATACATCTGGATGGAACAGAAACTATGTGGAATCCTCTTTTGCTCAGATAAGAAATCAGCCAGCATCTTGGGAGAGACAGTGGAGGAGTAGCAGACATCACAGAATGACAGATTACTCAGGAAATAATACATGGGCGTGTGGAGTCTGGGCTCCATCTTGATCAGCAGGATCATCCCTAGATTGGCAATCACAGTGACGCCATAAACCAGCAGAAAGAGCACAAACAGCCCCTGCTGCGCCTCCTGTCTGTCAGAAAGTCCCAGGAGTATGAAGTCGGTGAACACAGTGCAGTTCTCAACAGCCATCACTTGGGTCTGCAAATCCCTGGTTGTGAAAGAAGGAAGTGGAAGTGAAAGGTAACATCATCTTTTTATCCTAACACTTGAACTGCTGGTCCTTCCTATTTTTCAGTAATAGAAAAAAATAAACAATGCTAAGTCTGCTTTAGGAAAACTGACTCTCTTGAAAATATAACCAATTTAATGTAAAATTGTAATGATAATATCCTACTTACATTTGTAGAGCGCTGTACAGGGTTTGTAGTGCACTTTCAACTCAATTAAATCATTCCATTTCCACATCAATCTATGTAGTATTTATGATAATTTTTGCTACTTCTATTTTATAAATAAGAAATTTGTGTCCTCACAGTCAAGGCAATAGTTCTCACAAGCAGTTGGTCCAGATAACCCACATCTTATGACATATTGCTTTCTTTCCTGTGCTGTAGAAATGTTGTTAGTTCCTGTAATAGAGGAGCATAGTTGAATGAGAGATGTAAGTAATGAATATTTTTCTTTGTTTTTCCAATTTCATTCAAAATTGTGGAGCAGCAAAACTATGGATATAACATGTCCGCCATCCTCATTAACCCCTCAGGTCCTGTGCAGTCTCAATACACAAGGGATAGGAGAGTCTGTGATTCAGGACCCTTGGAGCAGGGAGGGTGGGGATTGCTGGAGAAGATGGTGGAAGTGTCTCCATGAGTGATGCACTGGAGTGCACAGACAGAAGCATGCCAGGGCTAAACAGTCTCCCTCTGACAGCTGCTGTGGCACAGGGGAGATTATGAAGAATGCTTGGGACCTAATTGTTGTGATGCTGGCAGCACAGGTGACAGAGAAGCAAGAATGGGAGTATGGTTACCGCGTGAGTCCCTCTGCCCTAATAGACTAGAATCCACATCCTATTCACCAGCAGATCAGATTTGTAAGACAGGTAATAAACATCTTCCTGTGTCCACAGTCCAATGACTTTGGAGAGACATGTCTGAACTGTGCCCGATTCCAATTCCTAGAATTTGTAATATTGTTTTATTGCTTTTTTTATCCTAATTTCTCTTGATTACCCCTAAAATCTGCTTCTCTTTAGTTTAAAAGAGTTGTTGGTCCTCGCGGGGCCAATTGAATTCTATGGTCCACTGTTATATTTTACGCAAACCTATTACGTTTTATATAAAGTCACACATGACCTCCCCTGTTCTGTAAGAACATAAGAAAAGTGGAGTGGAAGGTAGATGAAGGACAGAAAAACAACATCTTAATATTGACTTAGTGATCAATGTGCAGGTCTCCAAAAAACTTGGTCTGAACTCATTAAAATATCTATCCCTGTAGATACATCAGTAAACAAATATTCTCCTTAGAAATGAAAATATTTTAAGAAATACATAAAAATACAGATAAAAGTTTAAAAATAATAAAAATGTACTGCTTCTTCCACAATACATGCTTGAAAATTATTATAAGCTATCCACGTAGGTATGTTTTAAAAATAAATAGATTGATAAAAATAATTAAAATAAAAAATTACATAATATTTCCTACCCTCTTTTGTTTTTATAACATGCTTAGCGGAAAGGCTAAAAGAACTAAAGAAATCTAAACTATAAATCACAGAAACAACCAGAAATATTCGTACCTGACCCAGAACAACTGACTCCTTTGTGCATGCAGTTCTGTCTGCAGGAGGTTCAGCATTGTCTGCTGACTGACTTCCATTATATAACCATGTTGGTGTTTGCTCCCTGGGTGTTCAATGCTTGGTCTCTTGGGAATAAGTGACTGATATAATAATGGTTTACCATTTGATATATCATACAAGTAGGGTGATTGAGAAAAATACAGATCTTTTTTAAAAATATTTCGCTTGTTCCTATCTACTTCACTGCCCAACATTATACCTATTGAACAACAGTAAATGGCTCCAAAGACCGTTCCTTTTCTCTATTTCGCCAATCACTTTGTAAACATTTTGTTTTATTTCCATAAGTCACAAATCAAATACACATACACTGACGCTCACACTTATACAGACACAAATACCAAACACTCCCCACTAAACATATTCACAAAATAAAGATTTTTGTAAAGGCAGTAAAAACTAACCGTATTCTCACTGTCCAAGGATAACCAGATTTTGTTGTCTATACCATCAGATCTGTAATTTTTAAGCAAAACTGATATCAGAATAAACATAATTATACATATATAAATAAACAAGTACTATGAACAGAGGCAGTGCATTCCTTTCTGTTACTGACATTTATTCAATCTATCCTCTGCTAATGGCCACTTGGTTTATACACAATCTTGGTGACATAAAAACTGATATAAGCAAAATTGTATGATGTCTGTAATTTATCATAGCCACATGTTTCTTCAAAATAAATTTTAAGAGATGGTCTTTAAAACAGAGATACATTTTTAAATAAAGACAATTTTTGCCTTTTAACCATAGTCAGATGTTTTGTAGTATCTATTTATCATCACATATTATCATATATTTTATATATTATCACATAAGTCCTGACTTGTCTCTAACAACCTCATAATATCTTATAGAAATTGAAACCCAGAGGTGATAAATAAACTTCTAGACTCTCTCAGACATTGAGGTTCGTTGAAATCATTGAAATTGCTCACAAGAGACTCCTGCATACAGTGCAATGAAACAAATTTGTCTGAAAAGATAATTCTCTTAAGTATTCTCATGGAATGTTGGACTGTGTTTATGTTAAAGTAACATTTGAAAATTTACAAAATTAATGACCCATAGCCTCCTAGGTTTCTGAGAGAACTGAGAGATCATTCAAGTCCCACTTCTAAACCAAGGCGGGATCTCAACAGGGATTGAGGGCAGAAGGGTTACCACATTGGGAGGTAATCTGTATTATTTTTATCAACAGTGCACTTAAACATTATTAATGTTAGTGTGAAGAGAAGTGAAGTGGAGGGTGGGCTGCATTGCACAACTTCAGGAAGCAAATAGAAAACGAAGAAATTGGTATCCCTTGACATTGTACAACCTGGGAGCTTTGGGGGATAATCTCTGTAATGGCCATTTATTTCAGTGTTATCTGTAATGTGTATGTGAATCATTGCTGCACAATTACAAGCACAGGTGCTATGCGTTTTTTTAAATGCCTACTGCTGGTCAATATTCTAAGAAAATGCACAATAGTCTATATATTAGCTGTACATCTTGGGTCTTGATGCAGTTAATTTAATTCCCACAAAACGTATCAATGCAAAATTTGTGTAAACAAATAACAAAAAACGTAAGATGAGCAAGACATGTACCAGTTTATGCCTTCCAGTAATTGAGGCAGTTTCCTATTTCTTCTGGAACTTCACCTGGAGTAAACAGAAACATAGGTTTGCTGTTATTTTTGTTTACTTGTTTGTCTTGCTTGTTGTTATGGCGTTTTCCCCTGCTTTCTATAAAGCTGGAACACTTTTCAGGCAAAATTCAATGAAATTAACATTGTTTTAACTTTTGGCAAAGTGATTTTAATGACGATTTTTATTGTCTTTTCATAATGTATTGCTATTCTTTGTGTGATGATCCCAATGCTAAAATACCAAATGGACTCCTGTGGGAGGTAGTGTTGATGCAAATCTCAAACCACCTAAGTAATTGCTAGTAATTTTCCATCAGGTAAACATAAGAAAATTATATATTTGTGGTACCTAAGAGCTTCACCACCATTCTCTACTTCTCTGGTGCATATTTGGAGGAGAAGTCACCCTTGGTCACCTTCTTCTGATTCCTTTCCATATTCAGTTTCCTTCAGGTCTTCCCTGTCTTCAGGGCTGCCAAATTCCTCAGGCTCCACTGTTCAGGCAGGATCCAAACTTTGTCTTCATAAACGTGGCTTCCCCTTCAGAATATATAATCTAACTCCCACTTCCCATAAATCCAGAACACAGGTGGTAATATATTATTGAATATTGAATATTTTAAATTACTTCCCTCAGGAATTTGCGTGTTAATAGAGAATAGCTATTTTAATCAATGGGGGAAAAGGACATAAGGTGGAATTTAAGACGTCAGAGACAAACAAGTGAGAAAAAACATCTAAATCTACATGGCTTTTCTGGTTTCACCACTGACTCTAAACATAATACCACATAGGCAACTGTCAGCTTATAAACTCCTTCTTCCAGAAAATGTCTGTGTGGCCCTGAGGCATGTGCAGTATTCAAATAAGTTCAGTGCATGGTAATGTTTCCGAGAAAAACCAGATTCACTAAGTCTTCCTGCTGCAGGAAATGAGAAAAGCATTACCTGTGGGTTGTTAACACATCTCTATTCTCTACACAAGCGGCATATTTTAGTAACATAAAGGATAATCATTTAATAAAATAATCCATGAAAGTTGTATGCTTTATTAATTTTAGAAAAATATTTTGAGAACATGTTGTGTACAAGAAACTGCTAGAAATTTAAAAATTCTTAATGAATTCCTACCAGATTGCCTCAGTTCAAATCTCAGCTCTGCAATTTATTATCTAGCTCTGTGAGCTTGAGCAGGTGAAGAAACACTTCTTTACCCCAAAGCAGTAGACAGCCTCAAAGATAACCCCCTAAATAAGAGGAACCCCAATTGAGTTAAATATATTTAAACAAATTTTTTTCCCCATGTTGCTGCTCATAAGAAAGATTCACAAAAGCACATTGTTAAAATGAGAAAATATGGTACAGGTGGAAACCCTTAAAACTTTTTCCAAGAAAGCATTCCTCATAAGTATTTTTCTACTACCAAATTTTTCCCTAATCTGTTACGTTGTTCCACAAATGCCAGCTTCAAATCAAAGGAGCCACTTGGCCTTTACTTCAATTCTGAAATGTTTTCACAAGGACATTTACAATTACTTAAGGAGTACAACACAAATGAGATAGTGAAGAATGCCATTGAGTCTTGTACGGTCCTTCACATACATAGCCTTATCCACGTTTCCTGAACAAGCTGCTTCCAGTGCTTTGAAATCAGAAAACTTGAGCAGAGACAGAGTAAGCAGAGCACATCAAGGCAGTGCACAGATGGATGCTTTTTACTTCCTGCGTAATTAGTATGCATGTCTTTATAGAATCATTACCTTAGTATCCCCAACCATTTTACATACTTCCTTAGAAGCTGTTAAATATATGTACAAGGCACATCTAGTTATGTTTTGACTGATATCTACTAAGCACTCAAAAATGTTATCAAGTTGATAATTTTTATTAATTTTATTTTAAATTATTAATTATCAATTAAAATTTTGTTAATTTTTGGTTACTAGGTTTTATTATTTGTTTTTGCCTTTTGTGTCCCAGCCACAACGTACGTACTGGGATGGCAGGAATGAAACACTCAATCCTTGAGCAAAGAATGATCATAGTCTCCTATTGGAGACAGTAGTTTAATCACCATCGTGAGAGAGAAAATGATACCTTGAGAAAAGTGTTGTTTGCAAATGGCAAAGAAGGACATTTAACCAGGATTGAGAAGGAGGGAAAAGGGGGAGAACTGCTGAGTAGAAGTTTCTGAGTTGAAAATTTCAACACAAGGATCCTACACTTTGCTCTTTATCTATCCTGTGTTGCACTTCACATCCCCTGAAAGAACATTGTTTGCCCACTTCATAATCTCTAATTTCCAAGCTCTCTCTCTAGAATCATTTCTTCTCCCTACCCTCCAAGGATCTCTATTCATTGTTTATAACTGAAACTGAATTTCAAAGGATCTTTTCTATTCTGCACTCCAGATTTAGACATTTTGCTTGAACTTAGAGTATCTCCCTTCTTACTTCTGGGTGATTTATAATTTACTAGAAGTTATTTGTAAGATTACTTAATGTATATCTCTCATTTTCACTGCATTATAGAATTCATTACTATAAAAACTACTGGATTCACCATCAAATGCAAATCAACTAGAAGTACAACAGGTGCATATTAAACACTAATAATTTTTAGAACAATTAAATTAATACTTAAAATAAAGAACAAAGAAGTGAGAAATTAGCACACTAAAATGAAGATTGGAAAGTTTTCCTAAAATAGAGAGCACTTTATTAAAATTACAGACATATAATGAATTACAGCATATTTAGGAAACTCCAAAATATTGGTATCATTGTGGCTTAGAATAATACTTTTTGTACTAATTAAGGTATTTGAGACAACTTTATAACATAATTAATATTTCAAAAACACAAGAGTATACTGTGTGAGTATATGTGTATAAAAACATATTTATTTATAGTATATACCTATTTACATAAAACCAAATTTTATTTTTCACTTTTTCCAGAGCTTCTTTTACATCCTTATTCCACAGGCTATAAATCAGTGGCTTTAACACCGAAATCACAGGGTGTAAAACAATGAGGGCATTTTGTCTTGATCGAAGGAGTAGGCAGAACTTGGCCTGAAAACTATGAAGAACATAGTTTCTTGGAAAATTGCCACAGCAGTTAAGTGGGAGATGCAGTTGGAGAAATCTTTGAACCTCCCCTCAGCAGAGTGAATCTTCAAGACTGTTAGGATAATATAACAACAAGAGACAAGAACTCCTGAATTGGTACTCAGTTCAATGAAGTCAAAAATAGTGAATATCGCTAACTCATTGGTCTGTGTATCTGAGCAAGAGAGATATAGGAAAAGAAGGATACTACAGAAGAAATGGTTAATCTTTGACTCACAGAAACATAAGGAAAATGCTAATGCCATGTGTATCAAAGCGTCTCCCATTCCCACCATGTAAACCCCAGCCAGGAGCAGGGAGCACACTCTGCTGGGTATGTCGACTGTGCAGAGCAAGGGTTTGCTAATGGCCTTGTACCTGTCAAAGGCCATCACTGCCAGCAGTAGACATCAGAATCTGCAAAAGTACAGAAAATGAAAAATTGCAGAGCACAACCATAGAAAGAAATTGATTTGCGCCTGGGAAGTAGGTCCACTAGCATTTTGACTTAATTGCTGTGAAATAACAGGTCACTGAAAGAGAGGTGGTTGAGGAAGAAGTACATCAGTGTGTGAAGGTGTTTATCCGTTCTACTTAGCATGATCATTCCAATATTTGCCAGGAGAGTAATGAGATAAACAACTAGAAACATGGCGAACAGGATCTCTTTTGTCTAAGGTCTGTTGGCAATTCCCAAGGGAATTCAGTCAAGGAGGAGCAATTTTCCCTACGTTCTTCTTGATCTTGTTATGAACTGCTACAGAATTATAAAGGAAATGATAGATTGGGATTTGATTCTTCTGGCTACCCAAAAATATTATCTCTATGACAGAATATAATTTATTTTTCAAATTTTCTTCTTTACCCTCAGGATGCAGCCCAACAAGTGTCAATTTAAAGAGGCATTGTTGTCTTGTGAAAAACTAAAAACGTCTTAGATAGGAAGTTGATGAACTTTGATAATATATCAATATGTCATTGCTGAGATAATGACTTGTCTTGGCTTCTGTTGCCCAAAGGCAGGCAGTAGATTTGAATGAACTGAAAGCTCACTCTAGATCCAAAATAATTTGAAAGAAACAGCAAACTTAGAAACGACCAAGAGATAAGCACTAAACCTCTCATATATCTGACACATAAATCACACTTATTGCATTATTCAGTAAACATAACTGATTTTATCACAATGATATTGCAACAGTTAATAAATGAAATCATTGTGATACTGTTGTTCCCATTACGGCACTTCACTTTTATGAAAGGCCTAAATTAGTGCCCGTTTTCTCTAACTGAAAGAAATCCAAAAGGAATTTTCACTTTTATAAAAAAAGGGAAAAATACCATTCAGCATTTGTTTTGCAGGGAAATCTTTACCTTGTACTCTGGAGCAGCAAGAGTGGCACTGCCAAGCTCCTTCCCCCTGAACTACGCTCAGAATCTCAGCATCAAGCCACCATAGGTTTGAACTGTGTCTGTGAGAATCTGCACTTTATTTCAACTTATTTTCTGCATCCAGTAGCAAGATGTGTCCCTAGGTGTCAGAAAAACATAAGAGAGCTTGCAAGAGTGTTCTTTAGTGTAATTAAACCTTCATGGTGAATGAAATAAAGAAGTGCGTACATTGAACTTGCCTGTGTCACTATTTGTACTATTTACATGCTGAGAGAAAGAATCTTGAAAGCTGCCAAAGTCAGTAGCAGAGTGGTCTCTTTTTGTCGGCATCCAGTAAATGGATAAAACGGAAAGTCTATTGCTTGAGTGGATTAACGGATGTACAAAGTTTGGCTTTCTGTTATCTTGTACTTAAGGAAAAATCAGTCTTTTTAATACTGAAGCAGAAAGCACTGGATGATGCTGATGAAAGTGTTGTGAAACTGGACATTATTTCTGTTTTTACTCTATTTTAGTATTGTTTTAGGTTTTATGTGTTATTTAGTATGATTTGGTAAATTATTTTTTGGGTCTGGGAATGCAAAAAACTTTTTCCGTACAAATTAATGATAACCGCTTCTTTGCTTTACACCATCTCCTCTTTCGAAGGAGCATTTCATAGGAATGCTCTACTTTCGGATGTGGAGGGAGGACCTGTAGATTCTCTACTTCATATTTTTCATCTCTTTGGTGTTCATTCTTTTTATTCTATTTCTGAAACAATCTCCTTCACCTCCCGTTTAGAAATATGGTAACCTTACGTATTGCTTTCTTCGTTAGTCATTGTCTGAACCCTTTCCTCTAACTCCCTGTCATCCCCCCGCTTTTCAATGATTTTTTGACTTTATAACACCACTACACCTAGTATGCTCTTTACTGCACAATGTTTTTTATCTATTCATGTATGTGTCATTCTGCATTCCCTCAATCCTTGGCATAAGTATTTGCATGAGTAATGACTCAGTAATACATGTTGTCAAATATTTTCCTGTTGTTAGGCTGGAGAATGTTCAACAAATAAAAATAAACAACCTTTAATAGCTGCTCCTACTAATATTGTTCATATGTACAAGGAAGGTTCTTTTTAAAAAAAAAACTCTGTTGGGATAATTCTTTCAAAAAAAGTCAGTTTGGTTGATTTCTAAATATAGCTTTTGTGTGTTATTATTCTTAGTAGTACTTAGAAAAGCAGGAGGTACCGAATGCTTGAATTCTGTGTCTACCCAAATCTCTCCCCTACAGCTACCAATGTAATGCTTCATTTCCTTGAATCTCGGTCAACCATGTTGGTCCCTGCTTTGAATGGACTCCTTCTTTGGGAAAGGGAGATAAATCCTGCATTCCCATTATTCTTATATGAAAGATAATTTTACTCTCCCTTCTATAAATTTGCTTTTTAAGCTCCTCATCATTCAACACTGGAATTGTGAGGCAAAAGGTGTGAATTTAAATAGAGATTATTATAGAGATCTTATCAAATGCTTTGGGTTTTTCATGTGTTATTTAACAGCTTCATATAGATCGTACGTTTCAAATATTCTCTTGTCTTTCTTGAGTTGTCTCTTATAATCTTATCGTGAAAATACTGAAAGTGAGATCCAGAAGTAGTCAATAAATTTCTGCAGTTTCATAGGCAATAAGTTTGTCTGACTCAAAAGTGTTTGCTCCTAATAGGTTCCTGACTACAGTGGAATGACCTTGAGGGAATTATGCTAAGTGAGATGTCAGACAGAGAAAAACAAATACTGTATGATATCACTTTTATGTGTAACCTAAAAAGAAAACAAACTCCAAGAAACAGTGTAGAATGGTGTTTACCAGGGATTAGGGGTGGGGAAATTGGGAAAATGCTGGTGGAAGGGTGCAAATGTGCGGTTATAAGATGAATATGTCCTGGAGATCTAATGCACGGTATTATGACTGTAGTTAACAACACTGTATTATATACTTTAACTCTGTTAAGAGACGAGATCTTAAATTATCTCACCACCAAAAGAAAAGCTAATTATGCGATGTGATGGAGGTGATATGTAACATATGGTGGTAATCGTATTGCAAAAAATAAATGTATCAAATCAACACATTGTACACCTTAAACTTATTCAATATTATATATTAATTATATTTCAATTTTTAAAAATCTCTCTTTTAAAAAAATAACTGTCTTGGCTACTCTCATGAAATGTCATATTGTATTTACATTAAATTCACTCAAGTAGTCGTGCAGATCCTTAGGGTTCCAAGAGAGCTGAGAGGTCATCAAAGTCCCACTTCTAAACCAAGGTAATAATCCACCGGTGATGGAGGGCAGAGGGGAACAGTAGGAAGGGCTTCAGATTGAAACACACTCTGTTTTGTTTATCTTAGCTGAACCCTTCATCATTATTAACTTTATTGTGCAATGGGTTTCTGTATTGCACAGTTCCAGGGATCACACAGAAAATAAGTGATATTTATTAATAGGGTGCCTCTGACATTATGCAATGTGCTTACCTTGGGGAATGCTCTCTGTATTGGCCATCTTCTGAGTGATAATTTATATGTGAATCATTGCAGGACACTGACAAGCACATATTTCTATGTGTTCATTAAAGTCTACTGTGGATTGTAATATATAACAATGTATTCCTGCTATACATTCTGCCTTACTGCAGTTAATTTATTTCTTTACCACAAATAAAATAAATGCAAAGCGTATATATACACAAAATAATTTATGAAGTGATGGGCATAAGTCAGCATATATACACGAACACTCCATGTAATTTGTTTCTTCTGAAAGCTCACCTGAAACTAGATAGAGACATTGCCTTTTTTCATGGTTCCTATAAAACTGGACCACAATTTAGGCTAAAATCACTAAAATAAAGTACTCCTCATTTGAGGAAAATCACTTTTTTTTTTTTATTTTTAATTTTTAATTTTTTTGGTGAAGAAGATCAGCCCTGAGCTAACACCCATTGCAAATCTTCCTCTTTTGATGAGGAAGATTGGCCCTAAGCTAACATCTGTGCCCATCTTCCTCTACTTTATATGGGATGCCACCACAGCGCGGCTTGACGAGTTGTGCATAGGTCCACGCCTGGCATAAGAACCTGCAAACCCCGGTCCACCAAAGCAGAGCACGTGAACTTAACCAGTATGCCACCAGGCCGGCCCCCATTAGTGATACATTTCAATGCTTTTTTAATATTTTATTATAATTTTTATGTGATGATGCTGGAACAAGTATACTAAATTTACTGCTATAGGAAATACTGTGGGAACCAAGCTCAAACTAAGTAATTGTAATAATTTGCCACCCATTAAACTGAAGATGCTGATGCAATTGTGCTATCCAAGAGATTAACTACCATTATCTACTTCTCTGGCACATAGAAGAATAATGGGATTTGTCTTTGTTCACTTTATTCTGATTTCTTTCCAAACTCGTTTTCCCATCAGGTGCTTCTCTGTCTCCAGTGATGACAAATCTTTTAAGGTTACCATCTATTGATGCAGGATCTAAATATAGCTTTCTACGCATGACTGCCCATGTAGACCATTTAGTCTAACTTCCCTTGAACTCTTCCTGTTAAAAACTGAGACTTAGTGGCTACATTATTATTAAAAATTGTATAATTAAACTCCCAAAGGTATTTGTATATAATTGAAGATTTCTTTCTTACATCATGGAGGGAAATGACATAGCGGGAATTTAAGACATCAGAGACAAGCAAGTGAGAAAAGAATTATGTGTCTGTATAACTTTTCTAGTGCCACTTGTGCCTCTGAAAGTAATACTATGTAGGCAACTGTCTACTTATAAACTCCTTCCTCAGAAAAGATTTGTATGGCCCTGAGTCACGAGCCATTACGAGTAAGTTCAGTGCATGATAATGGTACCAAGGAAAACCAGGTTCATTAAGTCTTTGTTCCTGGAAACAATATTAGAAGTGCTCATGGGTTAAATAAGCCATCTTTGCTTTATAAAAAAGACATCAATTTTTAATAACAAAAGAGAGAATTATTCTCTGAATTTTCTATGAAAGTTGCACCATTTATTCTATAAAACTATGCTGAACTTTATTGTATACAGGACATTAATTTAGACAAAAATTTATAATAATAAAATGTTGAAGTTTCTTATAATCTAACATTGAACAGATTTGCTTTCAGAAAACCTTTTTGATATGTAATGTATGTATAAAGAGTACTTAAATGGTATGTTACACTAGATAAATTTTCAAAAGAAAAAATACCTTTACAACTAAGACCCAGACCAAGAAACGGAAAATTACCAGAATCACCAAAACCTTCTACATGCTCCCTCCTAAGTCACTAGTCTCTTACCCCAATGGAGTAATTACATTCTTGGCTTTTATCATGGTAGATTATTTTTTTGGAACCATACATAAGTAGGTACCTAAAGCGTGTACTGTTTTATTCAACAGCATACTTGTGCAGCCCATATACATTGTTGCGTGCACTTGCAGTGCATTCATTCATGGTGTTGTATAGTATTTTTTGCAAATATATCATCATTTGTTTATGTACTTCAGTGTTGATAGACAGTTGAGTTGTTTTCTCTTTTTTCTATTACCAATAACGTTAACGTGAGCTTTCTTATACATGGCTTCTGGTAGAGATATGCACTCATTTATCTTCTGTATAAAATCAGGAGTTTAAAATGTATGTGTGTGTGTGTGTGTGTGAGTATAAAATTTATATTTAGTAAATATCATCATACAGTTTTCCACAGAAGTACGCAGATATATACTTCCACTAAACCTATCAGTTAGATGGGTCCAGATTGATGGTATTGGTGCTCCTGCAACCTGTGCAAGCATCTCTGTCATTAATGCCATTTCCATTTCAGGTCAGATTTGTCTAAAGATGTAACATAGTCTTTTATCATGAACATATTCACACCCGTCTGGTATATTTTAAAAATTTCCTCAAAGATAGAAGTGGTTCTATGTATTGATAGAATCATAACAATATAGGTACAGAATGTGGTAGCTGGAATATTCAATAATGGTTATACAGTTTAAGCCTCTCTTTTGACAAAAGGAAACAGAGGCCTAAAGAGAAAAAGTGATTTTTTTGATGGTCACAGTTATTGTAAATGAGAATAGAGATTCAGACCCAAATTTTTCGTCACTGCTTCTCCAGTTCATAGAATGTTTCTACAGAGAATTTCAAGCTAGGTTAAATTTGCTGCCTCATAAGAAAGAGCCACACACTTATCAAGATAGTGAGAACTATAAGTGTTTTGATTTAACAAATTTTGCTAACCAGCTTTTCACCAGTATGGAGCTCATTGCTTGTATCATTATACGTAGACCCTAATTGCCATCACTGTTTACACTTATGTTTAGGGATACCAATGCCTGAGCAGAAAAAAGGACTACAAAACAGGAATTGACCTATAACACTAACTCATTACACACATTTACAGAAGGAGGCTATGTTCTGGGAGCCAGAGATGGAAATTAGAGTCTATAAATGGTGGGATGATATTTTGGTCAGTGGCTAGGGCATGACCCATAGAAAAGATATGGCTGGAAAATCTAAAGAAAGTATAAAACCAAAAGGTGAGGTTGAGTAGTGAGAGAAGATGAACTTTTCCTAGTGAGGAAAGCTTTCTGATAGTGAAAATGTGTGTTGGGTTATAAATCAAAGTCACAGTTCCATTTACTGCAATGAAAACCAAATCTTTCCAAGAAGGATTTTGTCCATACAGATCTATGTTGAAGTATGGCTCTGGCTAATGTGGGCTTTCAACAGGGAATAATGGAATCATAGCCTGAGGGTGACAAGAACCAAGTGCTTCATCCTAAATACTGAGCAGGAAATGTTCTTAAAGTACATTGGTTCATCACAATACATTGATACTGGTTCTTTGGGAGCTAAGTGTGCCACTTCAGTTATGGCCCTTGGGATAGGGCCCCACAGAATGACATAAAATGGGGTGCTCTGGGATCAATTGTCTAAACTCATTTCTTAACAATGTGGAGACTGGGACGTAGATCAGTAGAGCAGTTTCAGGCATCTGGCTTGGACATGGGAATGGTGTGGCAAGCACGGGGAACTGTGAAGAAACCTCTACTCAGCTCTAACATAGAGCGAAAGCAGGGTCAGGAAAAACATGTATTAAGGAGGCTGGGTAGAGAGCTCCAAATATCACCTGAGTCTAGGATCTGCTACCCAAACCTGACAGATTGAGTGAACAAGTTCTAAAGAGGATAATGATGGATCCTAGAGACTATATCTGATGACATGATGCCGTGAAGGATACCAGTTTTCTATTAGCACCAGGGGTTTAGTGCCTGATAGGGAGTTAATTGGCTCTGTATTATCTTAGAAAGTTTTTGATCAATCTTATTTATATATATATATATTATATATATTAAACCAATGTTAAAGAGATGAGGAAACTGAGGCTCAATAAGATGAAGTAATCTAAGGTCACACCGATAGGTAAATGATAGTGTACAGAATTGAACTCAGGTCTGTCTCACTTTAAAGTTCATTTCTCAGTCCCATCTTGATGAGTTTCTTAAAATGAAAATAGAAACAAAAACAGAAAGTCTTTGTTTCCTGATGATGGATGAAGGCTATTAAATCAGTGTATTTAAAGAAAAAGATAAACAAAAAAAAAGGAAGGGATCTGAATAGACATTTTTTCCAATGAAAACATACAGGTATCTAACAAAGGTACTCAGAAATACTAATCATCAGAGAAATGCAAATCAAAACCATAAAGAGATACCACCCGACACAGAATGGCTTATATCACAAGAACAAGAAACAATAAGTGTTGGTGAGGAAGTGGAGTAAGGGAATCCATGTGCACTGTTGGTGGGAATGTAAATTGGTGCAGCCACTATGGAAAATAGTATGGAGGTTGTTCAAAAAATTAAAAATACAACTACCATTGGTCTAGCAATTCCATTTTTGAGTATTTTTCTGAAGTAAACAAAAACACTAACTTTAAAAGATATCTGTGCTCTCATATTCATTGCAACATTATTTACAATAACCAAGACGTAGAAGCAACCTAAGCGCCCGCGCCCATCAATGAATGAATGGATAAACTAAATGTGGTATATATACACAATGGAATATTATGCAGCCATAATAAAAGAATGAAATCTACCCATTTGCTACAACATAGAAGGATTTTTATTTATTTATTTATTTTTTTTTGTGAGGAAGATCAGCCCTGTGCTAACATCTGCCAATCCTCCTCTTTTTTTGTTGAGGAAGACTGGCCTGGGCTAACATCCGTGCCCATCTTCCTCCACTTTATATGGGATGCTGCGACAGCATGGCTTGCCAAGCAGTGCGTCGGTGGCAGCCGGGATCCAAACCGGCGAACCCCAGGCCGCAGCAGCAGAGCACGCACACTTAACCACTTGCGCCACCAGGCCAGCCCCCATAGAAGGATCTAAAGGGCATTATGCTAAGTGAAGTAAGTGAAAAAAAGACCAAGAAATACCACATGATCTCATTTATAAGTGGAATCTAAAAAACAAAATTTAAAAAAATGAACTCATATATACAGAGAACAAATTGAAGTATTGGAGGTTACCAGAGGTGGGGGTGGGGGTGGGAAAAATAGGTGAAGGGGGTCAAAAGTACAAGCTTCCAGTTATAAAATAAATAAGTCATGTGATGTAATATAGTTAATAATACTGTATTGCATATTTCAAAGTTGCTAAGAGAGTAGATTATAAATGTTCTTATCACAAGAAAAAAATTGTAATCGTGATGGCATTCACTAGACGTATTGCGGTTATCATTTCACAATATATATAAATATTATATCATTCTGTTATATACTTGAAACTAATATAATGTTACATGTCAATTATATCTCAATATAAAAATAATGGATACCTTTCTTCCTTACACATACATGTGAATGATGGCCAGTTGAATCCAAATTTATGTAACATTAATATTCTTAATTTTTATAGATATGAATATATTTAATATGTTTTTAATGAAGTACAGTGAGTTGGAAAGAGATTTAGAAAGTGATTGCGAGGTTCTGATGTGTGATATATTCTATGAATAACAAATAAATTATTTGAGATTATAAAAGAAAATATTTGAGATAATAAAGTATTTTTGTTTCTTGGAAAACTGTGTTCAATAAATAATGCAAGATGAATAACCAGCTGAAAATTGCATGTTTTTAATGTGTTATTTCATTCTTATGATGTTTGAAGTACATAACATTCAGCACATTTTATGCATTAAAGCGATACCTGAAATTACAGTATAGAACGTAAGGGAAAAACCTTGTATAATGTATTACTCTGTCCTCCAGAAACCAAGAGAGAGTGCCTCCATGTTCTTTTCATAACAACAACCTAAAATAAATAAATACTCTGAGAATCTGAAATTCAGTCGTGTATTTCATAACAATTAATTGCAAATTGATTATAGGGCAAACAATATGTACAGTTACCTTAATTAAGTTATTGGAATAGATTATAGGATAATCTAACCTCCAACCACTAAGCAAAGACCACTCTTAAAATTGTTTAGAATACAATTCCAGTTGACTTCACAAATATACAGAGAGCCAATATAAATCATACCAAATGAAGTACTATTGTAAATACTACCTGGTCTTTTTTTTTCCATTGAACACATGTTTTTGTTATAACTATTTCTTTCAACTTAAACTGTATCAATTGGGCATTTCAGTGTTGGAGATTTTTTAAAAATTTTAACTAGTATAATGCTATGAAAACTTAAAGGGAGATGGAGTCCTCTTTTCTAGTGACCATTGAGGAAGGTCAAGATGCTATACTTGCAACTTCTATTCATGCAGTTTCTGTACAGTTGTCAGTAGCACCATATCGGTTCTCCAGGGTTAGGGTAAGAGGGGAAATCTATAGGCTTATGTGAAGTCCAAGAGGTGCAATATAAATCTAGAGCTACTGATCCTGGGGTTGTCTGCAGATAATTGGGGCAGAATGATGAGGAATAAGGATCCGAGAACTTCTCTACATCAAATGATCCCTCTTCCTGATACTTAGCCCGGCCAATAAGCAAGAAGTGCAGATGGATTTTGTGGAAGATGAACATACTAGAATAAAATAAAATGGAGGGAATACTTCTCTGTAAATTGACAAAGAGTCCATTGTGCATCAATTATGCAGGGGACACATTCATTCATTCAATAGATATTCTTGAATGGCATCCTGGAGCCCAACATTGTAAACAGCAAAGTAAATATAATGGTGAACAAGCAGGAGATATTTTATTTGTTGTTATTCACTCATTTACTACTTATTTACTTCAAAGAGTTATGATGGAACATTTAGAGAATCATAACACAGAAAGAGACAAAGCTAATTTAACCCACTGACATTCCCTTTTGGATGAGGAAGACTATTAAACCAAGTGTTTAAAAAAAATTGGATCTTTAATAAGGGTAAGTTGAATTGACATGAATGGAGGAATTACACTGTCCAAGATATCTCTTTGGGACATACCCATGAACAGAGAAGGGATGTATAAAAAGACCCTCTCTGCAAAGAACAAAGTGAATTTGTTACTACTCTTTCTTAATTTGGAGAAAAGACTAAAGATAAATAATGACCGTCTCTTATACTCAATTTAGGTACAAAAGTAAGTAATGGAAAATATCCAAAATTTGTATTGGTGACATTAGAGGAACCTATGTCAAAGTGCCTGAACTTTAGCTGTCAGAATCTAGATAATTTAGTGCCAATTGTTTTTCTCAGGGCACTTTTCACGTCCTTATTCCTTAAGCTGTAGATGAGTGGGTTTAACATAGGGATGACAACTGTGTAGAAAACAGAGGCCATTTTGTCAGTGTCCATGGAGTAACTCGAGCTGGGTCGGAAATACATGAACAGGAGTGTGCCATGAAATATAGCCACAGTGATTAAGTGGGAGGCACATGTCGAGAAGGCTTTGTGTCTCCCCTTGGCTGAGTTCATTCTAAGTACGGTATTTATGATGTAGCAGTAGGAGATGAGTACAGTCATGATGTTGTACCCCAGAACACAACTACCTAAAGCAAACAACACTATCTCATTGATGGTTGTATCTGAAGTGGACAAGGATAGTAAGGGTGCAAAGTCACATAAAAAGTGATTGATGATATTGGAATTGCAGAATGACAATTGAAATGTGCAACAAGTATGGATCACTGAATTGATCAAACCTTCAATGTAGACAATGGACACTAGCAGGGTACAGACTCTCCTGGACATGACAATTGTATAAAGAAGTGGATTGCAAATGGCTACGTAACGATCGTACGCCATGACAGCCAACATGAGACACTCCACATTTGCAAAGACACCAAAAAAGTACATCTGAATGGCACATAAATTATATGGAATCCTCTTTTGCTCAGATAAGAAATCAGCCAGCATCTTGGGAGAGACAGTGGAGGAGTAGCAGACATCACAGAATGACAGATTGCTCAGGAAATAATACATGGGCGTGTGGAGTCTGGGCTCCATCTTGATCAGCAGGATCATCCCTAGATTGGCAATCACAGTGACGCCATAAACCAGCAGAAAGAGCACAAAGAGCCCCTGCTGCACCTCCTGTCTGTCAGAAAGTCCCAGGAGCATGAAGTCAGTGAACACAGTGCAGTTCTCAACAGCCATCACTCGGGGCTGGAAATCCCTGGCTTTGAAAGAAGGAAATGGGAGTGGAGGGTGACATTATCTTACTATCTTATATAAGTCTTTTATATTTTTTCGGTAATTAGAAAAATAGATAAACAATGTTAAGTCTGGTTTAGATAAATTGATCACCTGGAAATATATACAGTTTAACATAAACCCATAAAACGTTAATGATGATATACTGCTTACACTTGTATAGTACTGTATAGAGTTTGTAGGAAACTTTCATCTAAATTAAATCATATAAGTACCTATGTAGTATTTAGGATAATTTTTGGTACTTCTATTTTGTATATTAAGAACTTGATGTCCTCAGAGTAGAGGCAATAATTCTTATAATTAGTTGATCCAGAACACCCACAACTTGTGACAAGATTGTTTTTTTTTCAATGTTGTAGAAAGTTTGTTATGTCCTGTAATAGAGAAGCATAGTTAAGTGATAGATGCAGGTGACGAATATATTTTTTTTGTTTTTCCCTGATCGTCTAGAATTGTGGAGTAGGAGAGCTATGTCAGGTTCCTGGATATTACACACTCCACTTCCTCATTAAAACCTTCGTGTCCTATCTGGACTCAGTTAACAAAGGATAGAGATAGACTGTGATTCAGGACCCACTGGATCAGGGAGGGTGGAGGTTGCTAGAGAACAAGGTGGAAGGATCTCCATGAGTGATGCACTAGAGTGCACAGACAGGAATATGCCAGGGCTAAACAGGCTGCCTCTGACAGTTACTCTGGCTCAGGCAAGATTGTGAAGAATGCTTGGGACCTAATTTTAGGTATGCTGATAACACAGATGAGAGGCAAGAAAGGGATTGTGGTTACTGCATGAGTCCCTCTGCCCTAATTGACTAGAATGCACATGATCTATTCACTAGCAGATCAGATGTGTAAGACACGTGATAAAAGTCTTCATGGGTCCAAAGTCTCACATTACTGGAGAGAGAGTCATGCCTGAACTGTGCCCACGTCCTAATCCCTAGAAATTGTAATTATGTTTTACTGCTTTCTTTGACACCTATCTCTCTTGAATATCTCTGAAATCTGCCTTCCTTTGCTTTGAATGAGTTGGTGGTCCTTGGGAGGCCATTTGAATCCTATGTCCCGCTGTTATATTTTAACCAAACCAATTATGTTATATACAATGTCATCCATGATCTCCTCTGTTCTGTGCGAATACAAGCAAAGTGAAGATGAAGGTAGATGAAGGACAGAAAAAGAACATCTGAATAATTATCTAGTGACCAACATGCAGGTCTCTAAAATTTTGGCCTAATCTCAGTAAAATATCTGTCTCTGTAGACATATCTATGAAACAAATCCTTTCCTTAAAAAAGAAAATATCTTTAAAAATGTTCAAATATAGGTAAGATATTAAAAATAAATGTCTGATCACTTCCATTATCCATGCTTCCATTTTAGTGTATTCCCTGCCATTTATGTTTATATTTATTTAAAATAGATTGATAAAATTAATTAAAATAAAGTTCATATAATATTTAATACCCTCCTTTGCCTTTATAACTTGTTTCAGTCAAAAAAGGACAAAAGAACTAAAAAAAAATCTGAATTAGAAATCAGATACACAACAAGAAATATTGTACCTGATCCAGAACTACTGACTCCTTTGCTGCCTGCTGTTCTGTCTGTAGGAGGGTCAGCATTGTCTCCTGACTGCCCTGGATTGTTTAACCATCTCTGGATCTGGTCCCTGGATGTTAAACACTCGGTCTCTGAGGAATAAGTGACAGATATAATAATATGGTTTATCATCTATTATTTACTACTGTCTGGATGATTGAGAAAGAAGTAAGGAAATTTTTAAAAAATGTTACTTTTGTCCCTGTCTACCTTACTGCCCATTATTATACACATTTAACAACAGTAAAATGACTACAGTCAATGAGCATTCCTTCTTTCCAGATCACCAATCCCTTACAGGCATTTCATCTTAATTCCAAAATTTAGGAAACAAGTACAAATCCACTCATGCTCATACACTTACGCAGATACACATACACAAACACTCACCCCTTAAACACATTCACAAAGTAAAGATGGTTTGTAAATACAGCAAAAAACTGACCATAATCACACTGCCTAGATATAACTAGATTTTGTTGTCTATGTTATGGGATTTTTAATTAAAAAAAAAAGTGTTTCTATTGCTATACATTAATTTATTCAATCTATCTTCTACCAATGTCTACTTGCTTTATATACAATGTTCACATCATAAAAACTCTGATATGACTAAAATTATACTTACATAATTTATCATTGAAAGGTCTTTCTTCAGAATAAATTCTAAGAAATGGCCTTTAAGAGCAAAGAGATTTGACTTAAGATAAATAAAATTATGCTCTTTTTACCATAGTCAGATGTTTTATGTTATCTAATTATCACCACATATTATCATATGTTTAATTCTATGACCTATGTCCTCAGTTGTCTCTAGCAAACTCATTACACGATACAAAAATTGAAACCCAAAGGTGATAAATCAACTTTTAGAGTCTCGTAGACATTAAATTTCGTTGAATCCATAGAAATTGCTTGCAATACATTCCTGAATACAGTGCAATGAAACAAATTTGTCTTAAAAGATAACACTCTTAAATACTTGAATAGAAAGTTGTAGTATGTTTATGCTAAAGTGACATTTGAAAATTCACAAAACTAATGACCTGTAGACTCCAAGATTTCTGAGAGAACTGAGAGACGATTCAAGTCCCACTTCTTAGCCATGGTAGGATCTCAATAGCATTGAGGGCAGAAGAGTTGTCACATTGGGAGGTCATCTCTGTTATTAGTATCAGCTGTGCATTGGAACATAATTAATATGGGTGTGAAGAGAAAATGATGTGGAGGGCAGTTACTTTGCACAACTTCAGAAAGCAAAAAGATAACAAAGAAATTGGTGTCCTTTGATGTTGTGTAATCTGACAGTTTAGGGGGATAATCTCTGCATTGTCCATTTATTGAGTAATATTTTATCATGTGTGTGAATCATTGCTCCACACTTACAAGCATAGGCTGCTATGTATTCTTTAAATATCTAAATTTGATTAAGGTTCCAGAAAATGTGCCATAATCACATACATTAGCTGTACATCTTGAGTCTTAATGCAGCTAATTTAATTGCCACAAACCTGTTGATGAAAAATTCGTGCAAACAAACAGCATAGAAAATAAGATGTGGAAGGCTTATATCAGTTTATGCATTCTAATATTTCAGATAGTTTCATGTTTCTTGAGAAAAATCACCTGGATTAAACAGAAACATAAGTTTTAAAGTTATTTTTATTTACTTACTTTGTTGTTATGGAGTTTCTCCTTTCTTTCTATAAAGCTAGAATACTGTTCAGGTAAATTCATTTAAATTAGTATCTTTCTAGTTCTTTGAAAAGTGATTTTAGTGACAATTTTTAATGTCTTTTCACAATGTATTGTTATTCCTTGTGTGATGATCCTGATAATAAAATACAAAATGTCCTCCTGTGGGAGATATTGTTGATGCAAATCTCAAAACACCTAAGTAATTGCTAGTAATTTTCCACCAGGTAAACACAAGAAAATGATATAGTTGCGGTACTTAAAAGCTTTACTACCGTTCTCTGCTTCTCTGGTGCGTATTTGAAGGAGGTGGAGTCATCCTTGTTCACCTTTTTCTGATTCCTTGCCGTATTCATTTTTCCTCAGGTCTTTCCTGTCTCCAGGAATGCTAACTTCCTCAGGCTATCCTTTGTTTAGGCAGGATCCAGACTTTATCTTCATAAACTTGGCTTCCCCTCGGACTATGAAGTCTAATTCCCATTTCCCATTAAATCTGGAGCATGGGTAACAATATCTTGCTGAAAATTGGATAATCAAAATTACTTCTGAAAATGTTTCTGTGTTAATAGAGAATGGCTTTCTTTATGTGGTGAAGAGACTGAAGGTCGAATATAAGACATCAGAGACAAAGAGTAAGAAAAAAATGTGTGTCTACTTGACTTGTCTGGTATCACTGATGCCCCTAAACATAATATTCTGTAGGCAACTGTCTACTTCTAAACTTCTTCCAGAAAATTGTTGTCTGACCCTGAGGCATGGACCATTATCATATAAGTTCAGTGCATGATAATGCTGCCAAGGAAAACCAGGTTCACTAAGTCCCCCCATTTCAGGAAACAAGAGATCAGTGCCTGTGGTTACTAACATCTCTGCTTTATTACCAAGTCAGCACTTTTTAGTAACATAAAAGATAATCATTTAAAGGAATAGTCTATGAAAGTTGTATGCTTTATTAATTTTACAAGAATATCCTGAAAGTATATTGTGTTGAAGAAACTGTTAGAGATATAAAATTAATAATGAAATCCTGCAGCCGACTACAATCTCAGATAAATAGTCTCTATTTTTAGAAAAATCTTTAAAATTATATTTATATATATATATTTTAAAGCAAGTGAATTTTTGAAAATTAAAACATTCTGCATCCAAACCCTGACCAAAAAAACAGAACTCAATGAGCTTTGCAGAGACTGTCCATGGGACCTAACACAAACTGATGTCCAATATGATAGATAGTTCTGTATGTTTTTAAAAAACTGTACAGAAGTGAAATCATTCACTTTTCATCCTTTTGATGAATAAATTATAAGCAATAAGATATACTGGAGTATGTGAGGAAACTAGTTGGTTTAAAACTAATTTGGCCTGAACTTGTTTCTTCCAAAAAGGCCTGCCACAGCCTGTTGAGCATGCACTGTATATCTGCCTCAATCATTTACAATGTCCCAAAGCCAAGAACGATGCCCTTAAAGATAGGGATGTAGCTTCCCCCCATGTTGATGCTTCTCTAAGGATAAGCATCTTTTCCCAGAAACTATGAATTAATTACTGACCTGCTATAACTCATCTCCTGACCACTGATCTGCTGTGCTAGCCAAGCCTCTTGTGACAGTAGTAAAAGAGATATTTGTGTCATATATGATTTACATTCTTTGTTCCAAGACAGTGTATGAACACTCTCCACTCCCTGCTTCTTTGCAAAGTTTCCTTCTTTGGTGAAAAAGTTCTCCTGGGCTATAGTCCTAGTACTAGCTCATAATAAACTCACTCCAATATTGATTTACAGATTGATCGTGGATTATTTGCATTAACACTTTTATGCCTGGATTCTTTCACTCGACATTATGTATACAAAATTCCTCCGTGCTGTTACATGTGGTAATAGCTCATTCACTCTCTTTGCTGTGTAGTGTCCCAAGGAACAAACATACTATAGATTATTTGTTGATTTCAAATAATGCTACATACCAAATGCTACATTTGGGTGTACATACTCACTCATTTCTATTGGGTATAAAACTAGAAATGGAATTTTAGGGCCAGCTGTAATAGGTATTGCCATACAGTTTAACAAAGTTGAAAGTCAGTTCTGAGTTCTACAGTCACATGTGAGAGCCCAGTTCTTCCACATTCACACAAGTACTTGATATCAATATTGTGAATCTTCTTCATTTTAGCTACTTTTTAGGTGAGTCATGGTAGCTCATTGAGATTTTAATTTTTATTTACCTTAGTGGTAGTAAAGTGTATAACAATTTCTGTGAAGTGTCTTTTGAAGTCTTAGTGCAAAATGGGAGGCCAGTTAGAGGAGCTGTTTTCAAAAGCCCTTCCTCTTCCACAACTCACACTCTCTAGCTGATATCATTATTGCCATTGAGATCAAATCAGCCTAGAGATACAATATAATACTTTTGTATGAAGATGAATCTATTGGCCTTTTTTTTTTGGTTTGTTTGTTTTTTTTTAAATATCTCCAATAGTGGGGACAGGTTTACAGAGCAATAGAATCATAGAGATGGATTTTGGCAACTGGAGAGAAACTTAGAGATACAGAGTGGGGATGGAGGTCTAGTGAGGAAGAGTGATTTGTGAAACACCACGGTATTTAGAGTTGCTTAGGGTGCCTGGTTCATAGCATATTTCTGGAGAGGAATTTCCAGAGAGGTTAAAGGTTGCTGCCTCTGACTTTAACAGGCAGCCTCCCATATACTAGGTCATGGAGCTTACTACTGCTGTATTCTAACAAATGTGCTTATACAACCTACCACCAGTATATATCTATCTGTTCATAGTGCTATATGATGAAATATTTGAGCATATGGCCCTAATCTACCAGCAGTATGTCATTATTACCTTTAGAGATAGATTTCAGTGCCAAGTCTCAAGAAAATGAGTCCAGATATAGAAACATGCCTATTGTATCAACCCACTTCACACCATCATTGGTAATATCCTTTTTGTATGATAAGATTTTCCATCAGTCTCTGGTGGATGTGTGAGAATGGTGCGATGTAATGATGCAGAGAGTGGATGAGAAGGGTGAGAATTAAAGGAGATGAGCTACAATAGATCAAAAGTTTTGATATTCTGATTTCCCTATTTCTGTCGAATCCCATCATGGAAGGGTTACTTCACACCATTGGCCCCAAGATTCTATTTAGTCATGAATGAGGGGGAGTAGAATATGTGACCCCAAAATATGCCACTTGTGAGTGTGAATTACTTCAAGCTGAAGACAACCAAGGCCCAACACACTCAGGAAGAGCTGCTTATCTTCCCCTCAACTGCCTAAAAGAATTTAGATAGAGGGCTTGCACCAACAAAGAGCTAATCCCAAAGATAACTTTTTATCAGAAAGACTTCTTTGCATGGCATGGCAAACATTTGTTTACCAAACAATTATTCTTCTCATCTTCCTGTGAGTTGTCTTCCTCCCCTTTGAAGTCGGGAGCCTTACCCCCTTCTCCTTAGCCCAGGATCGCATATAAATCTGACCTGCCTGACTGTCTTTGGGCCTCATGTCTTTGGTGCTTCTGTAGGTATGAAATTTGTTTTTCTCCTGTTAACTGTCTAATGTCAATTTAATTATTATATCAGCCAAAGAACCTAGAAAATAATAAGGGAAAAATTTCCACCCCTATGTGAATTGATAATGCAATATTCCAGTAAATGAGTTTTCAACCTCTAATTGCATAAATTGGAGATGAAACCTATAATTAATCAAATTATTTTTTTCCTATTTTTAAACGCACACTTATTGGGCTTTTGATACCTCATTTATTGAGTTTAAAATTCCCTTCTTGGGGCCGGCCCGTGGTTTAGCGGTTAAGTGCGCGCACTCCACTACCGGCGGCCCGGGTTCGGATCCCAGGCACTCACCGATGCACCACTTCTCTGGCCATGCTGAGGCCGCGTCTCACATACAGCAACTAGAATGATGTGCAGCTATGACATACAACTATCTCCTGGGGGTTTGGGGGGGAAAAAAAAAGGGGAGGATTGGCAATAGATGTTAGCTCAGAGCCGGTCTTCCTCAGCAAAAAGAGGAGGATTAGCATGGATGTTAGCTCAGGGCTGATCTTCCTCACAAAAATAAATAAATAAATAAATAAATAAATAAATAAATAAATAAATAAAAACTTTAAAAAAATAAATAAATAAAATAAAATTCCCTTCTTGTTAGTTCTCACTAATTAGATCTGATTAAAGGGGTGAGTAGGCAGATCAAATCAACCTTTACATGATGTTACTGTTATATGTCATGATTCGAAGATGTCATGTGTATAACTTCTGAATAGGTGACAATCTACTGACCATTTGTTTGTTTGGACTTTAACATATTTCAAACAATGTTTTCTGCCATGTTGCTGCTACTAAGAAATATTCACAAAAGTGTATTGGTAAATTGAGAAAATATGGCATAGGTGGACACCCTTACAACTTTTTTTACATAAAAGCATTAACCATAGATTTTTTTCCACGATGATCTTTTCCCCTAACCTGTTACTGTGTTCCACAAATGCCACTTTGAATAACGGAGGAGACTCTTGGTCTTTATTTCCATTTTGAAGTGCTTTCACATAGGACATTTACAATTCCTTAAGGGGTACAGTTCTAATGGATAACTAAGAATGTCATTGAGTCTTTTGTGGTCCTTCAAATATACAGTCACATTTTCTCCACAAACTGCTTCCAGTGCTTTGACGTTAGAAATCTTGAGCAAGGACAGATGAAGCAGAGCATATCAAGAAGTAGGCATATGAATGTTTTTTCCTTTCTGAGTAATTAATTAAAATGTCTTTATAGATTTATTACTTTAGTATACATTATCATTTTATGTACTTTCTTAAATACTGTAAAATATATATCAAGACACATATCATATGTTCATTTAAACTGTTTTGACCAATATATAATAAACACTCAAAAAGGTTATCAGATATGTAGTTTTTATTATTTATTTGTTTTTCCCTGTTGTGTTCCAGATACACTGCAGGAACTGGATTGACAGGGATGATACACTCAGCCTTGAGCAAAGAATTCTCACAGTCTCATATTGGAGGCAATGGTCTAATAGAGTGAAAGAGAAAATCATGCCTTGAGGTGAGTATTATTAATAAACCACAACAAGAGCATTTAATCAGGACTGAGAAGGGAAAAGAAGGGAAGAAGAGGTGAGTAGAAGTGACTGAGTTGAGAATTTCAGCTCAAGGATGTACATTACCAGGACCCTCCATTTTGCTCTCTATCCTTCCCATGTTGGACTTCATATCCTCTAGGAAGGCATTGTCTGTGCACCTCAGCATCTCTAGTTCCCAGACTCTCTGTCTAGAATCCTTTCTTTTCCCCACCATCCATTGTATCTCTATTCCTTGTTTAGATCTGACACTGAATTTCAAAGAATATTTTCCTCTCTGCACCTTAGATTGAGACATTTTGCTTGAACTTAGATTATCTTGCTTTTTAAATTCTGGGTCATGTATAGTTTATTATAAATTATTTGTAAGATTAATTAATTAATGTTTCTCATTTCCACTACATTATAGTATTATTAGTATAGGAACTACTGGATTCACCATCAAATGCAAATCACCTAGAAGCACAACAGGAACATTCTAAATTCTAATAGTTCTTAGAATAATTAAATTAATGCATAAAATAAACATCAAGCAAATGAAAAATTAACAGACTAAAATGGATATTGGAAAGTTTTCCAAAAATAGAGAGCACCTTCTTTAAACTGAAGACATATAACAAATTATAGCATATTTGACAATCTCCAAAATATTGCTATCACTATGGCTTAGTAAATACTTATTATATTTATTAAAATATTTGAAACAACATTATAGTATAACAAATTATTTGAAAAACACAAGGGTATGTTCGTGTGTCGATATGTACATAACTATGCATTTATTAACATATATATATACCTGTTTACTTACAAAACAAATTTTATTTTTTAGGTTTTCCAGAGACTCTTTCATCCTTGTTCTGTAGGCTATAAATCAGTGTGTTTAACATGAGAATCACAAGGGTGTAAAACAATATGGTCATTTTGTCTCGATCTAGGGAGTAAAAAGAGCCCAGTTCCCTGGAAGATTAGAACAGCAGTTAAGTGGGAGGTGCAGGTGGAGAAAGCTTTGAACCTCCCTTCAGCAGAGTGGATCTTCAAGACTGATAGGATAGTATAACAATAAGAGATAAGAACTCTTGAAATAGTACTCAGTTCAATGAAGCCAAAAAAGTTAAATATCCTTAACTCATTGACCTGTGTATCTGAGCAAGAGAGCAAAAGGAGAGGAGGGATATCACAGAAGAACTGGTTAATCTCATTTGACCCACAGAAACATAAGTAGAATGTTAATGTTGTGTGTATCAAAGCATCTGCCATTCCCACCAGATAAACCCCAGCCATCAGCAGAGAGCACACTCTGCTGGACTTGTTGACTCTATAGAGCAAGGGGTTGCTAAGGACCTTCTACCTATCAAATGTCATTATTGTCAGCAGTAGACACTCAGAAACCTAAAAAGTACAGGAGATGAAGAATTGCAGAGCACAGTCAATGATGGGAATTGATTTTCTTAGCAAATAGGTCTGCCAGCATCTTGGGCCCAGTTGCCGTAGAATAGTAGAGGTCACAGAGAGAGAGCTGGCTGAGGAAAAAGTACATGGGCATGTGCAGTTGGTAATCCATTCTAATTAAAATGATGGTTCCAAATTTTACTAGGAGATTAGTAAGATAAACAATGAGAAACTTGGTAGACAGGGATTTAATATCAGAGTTACTAGTCATTCCCAAGAGAGAGAATTCGGTCAAGGAAGAGCAATTTCTCTTTGACATTCTTCTTTGTTTTTGTTCTAAAATGCTACAAAAATGATCCAGAAAATGATAGCTCAGGATTTGACTCTTTTGGATACCCCAAAAATATTATCTGTAATACACAACATGATTTGTTTTTGTAAATTGTCTTCCTTAACCTCAGAAAATAGACCAAAACTGTCAATTTTAAAGAGGTATTATTGTCTTTTGAAAAAAGGAGAAGTGTCTAGGATAAGGTGTTTATAATCTTTGATTCTAACTGTCTGTGTCATTCTTGAAACATGTAACTCATCTTGGCTTCTGTCACTCAATGTCAGGTAGTAGATTTGAATAAACTGAACACTCTTTCTAGATGCAAAATAATACAAAAGAAAAATAAAGTTAGTGAAAAAAGCCCAGAAGATACTGGGTAACATATGTTTGACAAAAAGGATTAAATTTATTGCATTACTCAAGAAACAGAATTGATTTTATCACTGCCCATGATATTGCATATAAGTTAATAAATGAAAATGTTTATAGTATTGTTTCTGGTGTATGGCACCTTTAGTGTTTACTGAAACATGAAAAATATTTTATTGAATGACTCGATCACTCTTCCCTACCTGTTTGCTAGAGTGTTTATAACCCATTTGTATGACTGACCTTTACCAATGACAAATCCCTTGACAAGTCAAAGAGAAGTGATAAAAAGAAGTGGAAACAACAGACTATGATGCATAAATTTGCATCTCTTTGGATTTTAAGTTGACTCTTCCAGTAAAATAAAGGGAAGAGGAAACGTAAACGTTCCTGAGATATATAGGATTCCATCTTTTCTTTACGTATGCATTATGTGTGTGTGTGTGTGTTGATATATGAAAATTTGAATGTGGATAGTGATCTGATTTTTTTTTTAGATTTACATATTGTGGTCCATTTGGACCTGTATTTACATATATTAGTATTCATAATGTGTTATCTCTATTATTATTTGAAAAAGAGAAGAACAAATCTTAAACTTACATATACAATGATATCACTTGCACAGTGAGAAAAATAATGGTTTACTTATAAATCTTGATTAAAATATTCATAAAAAAAATATTTTTCCTTATACAAATGACAAATGAGGTCAGTAAATTTCATGCAGTCTAAGAAAGAAATATTGCTGTTTGGCCGTTTAATTACAGAGTTTATTTAACAGAGTAAGCAAGTATAAAATGATTCATTTCCAAATTTGTTAATACTTAATTCCTCATTTTTCCAAAATGTAAGGCTTTCCCTCCCTATATTCTTTAAATTTACCCATTTAGAAACCTACTTGAAATGAGTAAGACTTTCTGTTTTTATCTCCAGCAAATGAACAATAGGCAGATTACATTTTATTTCTACCTCGTGCCTGTTGGACTTAAATCTCTAAACCCTCTGTCTTCACTCTTCTGTGTCATGAGAATGTGATTAATGAGACTTCTGGATCTGTATTCTCCCTTGTGAATGCTGCAACAACTTTAGCAAAGATTGAGTTTGAATTTTTCATTTTTGTCACCAAATTGATCAATGACAGAAATTTATCAGAATTTCTTTTGATTCTGTGGAAGATGACATGAGTGGAGCCATATTAAAATAGAGCCTGAGTAGCCACTTCAGAGGAACTGCCTTGCATGACTTGTTTTCTTTACCTTCCAAACTGGACCAATTCCCTAACATTTCGAGAAGTTAGTAAGGACAAAAATATCCTGTTTGTAAGGACTGTGAAATTGGACTTTGCTGATGACCAAATCACTAACCAATGAATGAATACAAATCTAGCTTCACGTCATCTAGCACCAAGAGAACTCTTCTTTAACATAACTTACCTCATCTTCTTCCCTTCTTCCCATTAAAATCCTAAACTCATATCCTGTAATCAGAACATTATTTGGGTTTCTACCTGAATCTGTGCTCCCCGAATTGCAATTCTTTGTTTCCAAAATGAATGCCTCTCTGCCTCTCATTTGGCTCTTTATTTTTAGGTTAACTAGGCAGTATTCACAGCTACCATGAATCTACACCCTCCTCCAGTGAAACTAGACTTTTACTGATAATCAAAGATCCCCTACTTAATGATTTTCATCTCCTTTTATTTGTCATACTATTTCTTCTATTTCTGAAAGTTTCACTTTCCAGTAAGGAATATGATTAGGCACATGTGTGTGGTGATGGATTGTAATTAGTATTTATGTGGTGAACATAATGTAGTCTATGCAGAAGTATAATGATACACACCTGAAATTTATACAATGTTATAAACCAATGTTACCACAATAAAAAAAAAAAAATGAAGAGGGCCGGCCCGGTGGCGCAAGCAGTTAAGTGTACGTGCTCCGCTGCGGCAGCCCAGGGTTCGTCTTCAGATCCCAGGCGCTCACCGACGCACCGCTTGTCAAGCCATGCTGTGGCGGCGTCCCATATAAAGTGGAGGAAGATGGGCACGGATGTTAGCCCAGGGCCAGTCTTCCTCAACAAAAAGAGGAGGATTGGCAGATGTTAGCTCAGGGCCGATCTCTCTCACCAAAGAAAAAAAAAAAGGAAAAAATACGATAACATTTTATACTGCTTCCTTCATTAGTATTTGTCTGATTCCTCTCCCTCAAGTATATGTCAACCACCCTCATTTCAATGAATTTTTGTCTGTATAATATCCACTACACCTGATATACTCTTTATTGAATTATGCATTTTATTTTTTTGTATGTCTCTTTCCACATTCCCACAATCCTTAGTATAAGTATTTGCATGAGTAATCACTTAGTACATTTGTGTTGTTAAATGTTTTCCCATTGTTAGACTGGTGGATGTTCAACAAAGAGTAGAAATAAACAGTGTTTGATGGCTGTTTCTACTAATATAGTAACATGTACAAAGATGATCTTTTATAAAAAATATGTTTTGGGATTCTGCTTTCAAAAAAAAAGAAAGTTTTTTTGTTCCAAAATAACTTTTGAGTGCTATCATTTGTGGTAGTAGTTTAAAAATTGGAAGGTAGTGCAAGTGTGAATTTTGCATTTGCTGAAAGCCCTCCCCTAGGCTACCAAGGTAATAGTCCACCCTCCTTGAATCTTGGTCAACCATGTTGCTCCCTGACATGATGGGGCTCCTTCACTGGGACAGAAATCTAAATCCTGTGTTCCCATCATTCTGCCTATAAAATGTTTCTACTCTCCTTCTACAAATGGGCTTTCTAAGCACTTCTTCATTCAGAACTAGATTTGTAAGGCATAAGGTATGGATTTAAATATAGACCATGGTAGAGACCTACCAAACACTTTATCTTTTTCATATGTCATTTAATTTATCTCCATATATATCATACTTCAAATATTATCTTGTGTTTCCTAAACTGTCTCTAACAAGTTCGTTATACAGATACTGAAAGTGAGATCAGAAGTAATCATTAAACTTGAGTGTCATAGGCATTATGTTTTTCTGACTCCAAAGAATTTGCTCTTAATGGGTTCCTACTACAGTGTAATAACCTTGAGGACATTATGCTAAGTGAGATAAATCAGACAAAGAAAGACAAATACTGAATGATATTTTTTATATGTCGACTCTAAAAAAGCCAAACTCATAGAAGCAGAAAGTATATCGGTGGTTAATAGGGGTGAGGGATGGGCAATTGAAAAGTGTTCAAAGGGTACTAATGTACAGTTATAAGATGAATAAGTTCTGGAGATCTAGTGCACAGTATTGTGATTATAGTTAATAATATTGTATTATATACTACAAACTTGCTAAGAGACTAGATCTTAAATGTTCTCACCACAATAAAGAAATGATAGGGGGCGGGCCTGGTGGCATAGTGGTTAAGTGCACACACTACACTGTGGCTGCCCAGGGTTTGGATTCAGGGCGCACACCCCGATGCACTGCTTGTCAGGCCATGCTGTGGTTGTGTCCCATATAAAGTGCAAGAAGATGGGCATGGATGTCAGCGCAGGGCCGGTCTTCCTCAGCAAAAAGAGGAGGATTGGCAATGGATGTTAGCTCAGGGCTAATCTTCCTCAAAAAAAAAAAAAAGAAAGAAAGAAAGAAATGATAACTATGTGATGTGATGGAGGTGGTAGCTAATAATATGGTGGCAGGTTTTTTGAAAAAACTTTCTGAGTTTTTTGTTCTTAAAAATAATCAAGCCCCCCACAACTGCCTAAAAGAATTTATGAGAGAAGGCCTGTTCCAGGGAGGAGCTAATGCCATGATTAACTATAGTATAATATGAACCTGGTGTGGTAGACTGAGAGAAACCCAGCAAGGCCCATTTGATCAAAGTCTTCTCCATGTCTCATCCCTGTGCAAGGCATGGCAAACATTTGCTTACCAACATTTGCTTTTCCATCTCCATGTGAATCAACTTCCTTTCCTTTGAATTCCCAAACCACTACCCCCAACATCCTCCTTTGTCTTTAGCTGAAGATGATATTTAAGGTGGTGGCTTCAGCCATTGTGGCAAGTTACTCAGTTTTCCTGGGTTTCTCCCATGTATACATGTTATTAAATTTGTTTGACTTTCCCCTGTTATTCTGTCTCATGTCAATTTAATTCTTAGACTAGCCAGAAGAACCTAAAAAGTTAGAGAAATATTTCTTCCTCCCCTACATAGTACACCTTAAAATTACACAATGTCATATGTCAATTATGTCTCAATTAAAAAAATCTCTTTTAAAAAAATAACTCTTGGCAACTCTCATGAAATGTTATAGATTATTTAGAGTAAATTTAAAAATATATTTTTGTTGGTCACTATCCCTTTACAGCTTAAACTGTATCAATTAGGCATTTCAGGTTGTTTTTTCCTCCATTGTGTAGAGTATTTGATTTCCCTAATGCCCAATAAAGTTGGATATGCACTTTTATAAAGTATCTTTTAAAGTCAAAATGCAGACTAGAAGGCCAGTTAAATGGATCCAGCTTGATGTTATTGGGGATCCTGCAGTCTGTGCCACCTATCTATCTGTCATCAATACCACTTCCATTTCAGCTCAAATTGGCCTAGAGATATAATATTTCCCATTGGTATGATATATTCCCACCCATCTGTTATTTTTTTAATCACCTCATATAGAAAAGGTTGATAGGTTCATATCAGTATAGATAGAGAATGTGGTAGCTGGAATACACAATGAAGATTATGCAGTTTAAACCCTTCTTCTAACAGAGTGGAAACTGAAGTCCCAAGAGAAAAGGTGGTGTGTTGAAGGTCACAGTTCTTGAGAGTTGAGAGTAGAGATTTAGACCCACTTTTCTTGTCACTGCTTCTCCAGTTCATAGTACATTTTTACAGAGGATTTCAAACTAGATTAAATTTTCTGCCTGTTAAGACACAGCCACATACTTATTGATACAGTGAGAATTATTACTGTTTTGATTTAACAAATTTTGCTAACCAGCTTTTCACCAGTATGGAGCTAATTGCTTGTATCATTATACATAGACCCCAATAGTCATCACTGGTTGTGCTTACGTTTAGGGATACCAATGCCTGAGCAGACATAAGGAATTACCATAAAAGAATTGATCTATCACACTGACCTTTTACACACAATAACTGAAGGGAGCTATGTTCTGGAAGCCAGAGATGGGAACTGGAACCTACAAATGGTGGGATCATAGTGTGGCAGGCTGCTGGGGCATGACCCATAGAGAAGGTGACTGGAAGTTTAAAGCAAGTGCTAAACCAAAGGTGAGTTTGAGCAGTGGGAGAGAGGATGAACTAGTGAGGAAAGCCTTCTGACGTGAAAATGTATGTTGCGTTATACATCAAAATCACAGTTCCATTTACTGCAATTGACACTATCTTTCCAAGAAGGGTTTTGTCCATACAGATCAGTGGTGAGGCAGGGCTCTGAGTAATGTGGGCTTTCAACAGGGAAGAATGGAATGGCAGCCTGAGGGTGATGAGAACCAAGTGCTTCCTCCTAAACACTGAGCAGGAAATGTTCTTGACGTGCATGGGTTCATCACAAAACATAGATATTGGTGCCTTTGGAGCTAAGTGTGCCATTTCAACCGTGGCATTTGGGATAGGGCTGCACAGAATAACATAAAATGGGGTGCTCGGGGATTAATTATCTAAACTCATTTCTTGGCAATGTGCGGTCTGAGACTTAGATCACTAGAGTGGTTTTAGGCATCTAGCCTGGCTTGGGAATGGTGCACCCAGCATGGCTAGCTGTGAAGAAATCTCTGTTCAGCTATAACATAGAGTAAAAGCAGGGTCAATAAAAAGAAATCCTAAGGTGGGTGGGCAAAGAACTCCAAACATGACCTAAGGCTAGGATCTGCGACTGGAATCTGACAGATTGGGTGAATAGGCTCTACAGTGGACACGGAGGGATCCTGGAGACTCCTTTTCATAAAGCGATGTCTTAAATGAGACCGTCTTTTCTTTCAGCAGCAGGGATTTCGTCCCTGAAGGGGAGTTAGTAGGCTGTGTATGATCTTAGAAACTCTCTTGAATCATCATATATACCTGATTATCTCCTTATAATACACTTATTAAAACCATATAAATAGATGAGGACACTGAGGCTTAAAAAGATTAAGTAATCTAAGATCGCACAAATAACAAGTAAACGATAGTGTACAGATCTGAACTCAGGTTTGCCTCACTTCCAAGACCAGTTCTTATCTTAAACTGTCTCCTATCTTTATCCTTTTGTTAAAATGAAAATAAAACACACAAAAAAACAAAAAAATTCTACTTTCCTGATAATATGTAAATGTTATTAAATCCATGTCTTAAAAAAGGTAAAGAAAAGAAAAGGAAGGGATATCTTTTTCCTCAAATATATATGGGAAAGATGGCCATTGAATCCAATTTTACCTAACATGAATAGGTTTAATTTTTATAGATATGAATATATTTAATATATTTTTAATAAAATACATTGAATGTAGAAAGGGTTTGGAAATGGTTAAGAGGTCCTGATATGTGAATTATTCTTTGAACAGCAAACAATTTATTTGAGATTAAAAGAATATATTTGAGTAATAAAATATTTTTATTTGTCTTAAAAATCTGTTTAATATGTAACTGAAGACAAGTAACCTGCTGAAAATTGCACGTTTTTAATATGTTGTTTTGTTCTTATGATGCTTTGAAATATATAACACTCAACACATTCTATACACTAAAGAGATATATAAAACTAGGGGAGAGGACCTAGATGAAAAACCTTGTATAAACCATTACTCTGTCCTCCTGGAACCAAAAAGAGTGGTTCTATTTTCATTTTTTGACAGCATAAAATAAAATAAATGGACAAGAAACTGAATTGTGTTATGTTTTTCATAACTACAGTAATTGTTAATTGACTACAGTGAGAAAAACATAAACAATTAACTGAAGTTGTTGGAATAAGTAAGGAAAAGTAAGGATTACTTAACATCCTGCTACTTACCAATGGCCACTATTAAAATTGTGCTTAGAATACGATTCTGGTTTATTTTACAGATACACAGAAAGTCAATATAAGTCATGACAAATGGAATACTAATGTAAATACTACTTCTTTCTTTTTTTTTTCTATTGAACACATATTTTTGATAATCACTATTCCTTTACAATTTAAACTGTATCAATTGGGCATTTCAGCTTTTTTAATATTTTTATTTTAACTAGTGTAATGCTATGAACACATCAAGGGAGATGGAGTCCTCCTCTCCAGTGGCCTTTGAGAAGCTCCAAGTCCTTTACCCCCAGTTTCCATTCATGCAGTTTCTATACAATTGTCAATAGCACCACATCACTTCTCCAGGGTGAGGGCAAGAAGGGAAATCCACAGCCTGATGTGAAGTCTGTGAGGTGCAATATAAATCTAGAGCTGGTGATCCTGGGGATGTCTGCTGATATAATTGGGCAGAATGATGAGGAATAGAGGATCCCAGAAGTTCTCTACATCAAATGATCCCTGTCTCGGATACTTATTCAGCTTAGGCCAAAAGACAAGAAACATATGGTGTTTGTCTAAGATGAACATATGAGAATTAAAAAAATAAATTAATTAAGGGAGCTATTTGCTTCATAAATTTACAAAGGCTGCATTTTGCATCAGTTTTCCAAGGACTTTCATTGTTCAATAAATGTTATTGAATGACATTTTGTAGCAAAGCATAGTAAAGATCAAAATAGAAATATTGGTGAACAAGACAGGAAAGAGCCTCGCATTTAAGAAAATTTGAGTTAGGACAGGAGATTTCTTTTTATTCATTTTTATTTACTTACTACTTATGTACTTCTGAGTGTTATGATGGAACATTTATAGAGTGATACCAGTACATTGGAAAGATACAAACAAACCTATTTCAACCCACTAACCCTCCGTTCTGGCTGAGCAAATTAATTAAACTCATTGTATAAAAAAAAATTGAAATGTTAGGAGGGTAAGTTGAATTGACATGGGTAGAGGGCTTGTTCTGCCCATGATATCTCCCTAAATCACACCCTTGAACAGAGAAGAGAGGTATAAAAAAATCCTCTATGAAAAACAGCAAAATGAAACTATTACTACTCTTCCTTAGCTTGGAGAGAAGATTGAGATCACTAAGGACTTCTCCCTACACTCATTTTAAGCACAAAGATAGGTACTGGAAAATATCAAAAAGATACATTGGGATGCTACAAGAATCTACGTCAAAGTGCCTGAGCTTTAGCTCTCAGAATGTTCATATAAATACTTTTGGTTGAAAACATGGTTTCACCCAGAATATAGCTTAGTGTCAATTGCTTTTTTCAGGGCACCTTTCACATCCTTATTCCTTAAGCTGTAGATGAGTGGGTTTAACATAGGGATGACAACTGTGTAGAAAACTGAGGCCATTTTGTCCGTGTCCATGGAGTAACTTGAGCTGGGTCGGAAATACATGAACAGCAGTGTGCCATAAAATATAGCCACAACGGTCAAGTGGGAGGCACATGTGGAGAAGGCTTTGCGTCTGCCCTCGGCTGAGTTCATTCTAAGGATGGTGGTTATGATGTAGCTGTAGGAGAGGAGGACAGTGATGATGCTGCAGCCCAGAACACAGCTACTGTAAGTAAACATCACTATCTCATTGATGGTTGTGTCTGAGGTGGACAGGGCTAGTAAGGGTGGGAAGTCACAGAAAAAGTGATTGACGACATTGGAATTGCAGAATGACAACTGAATTGTGCAAAAGGTGAAGACTGCCGAATACACCAAACTCTCAATGTACACGATGGCCACTAGCTGGGTACAGACTCTCCTGGACATGATAATTGTATAAAGAAGTGGATTGCAAATGGCTACATAACGGTCATACGCCATGACAGCCAACATGAGACATTCCACATCTGCAAAGACCCCAAACAAGTACATCTGAATGGCACATAAACTAAATGAAATCCTCTTTTCCTCAGATAAGAAATCAGCCAGCATCTTGGGAGAGACAATAGTGGAATAGCAGACATCACAGAATGACAGATTGCTCAGGAAATAATACATGGGCGTGTGGAGTCTGGAGTCCATCTTGATCAGCAGGATCATCCCTAGATTTGCAATCACAGTGACGCCATAAACCAGCAGAAAGAGCACAAAGAGCCCCTGCTGCACCTCCTGTCTGTTAGAAAGTCCTAGAAGTATGAAATCAGTGAACACAGTGCAGTTCTCAACAGCCATCACTTGGGTCTGGAAATTCCTGGTTGTGAAGCAATGAAATGAAAGTGGAGGGTAACATCATCTTACTATTTAATAGTTAAACTGCTCGTCCTTTCTATTTTTCAGTAATTAGAAAAAGAGGCAAACAATGCTAGGACTGTATGAGGTAAACCAACTGCCTGGAAATATATCCAATTTAATATAAATTGATAAATGATAATGATAGTAATATCGCTTATATTTGTTTAGCATTGTACAGAATTTGTAGCACACAGTCATCCAAATTAATTCCTGCTATTTCCACACCAACCTATGTAGTCTTTATGACAATTTTTGCTACTTCTAGCATATTAAGAAATTGATGTCCTCTGAGTTGAAGCAATAGTTCTTAAATAAATTGGTCCACATAACCAACATCTTCTGACATGATTGTTGCTGTTTTTTTCAATATTGCACAAATGTTGTTATATCCTGTAATAAAGAGGCATACTTCAGTGTGACATGCAGGTAATGAATATATTTCTTTTTCCCTCATCATCCACAACTGTGAAGCAGGCAGAGCTCTGGCAGTTTCCTGGATCTAACATGCCCCGTTTCCCCATTAACCCCTCAAGTCCTGTGCAGCCTCAATTAACAAGAGAAAGAGATAATCTGTGATTCAGGACCATTGGAGCGGGGAGGGTGGTGGTCACTGAAGAAGAGGGTGGAAGGGTCTCCATGAGTGATGCACTGGAGTGCACAAACAGGAGTATGCCAGGGCTAACCTGGTTCCCTCTGACAGCTGCTGTGGTTCAGGGGAGATTGTGAAGAATGTTTGGAACCTAATTGTAGGGATGCTGGTAGCACAGGTGGTAAGCAGGGAGCATGGTGACTTTGTGAATCCCTCTGCCCTAATCAACCAGAATCAACATGACCTATTCACCAGCAGATCAGGTTGTAAGACAACCTGATGGTAAAAGACTTCATGTGGCCACAGTCCCAATGACATCAGAGGGAGTTATGACTGAACTGTGCGCCATCCCAATCTCTAGACATTTTAATATTGTTTCATGGTTTTCTTTGATGCCTATTTCTCTTGAATATCTCTGAATTTGCCTCCCCTTGGTTTAAAAGAGCTGGTGACCTTTGGGAGGCCAATTGAATGCCATGTCCCACTGTTATGTTTTACCCAAGGCAATTCTGTTATATATAATGTCATACATGACCTCCTCTGTTCTACGAGAATATAGGAAAAATGGAGTTGAATGTAGATGAAGAACAGAAAGAGAGTATTGGAAAAGCATAGGTAGGATTAAAAACAAAAAATGTCTGACCATGTCTACAATCCATACTTGCATTTTATTGTATTCTCTGCTATGTATGTATGTATGTATTTAAAATAAATAGATTGATAAAAATAATTAAAATAAGTTTATATAATATTTTATACCTTCCTCTGTTTTTATAACATGTTCTCAGTCAAAAAAGTACAAAAGAACTAAAGAAATCTAAAACAAAAATCAGAGAAACCCCAAAAATATTAGTACCTGGCCCAGACAACTGACTCCTTTGCTGCATACTGTTCTGTCTGCAGGAGGGTTCAGCATTGCCTCCAGGCTGACCTGGATTATAACCATCTCTGTGTCTGGTCCCTGGATGTTAAACAGTTGATCTCTGAGGATTAAGTGACAGATATAATGATATGGTTTATCATCTGTTATTTACTACAGGCTGGGTGACTGAGAAAGAAATAAGTACATTAAAAAAAAATATTACTTTTGTCCCTATCTACCTTACTGCCCAATATTATACCTCCTTAACAATAGTAAAATGACTACGGTCAATGAACATTCCTTATTTCTGGCTTACCAATACCTGTACAGGCATTTTGTTTTAATTCCAAAATTTAGGAAACAAATACAAACCCACTCACGCTCACACACTTACACAGACACACATTCACAAACACCCTCCCATTAAACACCTTCACAAAATAAAGATGTTTGTAAATACAGCAAAAAACCGACCATAGTCACACCTAGAAATAACTAGGTTTTATTGTCTACGTTAAGAGACTTTTGATTTTTAAACAAAAATGAATTCAGAATAAACTTATTATATATATATATAAAAGTATTTTAAATACAGGCAATGTATTCCTTTCTTTTGTTGTACATTAATTTGTTTAATCTATCTTCTGTTAATGACCACTTGGATTATATACAATTTTTGCATCATAAAAACTCTAATATGAGTAAAATTATACATATATAATGTATCCTAGCAGGTCTTTCTATAAAACAAATTCTAAGAAATGGCTTTTAAAAGGAAAGATTTGACTTTAAAAAGGAGAGTTTTGCCCTTTCTACCACAGCCAGATGTTTTGTATTATTTAATTATCACCACATATCATATATTTTATATTATCACATGTCTTCAGTTGTTTCTGATAAATTCATTATATGATACAGAAATTTAAACACAGAGGTGAGAAGTCAACTTCTAGAGTTTCTGAGACATTAATTTTCATTGACTTCATGGAAATTGCTTACAATAGATTTCCTGAATACAGTGCAATAAAACAAATTGTCTTAAAAGATAACTCTCTTGAATATTCTCATAGAATGTTAAAGCATGTTTAAAGTGACATTTGAAAATTCAAATTTAATGCTCCATAGACTGCTAGATTTCTGAGAGAACTGGGACCATTCAAGTCCCACTTCTAAACCAAGGTAAAGTCTCAACAGTGATTGAGAGCAGAAGGGTTGCCACACTGGGAGGTAATCTGTTTTATTTATGTCAGCTGGGCACTTGAACATTCTTAATTTGGTGTGAAGCAAAAATGATGCACCATTCCAAGAATCAAATAGAATATAAAGAGATCGGTGTCCTTTGACATTGTGCAACCTGACAGCTTAGGGTGACAATCTCCATAATGTCCACTTATTGAGTAATATTTTATCATGTGTGTGAATCATTGCTCTACACGTACAAGCACAGGCTGCAATGTGTTCTTTAAATGCCTACAGTGATGATTAGGCACATGTGTGTGGTGATGGATTGTAATTAGTCTTTGGGCAGTGAACATGATGTAATCTATACAGAAATCGAAATAGAATGATGTACACCTGAAATTTATATAATATTATAAACCAATATTCCTGCAATAAAAAAATAAAAACTAAATTCCTACAGTTACTTAATGTTCCAAAAAAATGTGCAGTAATCATGTACATTAGCTGTACACCTTGAGTCTTAATGCAGTTCACTTAATTGCCACAAACTTATAAAAGAAAAGTTTGTGTGAACAAACAACAAAAAAGTAAGATATGCAAGGCATGTGCCAGATTATATATTCTAATATGTTTCATATTAGTTTCATTTTTCTTCTGAAAAATCACCTCATGTAAACAGAAACATAGGTTTGTAGTTATTTTTGTTTATTTATTTGTCTTATTTGTTGTTATGGAGTTTCTCCTTGCTTTCTATAAAGCTAGAAGACTCTTCAGGCAAAATTCATTTAAATTAGTATCTTTTAAATTTTGGAAAAGTGATTTTAGCAACAATTTTTAATATTTTTTCATAATGTATTGCTATTCTTTGTGTGATGATCCCGATACTAAAATACCAAATGTACTCCTGTGGGAGATATTGTTGAGGCAAATCTCAAACCACCAAAGTACTTGCTAGTAATTTTCCACCAGCTAAATTCAAGAAAATGATATATTTTTTATACCTAAGAGCTTTACTACCATTCTCTACTTCTCTGGTGCATATTTGAAGGAGGCGGAGTCGTCCTTGGTCACCTCCTTCTGATCCTTTTTCATACTCATTTTCCCTCAGGTGTTTCCTGTCTCCAGGAATGCCAATTTCCTCAGGCTACCCTTTGTTTAAGCAGGATCTAGACTTTATCTTCATAAACTTGGCTTCCCCTCCAGACTATGAAGTCTAACTCCCATTCGGCATTAAATCTGAGGCATGGGTAACAATATCTTGCTGAAATAGGATAATCTAAATTACTTCCCAAAAAGTTTGTGTTTTAATAGAATGGCTTTCTTTAACCATGGGAGGGAAAGACTTACAGTAGAATTTAAGACGTCGGAGACAAACAAGTGAGAAAAAAAATTCTAAATCTATATGGCTTTTCTGGTATCACTGATGCCCCTAAACATAACACTACATAGGCGGCTGTCTATTTCTAAACTCCTTCTTCCAGAAAATGGTTGTCTGACCCTGAGGCATGGGCCATTATTCCATAAGTTCAGTGCATGATAATGCTGCCAAGCAAAACCAGGTTAACTAAGTGCCTCCATTTCAGGAAACAAGAAAAGCAGAGCCTGTGGGTTACTAACAGCAGCTCTGTTCTATAAGCAAGGCAGCACTTTTTAGTAACATAAAGGATAATCATTTAATGATATAGTCTACCAACATTATATGCTTTATTAATTTTAAAGGAATATCTTGAAGACATATTGTGTACAAGCAACTGCTTGAGATTTAAAAATTAATAAAATCCTGTAGTTGTCTACAATATCACAGTGAATAGTCTTTCTTTTTAGGGAAATGTCGAGGTAAATAATCCATAATCAATCTATAAATCAAAATTTTTAGGGAAATGTCGAGGTAAATAATCCATAATCAATCTATAAATCAAAATTGGGGTGAGCTTATTATGAGCCAACTTTTGAGGACCATAGTCCGGGGCCCTCCTACCCCAAGGAAGGAAGGGCACCAAAGAAGTGGGGTGTGCAGAGCGGTTATATACTGTCAAAGAGCATGTATCACATATGATTGCAATGTCCCTTTTACAATAGCCACAAGATCGCCCTGCCAGATTGCCCTACCACAATAGCTATTGATGGATACAGCGGGGATCAGGTCTGCTGTCTCCATGGGCGAGGCTGGTGTCAGGTCTGTTGTCTTGAGCTGGTGGTCACGGGTTGAGTGCAGCAATCAAATCCTAGCCTGGGGAGAAATGCTTATCCTTAAGGAAATGCCAATGTGGAGGAAGATGCATCCTTATCTTAAGGGCATTTACTCTTCTCTTTGGGACATGGCAAAGGAGATACACAATGCATGTTTAAAGGAGACAGGCCCTGTTGGAAAAACAAACTCAGGCTGAATTAGTTTTACCCCAAATGGCTTCCTCATATGCTCCAATATATCCTATTGCTTGCCATTTATCTATCAAAACCTTTTAAACTTTTAAATGTTTATATATAAAGTGTATTTATATATATATTTAAACAGGTGAATTTTTGAAAATTAAAATGTCTTTGTATCCAAACCCTGACCACCTGACTTAAAACAGAACAAAATGAGCATTTCAGCTACTGTCCATGGGCCCTAAGACAGATTGATGCCCAAGAGGATAGTTTTGTTTGTTTTTAAAAAACCATATAGAAGTGAAATCATTAGGTTTTTGTCCTTTTGTGTCTAGATTCTTTCACTCAACTTTGTATATAGGAGATTCCTCCATGCTGTTGTATGTGATGATAGTTCATTCATTCTCTTTGCTGTGTAGTGTCCCAAGGAACAAACATACAATAGATTATTTGTTAAATTCCAAATAATGCTACATTGATTATTTTTTGCACAAGCTTTAGGTGTACATGCTCACTCATTTCTATTGGATCTAAAACTAAGAATGGAATTTTAGGGCCAGCTATAATGAATACTGCCATACAGTTTTCCAAAGTTGAACGCCAATTCTGACTTCTACTGTCAATGTGTGAGATCTGTAGTTGTTTCACAGTCACACAAGTACTTGATATTAATATTGGTAATCTTTTTTCATTTTAGCTACTCTTTAGGTGAGTCGCAGTCCAGCACTGAGGTTTTAATTTTTATTTACCTGAACACAAATAAAGTGTATAACCATTTCTGTGAAGTCTCTGTTCAAGTCTGAATGCAGAACAGGAGGCCAGTTAAAAGAGCTGTGTTAAAAGTATTTGAAATTCCACAATTCACACTAGAGCTGATATCATTATTGCCATTGAGGTCAAATCAGCCTAGAGATACAATTCAGTTCTTTGTATAAAGATAAAGCCACTCTTTGTTTTGTTTGTTTGTAAATATCTCCAATAGTGGGGATAGGTTTACTCAGCAGCAGAATCATAGCTATATAGAAACGGATTGTGGCAACTGGAAAAAAAACTTAGAGATACTGCAGTGTGAGGCTCTCCTTTACAGAGGGGAGGGCACTGAGGTCCAGTGAGGAGGAGTGATTTGTGAAACATCACAGTATTTGGAGTATTGCATGGGGTGCCTGGTACAGGGCACATTTCTGGAGAGGAATTTCCAGAGAGGTTAAAAGTTGCCATCTCTGGGTTTAACACACCAGCTCTCTTAACAGGGTCACTGAGCTTACCACTGCTCTGTTCTAACAAACGTAGTTGCACAGCCTGTCTCCAATAGGTATCCATCTGTTCACTGTGTGACACGACGTTATATTTGGGCGTATGGCCCCAATCTATCATCACTATGTCATTATTATCTTTAGAGATATCAGTGCCAAGGCTAAAGGAAAGGAGTCTAGATATAGAGACAAGCCTATTATATCAACCCACTTCAAATAGTCATTGGTAATACCCTATTCGGACAATAATATTTTCCATCAGTCCCTGGTGGACCTGTGATAACAGTGTTATGTAATGAGGCAGACAGTGGAAGGGAAGGGTGTGGATTGATGTAGATGAGCTAGAACAGACCAAAAGTTTTGATATTCTCTTTTCCCTATTTCTGTAGAATCCCAATATGGAAGGGTTAGTTCAGGCCATTGGCAAAGTTTCTATTTAGTCATGAATGAGGAGGAGAAGAATATGTGACCCCAAAATATGCCATTTTGGAGCATGGATTATTTCTAGCTGAAAACAATCAAGGCCCAACAGACCCAGGAAGAGCTGTTTACCTTACCCTTAACTGCCTAAAAGTATTTATGGAGGGACTGCACCAGCAGAGAGCTAATACCAAAGGTAACTTTTGATCAGAAAAGCTTCTTTGCATGTCATGGCAAACATTGGTTTACCAAAAATTTGCTCTTCTCAACTTCCTGTGAATTGTCTTCTTCCTCTTTGAAGCCTCAGACCCCTACCCTTCTCCTTACTTCAGGATGATGTATAAGCCTCAATTGCCTGACTGTCTTTGAGTCTCATGTCTTTGGGGCTCCTGTATGTAAAAAATTTGTTTTTCTCCTGTGAGCCTGTATTATGTCAATTGGATTGTTAGATCAGCCAAAGCACCTAGAAGGAAGGAATGGTAAGCTTTTGCCCCTCTCTGAAACTAGACGATATTCCCAGTAAATGATCATTCAACCTCTAATTTCATAAATTCAGGGAGATAAAGCCCACAACTAATCAAATTGGTTTCTTCCATTTTTAGACATATATCTATTGAACTTAAGATACTTATTTATCAGAATAAAATTTATTTCCTGTCAGTTTCCACTCTTTATATCTGGTTAAAGGGGCCAATATGCAAATCAAGTCAATCTTTACAGAATATTATTGTCATATGTCATATGAACAGAAGATGGTGTGTGTATAACCTCTGAATAGTGGCAATCTGCTGACCCTCTGATTGGTTGGACTTTAATGTATTCCAAACAATGTTTTCTGCTATATTGCTGTTATTGAGAAAGATTAACAAAAGAGTATGAGTAAACTGAGAAAATATGATACAGGAGGAAACCCTTACAACGTTTTTTTCAAATAAGCATTAACCATAGGTTTTTTCCGTCATATTTTTCCCTAATTTGTCACTGTGCCTCACAAATGCCACCATCACTAGCAGTGAAGCCTCTTGGGCTTTACTTCCATTCTGAAATTCTTTCACATAAGACATTTACAATTACTCAAAGGGTGCAATTCCAATTGAGAATGCCATTGAATCTAGTATGCTGCTTCAACTATATAGCCATATCCAAGTTTTTTCAACAAGATACACCAATGTTTAACACCAGAAAACTTGAGTAGAACCAAATGAGGCAGAGCACATCAAGAAAGTACACAGATGAATGCTTATTACTCCCTGTGTAATTAATATAAATATCTCTATAGATTCATTAACTTAGTATCCTCGACCATTTTATGTACTTTCTTAAAAGCTACAAAATATATATACGAGGCACATTTGATACCCTTATTTAATTTATTTTCACCAATATCTAATAAACTCTCAAAAATGTTATTGTCTATGTTGATTTTTACTATTTATTTTTATTTCCCTTTTGTGTCCCAGACATGACACAGGTACTGGGATGACAGAAATAAAACACTCAGTCCTTGAGTAAAGAATGCTCACAGTGTCCTATTGGAGTCAATGGTTTAATCAACAGAGAGAGAGAGAGAAAGACACCTTGAATAGAGGATTATGAACAAACCGCAAAGAGGGGTTTTACCAGGACAGAGAAAGAGGAAGATAGGAAGAAGAGCTGAGTAGAAGTGCCTGAGTGGAGAATTTCAGCACAAGGATGTACTTTACCAGGACCCTCCACTTTGTTCTCTATCTTTTCCACGTTGGACTTCATATCCTCTATGGAGGCATTGTCTGCCCACCTCAGGATGTCTAATTCCCAGCCTCTCTGTCTAGAATCTTTACCTCTCCCCAACATCCACTGTGTTTCTACTCATTGTTTATTTATGAAATAAAGAATCAAAGAATCTTTTCTCTGCATCCTAGATTGAGACATTTTGCTTGAACTTAGACCATCTTGCCTTTTTACTTCAAGGTGATATATAGTTCATGATAAATTCTTTGTTATGTTAGTTGATTAACATTTCTCATTTCTACAACATTATAGGATTCATTAGCAAGGAAACTACCGGATACAAAATTAAATGTAAATCACCTAGAAGTATAACACGTGCATTCTAAACACTAATAACTCTTAGAATAAACTCTTGCATCAAGCAAATAAAAATTGGCACACTAAATTTGAGATTGAAAAGAAGGATCACACTCATTGCTTCATCAAAGAAAAAGAATGGATTTTATCAGACAATTATGTTGCATATACGTTAATAGATGAAAATTATTATAGTACTGCTTTTTGTGTATGGCATCTTTAGAGTTTACTGAGACATGAAACACATTTTATAGAACTATTCTATCGCTCTTCCTCACTGGTTTGCTATAGCATCTATAACCCAGTTGTATGACTGACCTTTGCCAAAGGACAAATCCCTTCACAAGCCAAAGAGAAGTGATAAAAGTAAGTGGAAACAGCAGACTATAATGAATAAATTTGCATATCTTTGCATTTTAGGTTGACTTTTCCATTAAAATGAAAATAGAAAGAAGAAAAGTAAATGTTCCTGAGAGATATAGGCTTCTGTCTCGTATTTCTGTATGCGTTATGTATGTGTGTGTGTCTGTAGGTATATGAAAATTTGAATGTGAGTGGTGGTCTGATTTTTATTTTTTCTAGACTTAAATATTATGGTATGTGGTCCATATGCACTTGAATTTACATATATTGGTATGTGTAATGTGGTATCTCTATTATTATTTGAAAAAAGACAAGAGCAAATATTAAATTTACATGTATAATGATACCACTGGCACAGCAATAAAAAAGTAATGATTTACTTATCAACTTGATAAAAATTAATAAGTAAAATCTTTAATATCCTTACACAAATGACAAATGAGGTCAGTCATATTCACACAGGTCTAACAAAGAAATGTCATGTTTAGCTGTTAGATTACAAAGTTTATTTACCTGAGTAAGAAAGTATAAAATAAATCACTTCAAACTCCTCCCTACTTGATTACTCATTTTTCAAAAAATAAGGTATTTTCCCCATCATATTCTTTAAATTTTAGCATTTAGAAACCTACCTGAAATAAGTAAGTTTTTTCTGTCCTTATGTCTGGTACACGAGCAATAGGCAGATTGTATTGTATTTCTGCCTAATAACTGTTGGGACTTGAATCTCTGCCTTCTGTGTTACGGGAGCATGATCAACTAGATTTCTGGTTCTATATTTTCCGCTGTGAATGCTGCATCAATTTTAGCAAAGGCTGAACTTTTAATTCTTCACTAAATTCACCAAATTGATCAACTTGAGAGATTTACCAGAATTTATTTTAATGCTATGTTTCATGGCTACTGTGAATCTATAACTTCCTCCAGTGAACCAGATGTCTAATGAAATTCAGATAGATCTTCCACTTAATGATTTTCTTCTCCTTTTAATTGTTTATCCTCTTTCTTCCATTTCTGAAACATCTCCTTCACCTCCCATTTAGATATATGGTAATCTTGCATATGGATTTTTCATTAGTCTTTGTCTGATTTCTTTCCCTCAGGTACAGATCAATTACCCTCATTTTTATAAATTTCTGACTTGTAGGGGCAGAAAACTATTCCCTTCTTCCTCTAGGTTCTTTGACAGGCTTAATAATTAAACCGACACAATAAGACAGATTAACAGGAGAAAAACAAATTTAGAAAAACAAATTTAGTTTCATACATACAGGAACCACATAAAAAATATGAGACTCAAAGAAGTGACCAAAGCAGGCAGCTTTTGTACCTTTTTAGACAAAGAAATGATAAATTTGTGAAGAGTTGACAATACAAAGGGGTTTGGGCTTAGGTAGTAAATTAGCGAAGAAGTAACAAGATGTGTTTATACAGCATTCTTGGCCCAAAATTGCCTGTCTCTGGTAATAAGGATGCCTTCTCCTCTCCTGGTATTGCTAGGGTAACTTTCATATGGAAATTTATGTCCTGCTTTTAGGGAGACAAAGGAGTGTCAAGAGTCTCCTTCTTGCACTGACGGTTTCTTAAGTAACTTTCATTCAAAATAACCAATATGCCAAAGGGGCATGTTTTGGGGTGGCACATTCTGCTCTCCTTCAGCTGTATCACACCCACCACACTTGGTATACTCTTTATTGAATTATATATTTCATCTGTTTATATATATATATGTCTTTCTACATTACCCCGATCCTTAGCATAGAATTTACATGAATAATGGCTCAGTAAATGTGTGTTGTTAAATATTTTCTTGTTGTTAGGCTGGTGGATGTTCAACAAACAGTAGAAACAAACAGCCTTTGAAGCCTATTTCTACTAATATAGTTCATATGTACAAAAACCATCTTTTATTAAAAAAATGTGTTGGGATAATGCTTTAAAAAATAGCCCATCTGTTTATTTCCAAAATAAATTTGTGTGCTATGATTCATGGTAGTATTTTGAAAACTGAGAGTTACTGGAGATGTGAATTTTCCATCTGCCCAAATCTCTCCTGTGCAGCTACAAATGTAACGTTCCACCCTCCCCGAATCTTGCTTAAACATGTCAGTCCATGACTTGGTAGGACGCCTTCGCTGGGACAGAGAGATAAATCCTCTGTTCTCATTATTCTGCCCCATAAAATATCTCTCCTTTCCCTTTTGTAAATGTGCTTTTTAAGCATCTCTTAAATCAGCACTAGATTTGTGAGGCAAAAGGTGTTGATTTAAATACAGACCATTGTGGATATCTTACCAATCACTTTGTGTTTTTCATATATTATTTAACTTGTCTACTTGTATATCATTATACATTTCAAATATTATCTTATGTTTCCTGCGCTGCATCTAACAACCTCATTATATAGATATTGAAAGTGAGATCCAGAAGTAATCTGTAAACTTGTGGAGTTTTGCAGGCATTATGTTGTTATCACTCAAAGAACTTGCTCTTAATAGGTTCCTACTACAGTGTAAGGAACTTCAGAGCATTATGCTAAGTGAGATAAGTCAGACAGAGAAAGACAAATACTGTATGATATCACTTATATGTGGGATATAAAAAAGCCAAACTCATAGAAACAGAGTGTAGAATGGTGGTTACCTGGGGCTTGGGGTGGGGGAATTGGGGAGATTTTGGTGGAAGGGTATAAACTGGCAGGAATAATAAGAGGTGGTGGAAGGGTATAAACTGGCAGGAATAATAAGAGGAATAAGTTCTGGAGATCTAATGAACAGCATTCTGATTACAATTATAATATTGTATTATGGAGTTCAAAGTTGCTTACCTACTAGATCTTAAATGTTCTCACCAAAAAAGAAATAATTATGTGACATGGATCAGGTGTTAGCTAATGATGTGGTGATAATCACATTCTGGTATGTAAATTTATCCCATAAACTCTATATTTCCAGTAAGCACAATTCCAAGAAAATCAGTAAAATGGTGCCTCTGAAGTTGGTCAAAATGACAGCCTTGGGGATACTCTCTGTATTGGCCATGTTCTGAGTGATATTTTCTAATATGTGAATCATTTCAGGATGCTAGCAAGTGTAAATTTCTATATGTTCATTAAATTCTACTGCTGATTGTAACATACAATTATGCACCCCTGCTATACATTCTACCTTATTGCAGTTAACTTATTCCTTTGCCACAGAACAAATAAATGTGAAATTTGTGTGTACATAAAGTAATTTACTAAATGATAAATATAAATAAAAATACTGCAGGTAATTTGTTTCTTCTGAAACCTCATTGGGAACTAGACAGAGACATAGCCTTTTTTCAGGATCCTATAAAGCTAGACTACATCTTAGGCTAAATCCCTAAAATAAAGAATTCTTGATTTGGGGTAAAGGGCACCTTACTGATACATTTCAATGCATTTGTGTGTTTTATTGTAATTTTTTTGTGTGAAAATGTTGCTACAAATATACTTAATTTACTATTATAGAAGATATTGGGGAGACCAAGCTCAAACAAAGTAATTGTAATAATTTTCCACCTATTAAACTGAAGATACTAATGCATTTGTGTTACCCAAGAGCTTTACTACCACTATTTACTTTTCTGATACATATTGGAAGGAATGGAAATTGTCCTGGGTCACGTTATTCTGATTTCTTTCCAAACTCATTTTCCCATCAAGTGCTTCTCTGTCTCGAGGGATGACAAATCTCTTCAGATTCCACTTTGTGGAGGCAAGACCTAAATTTAGTTTCCTGAACATGACTGCCCCTGCAGACTATTTAGTATAACTTCCCTCCAACACTTTCCTTAAAACCTGAGCCTTAGTGGCTACATTATTATTCCAAATTGGAGAATAAACCTCCCAAAGGGATTTGTATTTAATTGAAGTTGACTTCTTACATCACGGAACAAAACGAATTAGGTGGAATTTCAGACATCAGAGACAAGCAGGTGAGAAAAGAAATCTGTGTCTAATAACATCCCTGGTGCCACAGTGCCTCTAAATGTAATACAATGTAGGCAATTGTCTATTTATAAACTCCTTCCTTTGTAAAATAGCCGTATGGCCCTGAGTCACGGGCCATTGTGAGTAAGTCAGTGCATGATAATTGTACCAAGGAAAACTAGGTTCACTAAGTCTCCTTGTTGCTGGAAACAGTAATAGTGCTCACGGATTAAATGAGTCATCTTTGCTTTTTTAATACCAAAAGGGATAATTATTCACTGAAATATTCTACGAAAGTTACACCATTTATTTTACAAAAATATACTGGATTTTCTTGTGCATAAAGCATTTCTAGTGATAAAAATTTGTAATAATAAAATTCTGAAGTTTCTTATAATCTAATGATGAATACACTTTGCTTTTGGAAAACCTTTTTGATGTGAAAAGGAAAAGGAAAAAAAATGTTTCTCTATATATGAATATGGAGAGAATATTTATGATAAGTATACAAATAGATAACTTTAAAAAAAATATCCTTGTAACCAGGACTCAGACCAAGAAATAGAGCATTACCAGTATCAACAAAGCCTTCTATATGCTCCCTCCTAAATGTCTAATCTTTTACCTCCACTTTTGTGAGTTTTATTATGATAGAGTAACTTCATACTTTTTGAACCCACATAAATTCATGTCTACAGTATGCTCTGTGTCATTCAATAATATGTTTGTGCCATCCATCCATGCTGTTACATTCAATTGCAATACATTCATTTTCATTGTTGTATACTATTCTTTGTACAAATATATCATTGTTTATTTATCTATTTTAATGTTGATAGGCAGTTGAGTTGTTTTCCCTTTATCTGTTACAAATAGTCTTAAATGGACATTCTGGTAAATGTCTCTTCGTAGAGATATACATTCATTTATCTTGCGTATAAAACCAGGAGTTGAAAATGTGTGGGCACACGTGTGTATAAAATTTATATTCAGTAAATATCATCATATAGTTTTCTATGACGTTTGCCAATCCACACTTCCACTATCACACTTTCAGTGGGTGAGTCGTCTGGCTGTTCCACATCCTCACCAATATTTAGTGTTGTCTGTCATTTTAATTTTTGCCATTATGCAAAGTATGTGATTTCCCTGATGACTAATAAAGTTGGATATCTACTTTTATGAAGTGTCTCAAAGTCAAAATGTAGAACATAAGGTAAGATAAATGGGTTCAGCTCAATGGTATTGAGGGTCCTGAAACCTGTGCTATCTGTCATCATTTCCAGTTCCATTTTAGATCAAATTGGCCTGGAGATGTAGTGTAGTCTTTTGGTGTAAATACGTTCCTACCCATCTGTCATTCTCTTTTAATCTCCTCAAATATAGAATTAGGTTTGTGCATTACTCATTGGTAGAATCAAATCAATATAGACACAGAATGTGGTAACTAGAATGCACAATAAAGATTATCCAGTTCAAACCCCTCTTTTGACGGAGTGGAAACTGAGACCTAAAGAGGAAAAGTGACGTGTTGAAGGTCACAGTTATTGTGAGTTGAGAGTAGATTCAGACCCAATTTTGTTGTCATTGTTTCTCCAGTTCATAGCATGTTTCTAGAGAGGATACCAACCTGGGTTAAATTTTTTGCCTAAAAGAAAGAACCACACACTTATCAAAGTAGTGAGAATTAGTATTGATTGTTTTTACTTACTTTGTTAAACACCTTTTGCCAGTGTGCAGTTAATTTCTTGTATCATTCTACATATACCCAAATCTGTCATCACTAGTTGTGCTTATGTTTAAGAATGCCAGTGTCAGGGCATAAATAAGGAACTATGATGAAGGAATTGACCTGTAATATTGACCCATTACACAGAGATTGATAATGTCTTACTTGGACAATAATATTTGCCACCAATTAGTGATGGGCATACTATGACAAACATAAGAGTTACAGAAATTGAGAGAGAAGGAAATGGTTAGGATTGAATTAGATTAAGTAAAATAGATTAAAGCATTTCAGTACTAGCTCTCCTTGACTTTCTTAGGAAAACCAGACAGAAATATCTTGCAGGTCACAGTCCAAGCCCCTAGTTCAATCATGAATTTCCCAATGTTTCCATTAAGTGATTATTCATCTTTTGCTTTCACAAATTTAGGCACAAGATCTCACAAATTTTAAAAATCAGTCAATTCCATTTGTAGACATCCTTTTATTGAGCTTAAAATATGTCATTTAATAGACAGTCCTCTCTAGTTCACGAATTAGAGTTAAGTTTGCTTATGGGAGCTAAGATGCAGATGAAATTTGATTTTAGATACATTATTGTTGTCTTATAAGAGAGCAATGTGCTAGTTAGATGGCATTTTTACTTCTGAGATTGACATCCAACTTTGCTTGGACTTTAGTGATTCAATCCCACTCCTGTCATGCTGCTTTTCATGATAGAATCTAGTTTATAGGTAAAATTTCAAAAGAGAATAACCCAAATTTCAAATGGTTTGATTGAGGAAATATTATAACTGAAAGAAGCATCCTCCGTGTTTTCTTCAACTCTATGCTTCCCCCTACCATGTCTCAGAATCCCATAAAGACTATCACTCTGGAGAGCAGAGGAGTCTCATTATCCTCCTTGGGTTTTACTGTCTATCTGAAATGTTTTCACTCAAAGGCATTTTACCAGGAAACTTAGATGGGATTAGATATTGATGACTTTTAGCTTGTGTAATTGTAGCAAATATATGAGTGCCCTTGATTCTTTTATGGTTCTTCAGATGCATGTCTTTGCCCTGTTTCTAAACCAGCCACTTCCAGTGATTAGATCATCAGCAAACTAGAGCAGACCAATGTGAAGTTATCAAACATCTTGTAAATACCTGGATAAGAACTCTTTGGTTTAATTATTTTCCAAATAACTTACGTGTATGTCTTTGACTTTCCACTACTTTTAGCATCCACAACCACTTAATGTTTTTACATAAAAGATACAAAAACGAATTCAAGGCACATACTAGACCCTCAGTGATTTTTTTTTTTTTTTGCCTTACATGTAATAAAGATTCAATAAAAAATAACTTTTTTTTAGTATCCTTCTTTCAGATGCTATGCTGCTGCTTGGGTAAAGAGATAAAATGCACAGTCCTTAATCTCAGTGTTCAAAACCCCGCACTGAAGGCAGTAGTTTAGGAAACAGAGCCGTGTGGTTGACAGTGTTCTGAGGCGCAGGGCGGTGTGTGAACCAGCCTTAGAGAGTGATGGGAGGAAGGAAAGGCGCCTGGAGGAAGTGGCTGGGTTCTGAGCTGCAGCGCAGAGTCTGGCTCATCAGGCCAGTGCCCTCTGAGCTCTGTAACCAGCCACACTGGTCTCCTTTACGTTCTTTTAATCCCACAGAAATGACATGTTCCTGCCCACATCAAGGCCTCTCTAATTGTTGATCCATCTGCCTAGAACGCTTTCTCTACCAGCTCTCAGTTAATTCCAATTTATCTTTTAGATCCCAGATTACTTGATTCCATTTCCAGGAAGCGCTTTATAACTTTGTTCACTATACTTGAACAATGTGTTTTGGGTTTATAGTGCCTAGTCTTTCTACATTATGGCATAATAATAGTTCATTATAAATAATTGAACGATTATTCAATTCATATTTGACACTTCCTTTAGGCAATAATTAAGATTCACTAGTATAAAAACTTCTAGAATCACCATGAAATACAAAGCACATAGAAGTACAACAGACTCTTAGAAAACGCTCAATAACTTCTAGAAATTAAGTTAATGCAAAAATAAAAGATTGAGTAAACAAAAATTTGACAAAATAGGAGTCTAGAAATTTTCCACAAATCGGGAGTGCTGAATATATACTCAAGACATAAAATGAAGCATGGTGTACTTATGGAATGACAAATTTTGGTATGGCTGGGACATAGTATAAAGACTTATTGGATCCCTCCACATTACTCAAAACAATTTTGATTTTCAAGTATTATAGTGTAAGATTGGGAGAAGATATATACATATACTTTGTAAGTGAAACCACTTTTTATTTTTAAATATTTTCATGTATAATAGTGTAAGACTGAGAGAATAACATATACATATGTATGTAACTTTTCAGTGGAATCACTTTTTGTTTTTAAATTTTTTCAGGGCCTCTTTCACATCTTTGTTCCGTAGGCTATAAATCAGAGGGTTTAACGTGGGACTCACAAGGGTGTAAAACAATGAGGTCATTTTGTCTTGATCCAGGGAGTAGGAAGAACTGGGCTGGAAATACATGAAGAGCAGAGCTCCCTGGAAAATTGCAACAACTGTTAAGTGGGAGGTGCAGGTGGAGAAAGCTTTGACCCTGCCCTCAGCAGAGTGGATCTTTATCACGGCCAGGATGATGTAACGATAAGACACAAGAAGTCCTGAAAGAGCAACCAGTTCAATCAAACCAAAAATGGTAAATATCACTAATTCATTGACCTGGTGTCTGAACAAGATAGCAAAAGGAGAGGAGGGATATCACAGAAGAAGTGGTTAATCTCATTTGATCCACAGAAACATAAATGGAGTGTTAATATTGTATTTATCAAAGCATCCATAATTCCCACCATGTAAACTCCAACCATGAGCAGGGAGCACGCTCTGCTGGACATGTTGACTGCATAGAGTAAGGGGTTGCTAATGGTCTTGTATCTATCAAAGGCCATCACCACCAACAGTAGACACTCAGAATCTACAAAAGTACAAAGGATCAACCATTGCAGAGCACAGCCATAGAAGGAAATTGACTTGTTCTTGGCAATGAGGCCTACCAGCATCTTCGGTCCAATTGCTGAGGAATAGCAGAGGTCACTGAAGGAGAGGTGGCTGAGGAAGAAGTACATCGGTGTGTGCAGCTGGGGATCCATTCTAATTAAAATGATCATCCCAAGGTTTGCAACAAGAATAATGAGATAAACAATTAGAAATGTGGTAAATAGGGTCACTTTGATTCCAGGGTTATTGCTAATTCCCAGGAGAAGGAATTCATTCAAAGAAGAGCAATTTTCCCCATCCATTCTACTTTATTCTTCTAAAATGCTACAGAAATGAACAAGAAAATGATAGATAAATGTTTTAACTCTTCTTGAAACTCACAAAAATATAATCTATAAATCATATAGAGTTTATGTCAGTATATCATACTCTTTATCATCAAAAAATAATCCAGATGTCTTATTTTTATATTGTTGACAAAAGTTATAGTGTCTGTGATAGGATTTTGAGAGTTTGATTCTCAGTTTGGGTGTAATCCATGAGGTATGCGGCTTGTGTGTACCTTCATTGCTCTATCTCAGCAGTCAGTCATGAACTGAAAGCTCATTACAGGTCAAAACACCTAAATTAAAGACAAAGGTGGAATATGCAGCCTTATGTTTGAAAAATAAATAACCAATGGAGCGTTCAAGTGATTATACTGAGTTCTTCAAGAATCATGGTTTATTTGAGTGTGTATTAAATTCAGACAAAACAAACATCTCTCATTTAAAAATAATGAATGATATGATGTTACTCCTTATTCTATGTTGTTTTATTATTTATTGAGACACTAGATATATTCTAATGAACTTTTCTTTAGAAATATATTACTGCTTTGCCTCATTATTATTACTTACACACAGGAGTGTTCTGATGCCAAAGAACATGACTCTTGACCAGCAAGAAAGAAATGTTAAAAACAAGTGGAAACAACAGAATTCAACATGTTTCATTTCTTTAGATTTTAAACCTTTTTCATGAAAAATAGAGATGGGAACACAAATAATAAACATATCTTTGGTATATAGGCTTCTGTTTGTGTGAGTGTGTGTGTATGTGTGTGCATGTACCTAGGTCTTTCTCTATACATATATGAGAATCATAATATAAGTGATGATCTGATTTTGTTTTGACTTGAGTAAATGTGATATGTGGGTCATATGGGGTTGAATTTATACAAATTAGTATTTGTATTGTGATATCTCAATTATTACTGATAAAAATAGAAAAAAATTTAAAATTTGCATCTATTTTTTCACAGTGATTAAAAAACCCAAGATTTGTCTTCTTAATTTTGATTAAGATATAAATAGGTAAAACCATTCATTTGCTAAACAAAATGAGTCTGATTCACCCTGCTTTAACAAGAAATATAATATTTTGTCACTAGATTGTTGACTGTTAACTAAAGGAAATAAATTTAAAAAATATTCATTTACAGTTTTTTAAATATTTGATTCCTCATTTTTCCAAACGTAGGGGTGTTTTTTCTTCATTCCTTAAATTTGGTGACTCAGAAACCTACCTGTATGAGCAAGTCTTTCTGTGCTTGTCTCTGGTAGCTGAACAATTTAGACAGATCACATTTTATTTTTACTTAGTGACATTCGGGACTTAAATCTCTGTAGCTTCTGCCCTCACACTTCAGTATTATGCAAACATGTGATTAATTAGATTTCTAGTTCTGAATTTTTCTCTGAGAATATTGAAATAATTTCAACAAAGTTTGAACTTTTAACTCTTCACTGTTGCACCAAATTGATCAATGTCAGGCAGGGAGAATGATTGTTACAGTTTGATTCACTTCTACCCTGAGTCTACGCCGGCTTCCTCCAGTCAAATCAGACATCCAATGAAACTCAAATAGACCATCTACTTAATTATTTTATCTGTTACTTATTATTTATCCTGTTAAATTGATTAAATTAATAAATTTATTTAGTAAAATGATTATTTTGTTATTATTTATCCTTAATTATTTTTATCCTGTTCCTTTCCTTTCTGAAACAATCTCCTTCACCTTCCCAGTTAGAAATATAGCAATCCTCAATAGTTATATTAAATACTTTTTTTATTAAGCATGTGTGATTTCATTCCTCCAACCACGTCATCCAACTAGATTTCAATTATTTTGTGAGTATAACGTCAACTGTACTTAGCACACTTTTTTTTTTAATTTTTTATTTATTGCAATAACATTGGTTTATAACATTGTATAAATTTCAGGTGTACATCATTATACATCTATTTCTGCACAGATTACATCATGTTCACCACCAAAATACTAATTACAACCTACCACCACACACGTGCCAAATTATCCCTTTCGCCCTCCCCCCTCGTCCCTTCCCCTCTGGTAACCACCAATCGAATCACTGTCTCTATGTGTTTGTTTATTGTTGTTATTATTTACTACTTAATGAAGGAAATCATACGGTATTTGACCTTCTCCCTCTGACTTATTTCGCTTTGCATAATACCCTCAATGTCCATCTATGTTGTCACAAATGGCTGGATTTCATCGTTTCTTATGGCTGAGTAGTATTCCATTGTGTATATATACCACATCTTCTTTATCCATTCGTCCCTTGATGGGCACTTAGGTTGCTTCCAAGTCTTGGCTATTGTGAATAACGCTGCAATGAACACAGGCATGCATGTAGCTTTACGCATTGGTGTTTTCAAGTTCTTTGGATAAATACCCAGCAGTGGAATAGCTGGATCATATGGTAGTTCTATCCTTGATTTTTTGAGGAATCTCCATCCTGTTTTCCATAGTGGCTGCACCAGTTTGCACTCCCACCAGCAGTGTATGAGAGTTGCCTTCTCTCCACATCCTCTCCAACACATGTTGTTTCCTGTCTTGTTAATTATAGCCATTCTGACGGGCGTGAGGTGATATCTCATTGTAGTTTTGATTTGCATTTCCCTGAAAGTTAATGTTTTTGAACATCTATTCATGTGTCTGTTGGTCATCTGTATATCTTCTTAAGAGAAATGTCTGTTCAGGTCTTTTGCCCATTTTTTAATTGGGTTGGTAGTTTTTTTGTTGTTGAGATGCATGAGTTCTTTATATATTTTGGAGATTAAGTCCTTATCAGATGTATGGTTTGCAAATATCTTCTCCCAAGTATTAGGTTGTCTTTTCGTTTTGTTAATGGTTTCCTTTGCTGTGCAGAAAGTTTTTAGTTTGATGTAGTCCCAATTGTTTATTTTTTCTATTGTTTTTCTTGCCTGGTCAGACATGGTGCTTGAAAATATGTTGCTAAGACTGATGTCGAAGAGCACACTGCTTATGTTTTCTTCTAGAAGTTTCATAGTTTCAGGTCTTACGTTCAAGTCTTTAATCCATTTGGTGTTAATTTTTGTGTATGGTGTAAGGTAAGGGTCTACTTTCATTTTTTTGCATGCAGCTATCCAGTTTTCCCAACACCATTTATTGAAGAGACTTTCTTTTCTCCATTGTATGTTCTTGGCTCCTTTGTCAAAGATTAGCTGTCCATAGATGTGTGGGCTTATTTCTGGGCTTTCGATTCTATTCCATTGATCTGTGTGTCTGTTCTTGTGCCAGTACCATGCTGTTTTGGTTACTATAGCTTTGTAGTATATTCTGAAATCAGGGAGTGTTATACCTCCAGCTTTGTTCTTTTTTCTCAGGATTCCTTTAGCTATTCGGAGTCTTTTGTTATTCCATATAAATTTTAGGATTCTTTCTTCTATTTCTGTGAAAAATGTTGTTGGAACTTTGATAGGGATTGCATTAAATCTATAGATTGCAATGTTTAAAGTAGCTATTGATAAGTATGGACTTACTGCCATTTTTTAACTTTTTTTTTCCTCAGTGTTTTAGTAGTCTTTCTCTCTTCCTTTCTTCTTCTGTACAGAATTGATGGTCTCTTTAGTTTGACCTGTGTCTGAAAGCTCTACTCTTTAACTCCCTTCCTCCTTCCTTTTATGTTTTTGATATCATATCTAACCTCTTGTTTGTGCATTTGTATCCATTACGTTCTTATCATGGAAATAGATAATTTTTCCTATTTGAGGTCTTCTCTTTTTCCCTTAAATCAGTCCCTTTAACATTTCCTGTAGCACTGTTTTCTTGTTGATGAACTCCTTTAATTTTTGCTTGTCTGGAAAATTTTTGATCTCTCCTTCCATTTTGAATGATAACCTTGCTGGGTAGAGTATTCTTAGCTGTAAGTTTTTTCCTTTTATCACTTTAAATATATCATGCCACTCTCTTCTAGCCTGTAAGGTTTCTGCTGAGAAGTCAGCTGATAGCCTTATGGGGTTTCCTTTGTATGTAACTTGACTTTCTCTTGTGGCTTTTAGGATTCTCTCTTTATCTTTAATTCTGGACATTTTGATTATGATGTGTCTTGGTGTGGGCCTCTTTGGGTTTATCTTGGTTGGGTCTCTCTGTGCTTCCTGTACCTGGATGTCTGTTTCCTTCCTTAGGTTAGGGAAGTTTTCATCTATTATTTCTTGAAATAGATTCTCTGCCCCTTTGTCTCACTCTTCTCCTTCCAGGACACCTATAACACGGATGTTAGCGCGCTTGATGTTGTCCCAGAGGTCCCTTAGACTGTCCTCACTCTTTTTAATTCTTTTCTCTTTTACCTGTTCAGCTTGGGTAATATCTTCTAGTCTTTCGCCCAGCTCACAGATCCGTTCTTCTGTATCCTCTACTCTGCTTTTGAGTCCCTCTAGTGAATTTTTCATTTCCAGTATTGTATTCTTCATTTCTGATTGGTTCTTTTTTATATCTTCCATTTCTTTGTTGACATTCTCACTGAGTTCATCTATTCTTCTCCCCACATCAGTGAGCATCCTTAACACTCTTAGTTTGAACGCTCTGTCGAGTACGTTGCTCATTTCTGTTTCACTTAGTTCCTTTTCTGGGGTTTTGTCCTGTTCTCTTACTTGGAATGTATTCTTTTGCCTCCTCATTTTGCCTCTTTCCCTGTGCTTGTGTCTACATGTTAGGTAGGTCAGCTACGTCTCCTGCTCTTGGATAAGTGACCTTATGTAAGTGATGGCTTAGGAGGCCTGCAGTGTGCTTCCCTCAGTTCTCAATGTTCCAGGGGTGACCCCTATGTGGGCTACGTGTGTCCTTCTGTTGTGGCCTGTTTGCTCTCCCTGTAGGCGCCCAGGGAGGCCAAGTTATGCTCCTGGCCAGCTGTTGTAATGCTCAGCTGCTTGTAGTTGTTGTGGGCCCTTCAGTGTCTTTATCAGGTGTGGGGAGCCCCAGTACAGTTGGCTACAAGTTCTAATACCACATTTGTGTTGCAGTATTTCTTTTAAGTGAGTAGGCCCCCAGCGTGGCAAGTTGTTAGGCTCAGGGCCTTACAATTGCTGTAAGCCTCTAGCCTATTAGGTCTCTTGTCAGCTCTCTGAGGATTGCAGCTGGGTGGGGCTGGCCTCAGGCACGGGAGCACCCAATTGTTTCAGGCTTTGGAAGGTGGGGCAAACCCCCTATGTGGGTCTTTGAGAAGCACAAATCTTGTGCAGCTGACAAGCCCTGCAGCCCACCGGTCCACACACACAGCCAACACAGTCCTGCCCCGTGTGCGTGCCCTGACCTCCTGAAGCAGACCCAGTGTCTCCATGGCGTGAGCCCCACACACTCCACTACTGCCCCACACTCTCCACAGGCTCCTTGTGCATGCCCTGCCCAGCTAAAGTCGGCTCAGTTGCCAGGCTGCAATCCAGTCACCAATCTATGCAGGCCCACAAGTTGCCTGAGGGCTTGTTGTTGGGTGGGGCCAGTCTCTAGGGTGGGCTGCGTGCCCTGGCTGAGCTGGATTAAATTGGTGCTCTAGCAGGTGGGGCAGACTGGGCTAGCAGGCCCCAGGGAGAACTCCAATGGCGTCTGTGTCAGCACGCCCACATCAGGCCACAACAAAGGCCGCAGCCAATGTCCCAGTCCCTGGAGAGGTCTCACCCCTCACCAAGATGCATTCAGGGCCTATTAGGTGGGTGTCTTTTCACCACAGCACTGTGCACCTTTCTTTCTGGAGATTTTAGGATGCTTTCTGAAATGGGTGAGTTTGCACACAGGTCCTTTAAGAGCCGGTTTTAGTGTCTTTGTGAACCGGGTTTTCTGGGGGTACTCCCCAATGTTTTAGTAGCAGGCAAAGTCAGATATTATGCCGCTGGTCTCCATTGTGCTGGGCCCACAAAATGCCCACAGCAGGGGCGCTCCCTGGCTCAGGGCCCTGTGCCTCCAGGGAAGCTGCGGACCTGTGCGCTGCTCCTGGCGGCCGTGAGGCGCTACGGCTTGTGAAGGCGGCATTTTTCCTCTCCAGAAGGGAGTCTCTGCCTCTTCCACCTCAGTTAGGATTGTCCGGTGTTGCAGGAGTTCCTCTTATCCAGTTTTCTGTTCTGTCTCAGGGGTAATTTTCCACGAGTAGTTGTAAATTGGCTGTGTCAGCGGGAGGAGGTGAGTTCAGAGTCTGCCTAGGCTGCCATCTTGACTTCCCTCCTAACCCTATGTTTTATTTAGTTTTATGGTTTCAGGTCTTATGTTCAAGTCTTTAATTCATTTTGAGTTGATTTTTGTGTATGGGGTAAGATAGGAACCCAGTTTCATTTTTTTGCAGTGGCTACCTAGTTTTCTCAGCACTGTTTATTAAAGAGATTATTTTCCCCCATTGTATATTCTTGGATTTATTGTTGTAAGTTAATTGACCGCAAATGAGTGGGTTTATTTTTGGGTTTTCTATTCTGTTCCATTGATCTATATGTAAAAACATGTCTGCTTTTATGCCAATAACATACTCTTTTTGATCACTATGGCTTTGGAATATAGTTTGAAATCAGGAAGTGTGATGCTTCTAGTTTTGTTCTGCTTTCTCAAGATTGCTTGGTAATTAGAGGTCTTTTTCGGTTCTATACAAATTTTAGGATTGTTTTTCCTATTTCCACAAAAAAAATGTCATTGGAATATTGACAGAGATTGCATTGAACATGTATATTGCTTTGGAGAGTAGGGACATTTTAACAATATTAATTCTTCCAATGCATGGTCATGGAATATCTTTCCATTTATTTTTGTCTTCTTCAATTTCTTTCATCAATATCTTATAGATTTCAGTATGTAGATCTCTTACTTCCTTGGTTAACTCTATTCCCAAATAGTTTATTCTTTTTGACACAACTGTAAATGGGATTTTTTTTCTTAATTTCTCTTTCTGGTAAATCATTGTGAATGAATAGAAATGCAACTGATTTTGTATATTGATTTTGTATCCAGAACTTTCCTGTATTTGTTTATTAGTTCTAATTGTTATTTGGTGTAGTCTTTAGGGTTTTCTATATATAATATCATGTTATGTGCAAATAGAGACAATTTCACTTTTTCCTTCCCCATTTGTATGTCTTTCATTTCTTTTAGTTTTTCTGGCTAGAACTTTCAGTAGTATGTTGAATAAAAGTAGCAAGTTTGGGCATCCTTGTCTTGTTCCTCATCTTAGAGTGAAAGATTTCACATTTTCACTGTTGAATATGATGTTAGCTATGGGTTTGTCATATACGACCTTTATTTATCTTGGTGTGAATGCCCTCTCTACCTAGTTTGCTGAGAGTTTTATCATGAAAGGATGTTGAACTTTGTCACTTGATTTTTTTCTTCATCTATCAAGATGATAAAGGGATTTTTTTTTCATTTTTTTAAATATGGTGACTACACTGATTGATTTGCAAGTGTTGAAACATCCTTACATCCCTGGAGAAAATCAGACTGGATCATGGTGCATGATCCTTTTAATGAACAATTGAATTTGGTTTGCTAATATTTTGTTAAGGATTTTTGCATCTATGTTCATCAGGAAAATTGACGTTTAATTTTTTTTCCTTGTAGTGTCTTTGTCTGGTTTTTGTACCAGGCTAATGATGGCCTTGTAAAATGAGTTTTGAATTACTGCCTACTCTTCTATGTTTTGGAAGAGTTTGAGAAGGATTGGTATTCATTCTTTAAATGTTCAATAGAATTTGCCAATAAGACGATCTGGTTTTAGACTTTTCTTTTTTGGGAGTTTTTGATTGTTGATTCAATCTCCTTACTAGTATTTGGTCTACTCAGATTTTCTATTTCTTCCTAACTCTGTCTTGGTAGGTTGTATGTTCTAGGAATTTATCAATTTCTTCTAATTTGTTGATTTTTTTGGCATGTAATCATTCATAGTAATCTCTTATGATCCTTTGTGTTTGCATAGTATCAAGTGTAATGTCCCTTCTTTAATTTATAATATTATTTATTTGAGTCCTGGCTCTTTTTTTTGCTGGTAAATCTAGCTAAAATTTGTTTATAGTTTAAAAAAATAAGCTGTTAATTTGATTGATCTTTTCCGTTGTCGTTTTAGTCGCTATTTCATTTATTTCAGCTCTGATATTTATTGCCTTTCTTCTACTAAATTTTGGCTTAGTTTGTTCTTCTTTTTCTTTTTCCTTGAGGTACAAAGTTATCTCTTTTTTTCTCTAATGTAACTATTTCTCACTGTAAACTTTATTCTTAGAACTGCTTTTGCTGCATTCTCTAACTTTCAATATGTTGTGTTTCTATTTTCATTTATCTTAAGATACTTTTTGAGCTCTTTTTTAATATCTTCTCTAACTCATTGGTTGTTCAGCAGCGTGTTGTTTAATCTCCACATATTTGTGAATTTTCCAGTTTTCTTCTTCTAACTGATTTCTAGTTTCATTCCATTGTGATGGGAAAAGACGCTTGACATGATTTCAATCTTCTATGGCTTTCCTGAATGGAAGCACTGTTGGCCATCAGAGTCAGGTGATCTGGGAACATGTTCCTTGGGTGGCAGCCACAAAAGCTCGGGTGTGGACATGTATACAATCTCCTTCCAGGGAGATATCCGTGACTTGAGGTGGGCAGGAGTGAGAGAGTTGGGGGGAGTCTGTAGGCTTTCCTGATCTCCCAGGAGGATGCCAATCAGCCTCCAGACGCATGCTAAATTTAAGGCCTGACTCTCAGGCAGCAGCTTTTAAAATATGCAAATAGAAACCAATCAGAGAAAGACTAAGAGATGGGCTTTTCTGCCCTCTATCTCTGCTCCAAGCCCTGGTATAATAACTGCAGATAGTGCTGACTTCCCTTAACAACTGCATTTTTGTTTGCTCTAGTCTCGTGGGTCTTATGGATGCAAGCTCCATTGGCTTTCAGAGATATGGGGATTTGGAGGCCTGTCCCTCTGGGAGTATTAAAATTTGGGACACTATATGTGGGGTCCACACTGTTCACTCCTCAGGGAGAAGCTGGGAGCTAGTTGTTCCCTCTCAACTGTATGTCCCTGAGTTGGGAGTGAGAGTTATGGTGAAAGTGTGTCTGAGCCTTCTTTACCTGTATCAAGGTGGATATTTTCTCATTACTCAATGTGTAAGAGTCACTTAGCTAGTTTCTTGATTTCTTTCAAAGTGAATGGTACCATGTGTAGCTCTTCATTTGTTGTGCCCATGGGAGAAGAGCAGTTTAGGAGCTTTCTGTGTCACAATAAACACTGCCCCTTGACCCCAATAATATTGTATTTGGAAAATAATATTTGTCATCAGCCACTGGGGACATGTGAGAAGGATGTGATGTAGAGTGACTAAGGAGGGAAGGGGTGATGAGGATTCAAGTAGACAGGCTGGAATATACAAAGGCTTTTGATGTAGTGCTTCCTTTTTGTATAGAATACCAAGATAAAGACTCATTATAGTCCATCTGCCCAAGCTTATATTTGAGTCATGATTCCCTAAAAAATATTCCCCATAATCTATTATTCAACCTCACAACTTTAAGAAGAGGAAGCCCAAAATTAATTGACTCACTTCTATTTTTCAAATTCCATTTAGAGGACTTAAAATTTCCTTCTCTTTAGTTCACACCCTCTAGGTCTGATAAAACAGCCGATATGTAGATCAAATCAGTCCTTAAATGCTGTAATATATAGCAGTCATAAGAGAAGGAGATGAGTTAATCAGATTGTGTGTTTACTTCCTCTAAATTAGTGGCAATCCACTGACACCCCGTTATCCTTGAACAATATATTTCAAAAAATGTTTTCTACCATACTGATGCATAAGTAACATTTCCAAAAGAATATGTGTCAACTGAGGAAAAAGTGGTACAGGTGAAATGCCTTAAAGTTTTTTATTGAGAATAAAAATTCTCTATATGTTTGTTGAGCATGAGTCTGTGTGAGAACTCACAGTGTCACACAAATGCCCCTTTGAAAACCAGAGAATCTTCATAGGCTTTACTTTCATTTAGAAATGTTTTCTTACAAAGGAATTTAAAAACAGTAGCTAGAAAATCTAAGACATTCAGTGACTTTTAACTTCTACAACTGTAATGGATAATTAAGCAAGTCCTTGAGTCTTACATGCTCCTTCACATGTCTGGCCGTATCCATGTTGTCTCAACAAGCTAATCAGTGCTTTAATCGTCAGAAACTGGAGCAGAGACAGAAGAAATAGTCAAATATTCAAGAATGTACACAGAAGAGTGTTGTTTACTTCTAGTGTAATTAATACGTAGATTTCTATAGTCCATTACCTTAGTATCCACACCATTTATGTACTTTAATAAAAGTTATAAAATATATATAATCAAGCCACATATCATTAATCCTCAGTTAATTTTGTGTTATTGACATATAATTAGCAATCAAAAATGTTATCTGATGTTTCACTTTGTTATATATTTGTTTTGCCATTTTGTGTCCCAGACACCGTGCAGTGCTTTGTATAATGGGGATGGAATGCTCAATCCTTGAGCAAAGATTGCTTACAATCCCATATTAGAGACAATGATTTAATAAACAGCGTGATACTAAAACAATATTTTAAGAAGAGCGTTGTCTGTGAACTACAAAATGGGACATTTAACCAGAGCTGAGAAAGGGGAGGAATGGAAGAGAAGCTTCCTGGAGGAAGTGATGGTGGAGTTGATAGTTAGTAATTACAGCACAATGATGTAATTTATCAAGACACTTTACATTTCTCTTTACCACCTGTCCGTGTTGGACTTCTTTAATACTAAAAAGTTATAGAACTGGCCACCTCAAGACCACTGACTGTCAGACCCTCTGTCTAGAATCCTTTCCTATCTCCAGCTTGCATTTTTTTAGATCTGAGACTGAGTATCTCCATCCAGGGAAGCCTTTCCTCTGTACACTAGATTCTAAATTTTTTTCTAGATTTTTAACCCCCAGGTTTTTACTTCATGAAAGTTTTTACTCTTATTATGAAATATTTGAGTACTTAGTTAATAAATGTTTGTTTATTCCTCTAGATTATAGGATTCATTAGTATGGAAACTACTGGATTCATCATGAAATGCAAAGTATCCAAATACACAAAAAGCACTCTGTGAACACTAGATAAATCTTAGTATCCTTGAAATAATGTTTGAATGAAAGAATGAATGATAAAAATATGGTAAAATTAGAAAAGTCATGTTAGTTTTCACTATAAAGTAGTATCATAAATAAAGTCAAGACCATAGTGAATGACAACAGGTTAGGGAGCTGCAGCCTTTTCTTATTTTGGGCTTCAGTACGGATACTCACTCATTTAAACATGTGAGAAAATTGTGTTTCCCATCTATTGTGTTATATAATTTTATGAAAATGACAATCACTAAATGTGTCTGTGTGCATAAGCGTAATATAAATATTTAAAACCATCCTTTACTTTTCAATTTTTCTAGGGCCTCTTTCACATTCTTGTTCCGTAGGCTATAAATCAGAGGGTTTAACATGGGAATCACAAGAGTGTAAAACAGTGAGGTCATTTTGTCTTGATCTAGGGAGTAGGAAGAACTCGGCCTGAAATACATGAAGAGCATAGTTCCCTGGAAAATTGCCACAGCAGTTAAGTGGGACGTGCAGGTGGAGAAAGCTTTGAACCTGCCCTCAGCAGAGTGGATCTTTATCACTGCCAGGATGATATAACAATAAGAGACAAGAACTCCTGAAATGGCACTTAGTTCAATGAAGCCAAAAATAGTGAATATTGCTAACTCATTGACCTCTGTATCTGAGCATGAGAGCAGTAGGAGAGGAGGGATATCACAGAAGAAATGGTTAATCTCATTTGACCCGCAGAAACATAAGCAGAATGTTAATGTCGTGTGTATCAAAGCATCTGCCATTCCCACCAGATAAACTCCGGCCACGAGCAGGGAGCACACTCTGCTGCACATGTTGACTGTGTAGAGCAAGGGGTTGCTAATGGCCTTGTACCGATCAAAGGCCATCACTGCCAGCAGTAGACACTCAGAATCTGCAAAAGTATAGGAGACGAAACATTGAAGAGCACAGCCATGAAAGGGGATTGATTTGTTTTTGGCTAAAAGGACCCAAGATGCTGGGTCCAATTGCTGTGGAATAGCAGAGGTCACAGAAAGAGAGGTGGCTGAGGAAGAAGTACATCGGTGTGTGCAGCTGGGAATCCATTCTAATTAAAATGATCATTCCAAGATTTGCCAGAAGATTAGTGAGATAAATAACTAGAAGCATGGCAAATAGGGTCTCTTTCATCTCAGAGTTATTAGTAATTCCCAAGAAAATAAATTCAGTCAAAGAGGAGAAATTTTCTCTCTCCATTCTTCTTTGTTCTTGCCTAAATTTATAAGAAAATAATCAAGAAAATGACAGTCATATTTTACCTCTTCTGGACATCCACAAAACATCTGTAAGGCAGAAAATGATTTCTTTCTGTAACTGTTTTTTAATGCTCAGAAAATTACCCAGTCACATACCCAGTCTTTGAAGAGATATTGCTATCTGTAAGACAATAATAAAAAATATCTGGTATAGGCAGTCGAGAAACTTTGATCTAAATCTAAATGTCATTCCTGAGGTATATGACTTCCTAGAAGCTCTATCATTTCTCTGAGCGTTACCTTCCTTATCCCAAGGAAGAAATTTAGATGAATTTATATCTAATTGTGTATTCAAAATGATATGGTAGAAACACTGGTGTTAGAGAGACCAGGTTGTAAGATGTGGGATTAAGCATTTTCTATGGTTGAAAATATTCATATGGACGCAAAAAATATTACAATTGTTATGTTCCTCAAAAATCGTAGTTGACTTGAAGACTTTGTATTAGTTTTAGAAACAATGAACATATCACACAATAGTAATAATAAAAATTACGATCTCACTGCTCCTGTTCCAAGTTGTCTTAAGTATCTGATGAGACATGAGATAAGTATTATTGATATTTTCTCTCAAAATGTTTATGGTTTGCCACAATACTTATTACCTATTTGTGAGAGTGGTCTGGTGCCAAGGAGAAGGTTTTGACCAAAGAAAAGTGCTAAAAAAATAGAAAGTGAAAACAATAGAATTTAAGACATACATTTGCATCTCTTTGGATTTTAAAGGACTTTTATATTAAAAAACAGAGATGAACCGAGGGACAATAAATGCTCCTGAGATATATAGGCTTCTCTCCTTGTTTATGTGTGTTTTTATGTGTCATATGTTTGCAGGTATATACGACTCTGTTGATATATGAGAATAGAATGTCAGTGTTGGATGTATTTTGGGGACTTCAGTAAATATGGCACGTGGTTCAGATGAAGCTGAGTTTGCTCGTGTTGTTATTTGTAATGTGGTACCTAAATTATTTTTGAAATAAAACAAAAAAACTTAAAGTCATGTATATACCTCCCCAATGATAAACACAGAAAATACTTTCTGGTGAACTTACATTAAAATAAAATAATTAAAACCATTATTTTATGGATACTATTAAGTTCAGATGAATTCTTCCAGTTCTAAGGAGAAAACATTATTTTTTGGACATTAGATTGCTGAGTTTATTAAACTGAGTAAGCAGGCATAAATGGTTTGGTTTACAAATCTCTCATGTTTTAATGTAATGTTTTCTTGTATATGCTTAAATTTAGAGACTCAGTGGTTACCAGAGGGGAAGTGAGGAGCGAGGAGGGTGAAGGGGATAATTCAGCACATGTGTGTGGTGATGGGTTGTAATTAGTATTTTGGTGGTGAACATGATGTAATCTATGCAGAAATAGATGTACAATGATGTACACCTGAAATTTTTACAATGTCATAAACCAATGTTACTGCAATAAACAAAAAATTAAAAAAAAAAAAAAAGAAACCTACCTGAGATGAGCAGGTCTTTCTGTACTTGCTACTGGTTGCTGAGAATAGGCAGATGGCACTTTATTCTACCTGGTAGCATTTGGGACTTAAATCTCCGAGGCTTCCACTCTCAGGCTTCAGTGTGTGCTAACGTGATTAACCACATTTTCTGTGCTGTATTTTCCCCTGTGAGTACAACAACTGCTTTACCAAAACCTGAGCTTTATTTCTTCACTATTGTCAACACATTGATCAGACAGGAAGAAAATTGCAAATTATTTTACGTTAAGCTTCATGTTTACACTGAATCTATACACTCTGTCTCTAGTCAAAGCAGAAATCCAGTAAAATACGAAAAAGTAATGTTCATCTCCTTTCTAGTATTCATTTTATTTCTTCCATTTTTGAAACACTCACCCTCACCACTTCATTTAGGAATATTGCTGTTCTTCTATGGTAATATTTTTATTGAGATACAATTTTATAAGCTATAAAATTTACCCTTTCAAAGTGTACACTTTTTGGTTTTCTGTATATTCACAAGGTTGTGCAGCCATCACCACTATCTAATTCCAAAACCTTTTCATCACCCCAATAAGTAACTCATACCCATTAGCAGTCACTTCGGCTTCTCGCCTCCCCTCAACCCCTGGCAACCACTGATCTACTTTCTGACTATGTACGATTGCCTATACTGGATATCTCATATAAACGGCATCATACAGTAGGTGGGTTTTCTTTGTGTTTGGTTTCTTTCTTTTAGCATATTTTAAAGGTTCATCCATGTTTTCACATATGTCAGAATTTTCTTTTTTATGCATGAATAAAATTTCATTTTATGAATATAACACATTTTGTTTACCCCTTCATCAATTAATGTACATTTGGGTTGTTTCTACTATTTCGATATTACAAATCATGTTGTTTAAACATTGATGTCAACAGAAACTATACAGGTCAGTTTCTTGAAAAGCATTGTCTTGGGGCCGGCCTGGTGGCACAAGCGGTTGGGTGCGCGTGCTCCGCTGTGGCGGCCTGGGGTTTGCCAGTTCTGATCCCCGGTGTGCACCGACACACCGCTTGGCAAGCCATGCTGTGGTGGCATCCCATATAAAGTGGAGGAAGATGGGCACGGATGTTAGCCCAGGGCCAGTCTTCCTCAGCGGAAAAAAAAAAAAAAAGAGGAGGATTGGCAGATGTTAGCACAGGGCTGATCTTCATCACAAAAAAAAAAAAATGATGAAAACAAAAAAAGATAAAAGCATTGTCTTATTCCCATCCCCCAAACACATGTCAGCCATCTATACTTCATGGATTTTATGACTCTATCACATTCTTTACACTTAGTATACTCTTTCTCGAATTATGTTTATTTTTTTCATTTAAGAATTTCTCTACTACTTTTAGGTCATTTAAGTTCTACGCTTATTTTTTGCATCACTGAAGTCACTAGTACAAGGATTTGCAAAGATTATTGCTTACCAAATATTTATTGCTAAATATTTTAGGTTACTTGAAGTAGAGCGTGGTGTACAAAGAATAGAAATATATTGGTTTTGGGAATTTTTTCTACTAGTATAGCTCATATATGCAAGGATGATTTGTTTAAAAAGTTTGCATGAATAATCATTTTTCTAAAAAAAAAAGAGTTCTACTTTTTTCTAAAAAGAAATTTAGTTTGCTGCTATCTATACTAGTTCTTTAAGAAATTGAAAATTGCTGCTAAGTTTGAATTTTATATCTCCGTAAATACTCCCCAAGGTATAACAATGGAATTCTCTATACTTCCTGAATCTTGCTCTGCTATCTTGCAATCTGATGTGACTGGGCTACTTCCTAAGGTCCCGGAGCTAACCACGCTTTCACAAAGACAATAATGATTGAAATGCCTGTCACTCTCGCTTCTACATGTGTCCTGTTCAAGTGCTGCTTCATTCAGTGGCTTTGTAAGTATGTGCAAAACAAAGAGTAAAAAGAGATTACGTAATACTTATGGATTTACTTAAAGTGTTAAAAATATTAATAAAATAATCTGAAATGAGAAATCTCGGAGTCCTACAATGGGCTGATGATAGTTTGGGCAGATTAAAGACGAGTGGACACTTTTTAGACATTTTCCTTGGAGACACAGTGCCTGTTTACCCTCCCTTGAGTTTTTGCTGTCCTTTAACTGCTTTAACCAACAGAAACAGGCAGAATTACTGGAAGTCACTTCTGAGTCCAGCCTTTAAAGAGACAGTCACTGAAAGCCATGAGCTCCATGTAGGAAGTCCAACTATCCTTCTGGATAAAGCATGTGACAGGCTCTGAGACTACGTGGAGAGGGAAGGGGGCCAGCTGAGTCTGTCTTTCTAGCCATCTCACCCTGGTGCCGGTTAAGAGAGACCCTGCATTCTAGCCTAGCTTTCCATTGAATGCTGCATTGTGATCTCAGTCAACATGAGGAAGAACAGAATTTTTGCCCAATGATCATTGTTTTAAGCCATGTAATGTTGTAAAGTGAAAAATAACTAGAATAGTGTAGAGAGAATATAACCAGAGAGAATTTTTTTTCAGGAAGCATTTATTTTTACCATTACGTCGTATTGTATATACATATGGACACATACACACACACGCACACACATATATATATATCTGCAAAGACTGAAGAAAATATTTTCCAACAATACATCTGACAAAGAACTTACACCCAGAATATATAAAGAAAACTGATAACTAATAAAAAAAAAACACAGCCCAACAAAAATGGTAAAAATGGGAAATGATTTAAATAGACAATTCACTAAAGATATATAAATGGCAAATTAACACATAAGAATGTGTTAAGCACCATTAGTCATTAGGGAAATGAGATTTAAAGCTACAATGAAATAATATGACACACCTACTAGATGGGCTAAAATTAGAAATTCTGACCATATCAAACATTAGGGAAGAAGTTGTGGAACCTCAACTCTCGTACACTCTTGTGGGGAATGTAGAATGCTACAATCACTTTGAAAAACAATTTGGCAGTTTCTTAGAAAGTTAAACATATGCCTGTACTATAATCCACTTATTTTGCTCCTGGGTTTTATCCAAGAGAATTTAAATCACATGTCCATACAATGATTTGTACTTGAATGTTTATAGCAGTTTTATTTATAATGGCCAAAAAACTTGGAACAATTCAAATGTTCATCAATAAGTGAATGACACACAAATTGTGGTATATCCATTCACTGGAATAACACTCATCAATAAAAAAGACAAACTATTGAAACATGCAACAACGTTCGTGAATCTCAAAATAATTATGATGAGTTGAAGAAGTTGCATATGAGATAGTACACAGTGTAGAATTCCATTTACACAAAATTATATACAGTGCAAACTAAGAGTGACAAAATACATAACAGTCGTTACTTGATATGGGGTGAAAAAGAAGGATGAAAAGGAAATACAAGGATATTTTGGGAGGTGATGGATATGCTTATTGTTTTCCTTGTGGTGATGGTGTAACCAAGGATATTTGGCAGAAAGAGAGTTGAAAGAGAAGAAACTAGTACATTTTTTAATGTACTAATAGCTTCACATTCATAAAATTATCGCATGTAATTCTCTAGATGGGCACCATGGAACAAAAAGAAGCCTATTTCTAGACTCAGTTCTTTAACTAACTAGCACTAAGTCTTTGATTCATCCAAATTCTCTATGTTTTAGTTTCCTTAGCAGAAATAATTGGTCTAAATAATTCCCAAGAAAATTTCCAGTACTAAAGGCTATAAAGGAATACCAAAAACATAGTACTAAAGACTAACAGATTCAGGAATCAGTATCTAAAACCACTTCTTGTATTGCCCTTATAATGAACACAGGTTTGGTTTGCAGTAATACCTGGATTCCATTAACAATCTTTGGAAATGAAAAATGAGAAAAAACGTACTGATCTCACACCTGTGGTATATCTTCACTTTTAGAATGATGATGGACTCACTAGTGTTAAAGAGTTATCACAATTCATCTTATAGTTTCCTCTCTGTTTAGTGAGGCAAAACTGAGATATTTTTACAAATAAGAATTGATGCTGAATGTAAGTTCTCTTAACAATCATTTTATTAACTCTCTACAGCAAATGGGTGATACCACAATAGCAGTTCAGAGACATGTTACTGAGAAATGAGATAAAATTAGAAACCCCCTAAAACATAATCCAGAGAAACAAAATGGATTCTATGTGGCTAACTGGGACCTAAAAACAAAATAGAGTCAGTGGCCTTAACGGGACAGAGGTGAAGTCACATATTCTGTTCCCAGAAAAACCTCAGTCGTACTTGAAACCTAATGTTTCCTTCTGTATCTGGGTTGCTCAGCCCAATACAACCTCACCTTAACCCAGCAACCAATCAGCACAAGACAATGGTTTCCATGTGAGGAGAAGCTAGTAGAGGCACTGCTAAAATGTTCCTGTGGCTTCTATGATGTTAGCCTTTGAAAGCTTGGCTGCGCCTTCCCCTCTTCGGAGTCTACGTTCAGTTTGCTCCAACGCTGCATCTCCCTGGTTTGGAAACTGTTGATGCAAATGCAATAAAACTTTCCTTTGACAAAATTCCTGTTTTCCAGAGACTTTTTGGTCAACATTACGTTCAAGTAGTAACCTTATAGCTTGAAGAAGGGCTAGAGAAAAAGAATCACCCCTGCAGCACAGATTTGTATGCAGTGTGGCAATTTTATCATTTGACATTAGAAAAATAATATCAGTAAGCTGCAGTGTTTGCTGACCAGGAGCAAATTCATACATGTGTATACATGTATATACCCTATGTACGTTTGTGTGAGTGTGTGGTTCTATATGCATGGACACACATTTTGAATTGAGGTGGAAGAAGTTGGGTTGTATTCGTTTTGGTACATTTATTTATGTAACCGTAACAGTATTACTTTGATTCTGCTTAATAATTGGCAGGGTAATGTTTATACCTAATTCTATATCATACACACACACATAATTAGGGAGCACTACATGTATATGTGTATACATATATATATGTGTGTGTGTGTATATATATAATGAATTCAAATCAACATCATTTATGACCATAATTTAAAAGATGATTATTGCTTTTAAAATTTGTGAACAAGCTGTAAATACAGCATCACTACGAGGCCCTTATTTTGAGTTCATATCTTTATTATAAAAAATAATATGTGTCTGTTTTTAACTGGAGAAAAGTCTACTGGAATAGAAAATGACTAATACTGTGTTATTTCTCTATAGGAAGAGAGTAGACCTCTTCATTCAGTGGCGCTTAACACTTCCATCTCTAAAGTCTACCCTAATTCACTATGTGGTAAAAATATGCAATTAATTAAGATTTTTCTCCACAATAAATGATGCATCTTTGTTTACAAGAGGTGAAATCTTTTGTTTTAGTGAAACGAAGAAAATAACTAAGAAAAAATAAAATATAAACAAGAAAACACAAAAAATTATTAGTACCTGCAGCTGAACTGGTGGTGTTTTTCTTGTACGCAGCTCTATCTGCCTGCTTGGGGGTTTCATTGTTGTGTCTGGAATAGTGTAGATTATATATCTATCGCTGTGTCTGGTCCCCGGGTTTTTCAATATTTTATTCTCAGAAATAAGTGACAGATATAATCGTATGGTTTATCTTCTGATGTTTCATATAGGTAGCATTATTGAGAAAGAAGTATAGAATATTTCCCATTGTTCTTTTGCTCCTATCTGCATAGATGTTCAGTCTTTTACCTGATTAAAAATAGGTCATGATCTCCAATCAACCAACATCTATTATTTATGTTTCACCAATCCTGATATAGGTATATTATTTTAATTCCATGATATTAAGCACACAAATGTACATGAACATGCACACTCCCATTAAACACATTGTGACAATTAAGGAAGATTTTATGTAAAGATAGGAAAAGCCAACTGAAATTACACTGCCTAGAGATAACCATGTTTTCTTGTATATATTATCAGATTTTCAAACAAAAAAGAGATTATAATAAACACATTTATATATAAAATATTATCAACAGAGGCATTGTGTTTCTTTCCATTGATGTATACTCATTTATTTCATTCATCCTCTGGCTTATATACAATTATTCATACCTCTTTTGCTTTTTTCAACATGGTGTTAGTGGAAAGATGGAAAATTTATACACAAAAATACTCATATACAACTCTTTATATCACAAACAACTTTAAAATGAGTGAAAGTATGCATGTATAATTCATCATATCCAGTGTTTCTTTAAGGAAATCCTCAGAAATGGACTTGAGGGACAAGAAGAGACAATTTTGGAGTTGTTACCAAATGCTAGGAGTTTTCGTATATTATCTCTTTCATTACTATAAAATATCGCATATTTAATATATTTTCTAATTTATTCTAAGTGATTATTAACAACCTCCTTAAACAGATGCAGACATTGACATCTAGACTCCCACAGATATTAGGCTTTTCTGGTTGCAAAGCACTTGCTCTCAATAGGTTCCTGATGACAATGTAATGAAATACGTCCCTCTTAAGAAATAATTATCTTAGTTAATATCATGAAACACTAAAGTATGTTTACATGAAAGTCTCATTTGAAAATTTACAAAATAAGTGGTCCCCAGATTTTTAGAGTTCTAAGCCACTGAGAGACCATCTAAGTATCACCTCTAATACAAAGCAGGATTTCAACCTTGGTGATTGATATCAGAGGGAAGTGTAAAAAGAAGGGTCACCAGCTGTGGAAGTGGTCTGTTTAATTTATTACAATGAAACACTTGAACTCTGTTAACCTTTGTGGGAAGAGAAAGTCATGTGGGGTGAAAGTGGAGGGTGGTGGCACTGCACAGTTCCAGGGAGAAACTAGAAAATAAGAAAATTGGTGACCCCTGAGATTGTGCAGCATGGCAGCCCTGGGGGATACTCTCTGTATTGGCCATGTTCTGAGTGATATTTTACAATATGTAAATCAAGACAGCTATGTGTTCGTTGAATGTCTACTGTTGATTGATATTTCATGCATAATAGTAATTCACATCAGCTGTATTTTCTGAGTCTTGATATAGTTAATTTAATTGCCGCTAAGCCAGTAAATGCAAAACTTGAGGGGGAGGAGAAAGTAAGAAGTGTTAGGCGTCTACTAGTTTATGCTGCAGAGCATTACAGGTTCTTTCCTGTTTCTTCAAAACCTCACCTGGACGTTAGCAGGGACATAGGATTTCTTCTGTTTTTTCTGTTTGTTTCTTTTATTTGTTTGTTGTTGTTTTCCTCCCTTGCTTTCTATAAAGCTATAAAACTCATCAGGCTAAAATTAGTAACATTAGTACATTTTTAAATTTGGGAGGTGATTCTTAGCAACAATTTTTAATGCCTTCATATATTTCAATGTCATTCTTTATGTGATGTTCCCAGTACTAAGATACCAAACGTACTGCTGTAGGAGATACTGTTAAAGCAAAGCTCAAACTATATAATGAATTGCTAAATATTTTCCACCAGTTAAATTCAAGAAACTGATGCATTTGTGCTACCCAAGACATTTACTACCACTGTTTACTTTTCTGGTACATATTTTAAGGATATAGGATTTTTCTTGGTCTTTTCTCCTGAGTACTTTCAAATCAATGTTTTTCCTTCAGTTGCTTCCCTGTGCTCAGGGATGTGAAAATCCCTCAGGTTACATTTTGATCAACTAAGACCTAACTCTAGCTTCTTAGACAGGGCTGTTCTTCCAGAACACGTAGACCACGTTCCCTTCAATCAACCCCCTCCTACGATTTAAACCTGAGTTGTGGAGCTACATTATTACAAATTGGATGAGCTAATTTAATTCCCAAGGGATTTCTGTTTTCATTAAGAATGGAACTACAAATAATTGAAAAAAAATGTCTTTAGGAGAAAGACATTTACTTCAGATAGAAGGAAGTGAGAAAAATTTATCTGTATGTAGGAGTTTCCAGGTAACCTTGGTGACACTACAACAATACTGTGTAAGCAAATGTTTACCTAGAAGATCACATTCTTCAGAAAATAGTTGTGTGCTCCTGAAGCTCTATTATGACACAGTTTTTATTTCATGATATTGGTACCAAAACACATTAAATTTTCATGCTGCTGGAGGAAAGACTAGCAGTGCCTGTGGGTGGATGAAGACGTGGTTATTCTACAAGCAAAGCAGCACTTTAAGTTACATAAAGATTATGTATTGAGATAGTCTATGAAATAAGTGCACTACATTAATTTTACAAATATATTATGAATACTTATTGTGTACAAGGACTTGAAAAATAAAATCCTGTGGTGGCTTACAATCTGATAGTGAATATACTTTGATTTTGGAAAATCTATTGAGTAAAATATACATATAGAAAATTTTATTTAAAGAAGTATACTGCAAGTAAGTTTTCAGAAGTAAAAGATTCTCTTCAACTAGAACCAAGCCAAAAAAAAAAAAAAAACATGTCTAGTATCAGAAATCATCCCCACACCCAGCACAAATTAATGTCCAATGTGGTAGGTTAGTTTCTAAGTTTTTGAAGTATATAGTAGTAAAATTATACAGCACTTACAATTTTTTGTCTTGCTTATTTTACTCAACATATGTTTGTGAGATTTCTCCATGTTGTTACATGTGGAGGTAGTTCATTCATCTTCATTGCTGTGTAGTTTTCCAACGTACAAAATTACCATAAAGTTATTTATCTGATCTAGAGCAAGAGCCAGCAAACTATGGCACATAAAGTTTTATGGGACTTGGGACACACCATCTTACTTACGTATGATTGAGGGTTTTTTTTGCGATACATGGACAATCCTAAGTGGTTGTGACAAAGAGTTTATGCCCTGTAACACCTAAAATATACAATATTTAACAGTTTAAGAAAAAATTTGTCAACACCTGTACTATTGTGTTGATAAAAATTTGAGTAGGTTTCAGTTTTGTACTATTGTAAATAATGCAGTGGTGAATATTTTTGTACTTGTCTTTGAGTGGACATAGCCACTCGTTTCACGTTGATATAAATCTAGGAATAGAATTTTTAGGTCAGAGGACATTTATATGTCCAGCTATAGTAGACACAAGATTACATTTTACAAAATAAAATGCCAATTCTCATTTCTACTCTCAGTGTGTAAGATTCTCAGTTGTTCCACATCTGTACCAATACTTGGTATTTCAATTGTTTACATTTTTCCCATTCTGTTTTGAGGCATAATACTCCATTTAGATATTCATTTTCATATCCTTGAATAGTAATAAAGTTGTATATCCACTTATTGAAGTGTCTATAAAATTCTGAATTTGGATAACAGGTCATGAAAAAGGTCATTTGGATACATATTTATAAGTATTCGGCCTTCTGAAATCTGTACTATCTAGCTGGCTTCAAAATCAGGGAGAGGAAGCCCACAATTAACTGATTCAGTCAATTTTATTTTTATAATTCCATTTATTGGGTTTAAAGTTTCCTATTTCTTAGTTCACACCAACTAGATCTGATAAAACAGTCAATATGTAGATCAAATCAGTCCTCAGATGCTCTAATATATAGTGGTCAAACAGAGGGAGATATATTCATAAGATTACATGTCTACATCCTCTAATTGAATAGCCATCCACTGACACTCTATTTTTCTTGGATTTATATATTTCAAACAATGTTTTCTTCCATGCTGCTGCTCATTAATAACAATTTCAAAAGAGTGTCAATTGAGAAAATATTGTACAGATGGAAAATATTGTACAATTGAGAAATATTGTACAGATTAAAGCCTTTTATCAAAAAGAAATATACTGCTCATAGGTTTTTCCTAGCATGATACCTAGTGACAAGTCACAGCGTTCAACAAATGCCCCCTTGGAAAGCAGAGGATCCTCTTGGGTTTCACTTCTATTCTGAAATGTTTTGTCACAAGGCATTTTAAAATAGCTGCGAAAAAAGCTAAGACATTCCTTGGCTTTTAACTTTGACAATTGTAATGGATAATTAAGACTTCCCTTTAGTTTTAAGGGCATGTGGTCTTTCAAATATGCAGCCATATCCATGTTGTCTCAACAGCTGAATCAATGCTTTAACCATCAGAAACTACAGCGGAGACAGATGAAATAGACAAATATTAGGAATGTACAAAGACAAATGCTCTTTACTTCCAGTGTGATTAATATGTAGGTCTTTATAGTCCTTAGTATCCACAACCATTTGCACACTATTTTTTTTTCTTTTTTCTGCTGAGGAAGATTAGCCCTGAGCCAACATCTGTTGCCAATCCTCCTCTCTTTGCTGAGGAAGAGTAGCCTGGAGCCAATATCTGTGCCCATATTCCTCCACCTTGTATATGAGACACTGCCACACGTGGCTTGATGAGTGGTGCATAGGTCCATGCCCAGGATTCAAACCTGCGAACCAAGGGCTGCAGAAGAGGAGCACACAAACTTAACCACTAGGCCATTGGTCTGGCCCCATGTACTTTCTTAAAAGTTTTTTATATAGATATATATATACGTACATATATATATACATACATATGTATTCAAGCTACATACTGTACCCTCATTTAATTGAGTTACTAACTTCTAAAAGGCATGCAAAAGTGTGACTTGGTGTTTTTAATTTATTATTTGTTTGTTTTCCCATTTTGTGTCCCAGACACTATTCAGGGCTTTGGATAAGGGATGGAAAGCTCAGTCCTTGAGAAAAGCATGCTCTAAATCTCATACTGGAGGCAGTGATTTAATCAACATGATATTAAAACAATACTTAAAAGAGATTTTTGACCATTAGCTACAGAATAGGACATTTAATCAGAGCTGACAAGGGGAAAGAAGGGATGGAAATTTTCCTGGAGGGTTATTGGAGGAGTTTATTGTTGATAACCACACCATAGTGATGTACTTTACCCTTTTCATTGCTCTTTATAGTCAAACCAATTGGAATTATTTGCTTCTTCATTTTTTCCAGCTTTGTTGAGATAAAATTGACAAATAACATCGGGTATGTTTAAGGTGTACAATGTATGTTTTGATATATGGATAATTTGTGAAATGATCACCACTCTACCTTGTTAAACAACCCATCACCTCACATAGTTACCATTATTTTGTTGTGTTGGGAACATTTAAGATCTACCCTCTTAGCAAATTTCAAGTATACAATACGGTATTTTTTGTGTGTGTGTGAGAAAGATCAGCCCTGAGCTAACATCCATGCTAATCCTCCTCTTTTTTTTTTTGCTGAGGAAGACCGGGTCTGAGCTAACATCTATTGCCAATCCTCCTCGTTTTTTTCCCCAAAGCCCCAGTAGATAGTTGTATGTCATAGTTGCACATCCTTCTAGTTGCTTTATGTGGGACGTGGCCTCAGCATGGCCAGACAAGCGGTGCATAGGTGTGCACCCGAGATCCAAACCAGGGCCGCCAGTAGCGGAGCGTGTGCACTTAACCGCTAAACCACAGGGCGGCCCAACAAAACAGTATTTTTAACTATACTTACCATGCTGTATATTAGATCCCCAGAACTTATTGATCTTATAATAGAAAGTTTACACCATTTGACCAACATCTCTTCATTTCCTCCAACCCCCATCCCGTTCCAACCACCATTCTACTCTCTGTTTCTACGAGTTCAGTGTATTTAGATTCCACATATAAGTGAGATCATACAGTATTTGTCTTTCTCTGTCTGACTTTTTTCACTTAGCATAACGCCCTCAAGATTCATCCATGTTGTAGCAACCATGACTTTTTACCTCTAAAGAGTCATGGACTTGTCCACCTCAAGATCTCTCTAATTATCAGACCCTCTGTCTACTATCTTTTCCTCTCCCAACTTGTACCTTTATAGATCTGAGACTCAATATCACCATCCAACAAAGCCTTTCTTTTATATTAGATTTAGACATTTTACATGGTATATAAAGCCCCCAGTTTTTGCTTCATAATATCTTGAGGCTTAATATGAATTATTTGAGTACTTAGTCAATTCATGTCAATTACTTCCACTAGATTATAGGATTCATTTGTATAGAAACTACTGGATGTACCATGGAATACAAGCATTTAAAAGCTCAAAGTTCACTTAGTAAACACACAATTAATTTCTTGTAATAAATTAATGTTCAAACTAACAAAAATTTGGCAAAGTTAGAAAAGTCAGGAAAGATTTCAAACAAGGAGCAAGTTTCATATATAAATTCTAGACACATCATAAAGTAAGGCATGTTTGGGGACCTGAATATTATTATGTTTGAGCTTTAAAATAAATACAAAGTATTAAATCCAAGTATTTGAGACAATTTTATTTTTCTTGTATCATGCCATATAATGTTGCAAAAATAATAACAACAATATGTGTTTGTGTGTATGTACAATACAAATATTCAAAACCAACTTTTAGTTTCCAGTTTTTCCAGGGCATCTTTCACATCCTTGTTCCGTAGGCTGTAAATCAGAGGGTTTAACATGGGAATCACAAGAGTGTAAAACAATGAGGTCATTTTGTCTTGATCTAGAGAGTAGGAAGAACTTGGCCTGAAATACATGAAGAGCATAGTTCCCTGGAAAGTTGCCACAGCAGTTAAGTGGGAGGTGCATGTGGAGAAAGCTTTGAATCTCCCATCAGCAGAGTGGATCTTCAAGATTGACAGGATAATATAACAATAAGAGACAAGAACTCCTGAAATGGTATTCAGTTCAATGAAGCCAAGAATGGTGAATAACACCAACTCATTGATCTGTATATCAGAGCAGGAAAGGATGAAAAGTGGAGGTAAATCACAGAAGAAATGGTTAATCTCATTTGACCCACAGAAACATAAGCGGAATGTTAATGTCGTGTGTATCAAAGCATCTGCCATTGCCACCAGATAAACCACAGCCATGAGCAGGGAACACACTCTGCTGGACATGTTGACTGTGTAGAGCAAGGTGTTGCTAATAGCCCTGTACCGATCATAGGCCATCACTGCCAGCAGTAGACACTCAGAATCTGCAAAGATACAGAAGATCAACTATTGCAGAGCACAACCATAGAAAGGGATTGATTTGTTCTTGGCAATGAGGTCCACTAGCATCTTGGGCCCAACTGCTGTGGAGTAGCAGAGGTCACAGAAAGAAGGTGGCTGAGGAAAAAGTACATTGCTGTGTGCAGCTGGGAATCCCTTCTAATTAAAATGATCATCCCAAGATTTGCCAGGAGATCAATGAGATAAATAACTAGAAACACGGCAAATAGGGTCACTTTCATCCCGGGGTTGTTGGTAATTCCCAGGAAAATGAATTCAGTCAAGGAGGAGCAATTTCCTCTATCCATTCTTCTTTGTTCTTGTCTAAACTTTTGAGAAAATGATCAAGAAAAGGATAGATGCATATTTAACTCTTCCAAACATCCACAAATATCCATAAGGCAAAACACAGTTTCTTTCTGCAATTGTTTTCTATACTCAGAAAATTTCTCAATCACATGTCACTCTTTAAAGAAGCATTGCTATCTATAAAATAATGCTAAACATCTGTTATAAGGAGTTGAGAAACTTGGATCCAAATCTAAATGTCATACATAAGGTATGTGACTTTCTACCAGCTCCTTAATTTCTCTGAGCATTACCTTCCTTATCTTACGGAAGAGATTTGGATGATTACATATCTTATTATATATTCAAAATGATATGGTAGAAATACTGACGTTAAAGATACGAGATTGTAACATATAGGACTAAGCAAAGCATTTACTATGCTTGAAAATATGCACATGGACACAAAAATGATTACACTTGTTATGTTCCTCAAAAAACATAATTAATTTAAAGACTTTATATTAATTAATTTAAAGACTTTATATTAATTTTAGAAACAATGAGTATATTACACAACAATAATAATGAAAATTATTATGTCACTGATCCTGGTCTAAGTTGTCTTTAGCATTTGAGGTGACATGAAATAAGTATTACTGACCTTTTCTCTAGAAATGTGTTATTGCTCTGCCACAACACTAGTTACCTGTTTGTAGTGGGCTGGTGCCAAGGAGGAGGCTTTTGACCAAAGAAAAGTGCTAAAAAAAGAAGTGAAAACAACAGAATTTAACACATACGTTTGCAGCTCTTCAGATTTTAAATAGTCTCTTATATTAAAAAATAGAAAGAGTATGAGAGACAATACATTCTTCTGAGATATATAGGCTTCTCTTCCTTGCATACGTGTGTGTTTACGTGTGTGTGTTGTGTCATTTCCTTGCATGTGTGTCTGTCTTTGTTGATATATAAGAATTGGAATGTGGGTGATGGATTCACGTTTTTAGACAAGAAAATAGGGCACATCGTCCACATGGTGTTATTTGCACACGTCATTTTTTGTAACGTGGTACCTCAATCACTTTTGAAATAAAACCAAAAAAACCCACAAATTCTTGTATATACTTGCCCAGAGATAAAAGGCATAAAGTCTTTCCATTGAACCCAGATAAAAATTTAAAAAATGTTATTTTGTGAATATTAATAATTTCAATCAGATTCTTTCAGTTCTGAGACGAAAATATCCATTGTGGACATTAAATTGCAGTTTGTCAAATTGCTTAAGCAGGCAGAAAATGATTCATTTACAAATCTCTCATTTCTTTTTTCCAAAAAGGTAAGTTTTTTTCCCTTTATGTTCTTTAAATGTGGAGACTTGGGCACCTACTGGGGATGAGCGTGTCTTCAGCACCTGGACAATAAGCAGACGGCGTTTATTTTACCAGGGAGCATCTGGGACTGAAATCTCTGAAGCTATTGCCCTTAGGCTTTGGTGTTACGTCAATATGTCGTTAATTATATTTCTGGTTCTGCATATTCCCCTGTGAATATAGCCCCGATTTTACTACAGCCTGAGCTTTAATATTTCACTGTTGTCACCTAATGGGTATAGACCCATTTGCAGGAACAAACCTGCAAATCATCTTTACGATGGCTTCACAGCTGCCTCCTTCCCAGTCACAGCAGACACCCAATGAAACTCAATAGAACCTACTTAATCGTTTCCACCTCCTTTCTAGTGTTCATTTTGTTTCTTCCATTTTTGAAACATTGTCCTTTATGACCATATTTATGAATATTGCTAACCTTCAATGGTATTTTTTTCTTTTTTTTTGAAATATGATTCATATACTATAAATCCACACTTTTAACGTGTATACTTCTTTGGCTTTCAGTATATTCACAAGGTTGTACCGCCATCACCACTATCTAATTCCAGAACATTTTTCATCATTCCAATAAGGAACCCATATCTATTAGCAGTCTCTTCTCTCTTTTCCCTCTCCGCAGCTTCTGGCAACCACTAATCTACTTTCTGTTTCTCTGTGTTTGCCTGTTCTGGACTTCTCTTATAAACAGAATCATGCAATATGTGTTTTTTTGTATCAGATTTCTTTCACTCAGCATCTTGTTTTCAAGGTTCATTCATGTCTTTGCAAGTGTCCGAATTTTGTATCCTTTTATGGCTGAATAATATTTCATAGATATAACGTATTTTGTTGATCCATTTATCAGTTGATGAACATTCGGGTTGTTTATATTTTTTGGCTATTATGAATAATAATGCTATAAACATTCTGTTAATGCTCCCTTTCAAGACCACTTTTATCACTGAGCATTTTCTTACTCTCGTCCCCTCACCATATGTCATTCACATACATTTCATTGATTTTATGACTTAATCACATCCTCTACATTTAGTACTCTTTTTCTCAAATTATATTTACTTTCTTCATATAAGAATTTCTCTACTGTAGTTAAAGCTTCATAAATAAGATCAATGTTTATTTCCTGTATTCCCTAAAGTCTCTAAAACAAGGATTTATAAAGGTAATTGCTTTCTAAATATTTATTGTTAAGGACTTCAGACAACTAAAAGTAGAGGCTGATGAACAAAGAGCAGAAATACTCTGAATTGGGGAACTTTTTTCTACTAATATAGCTCATATGGACAAGTATGATCCATTTAAACATGTTTGCATGGATAATACTTTCTCTAAAAACACTGTTTTTTCTAAAAATAATTTTAGTGTGTGATTATCCTTACTAATTCTTTGCAAATTGAGAAATACAGGAAGTTTCACTTTTATATCCTCCCTAAATATTTCCCAAGAGATAGCAATACCATTCTCTATGCTTCTTGACCCTTGGTCTGCCATCTTGATATCTGGGGTGATATGACTACTTCCAAGGTTCCCAGAGCTAACGTTCTTTCACAATGACCTGAGATTGAAATGTGTCACTCTTCTTTCTATACGTGTGCTGTTTAAGTATTGCTTCATTCAAATATGAAACAATTTAATATTACAGAATGTTGGTGTGCTCTGTAGTCATAAGTGGCTGTGTTTTCCTTTTACCAAATGAAACAACAAAAATACTCAGGACAAGCATTGGTGGTCAGAAATCCAAAGTAGGGATTCTTAGGGGAATTTAAAACTGACAGTGATTTGGTTTGTATGTTTACAGTACACAGTGCATGGGTTTAAATATACTTTTACATTTTGATATTTCCAAGTCCAAGCTTGTAGACATTTATTATCATAGTCAAAATTAATAATAATAATAAATAATGTACAGCAAAAAATATCATTACTGAAATACATTTTGCAATGATACACGTCCTGCAATTTCAGTCTTCAAATGCACGTTTCCTGTGTGGTATCCCAACATGGCATGTGGGATGATCTCCCCACAAGGACACAGGTGATACGTTAGATAGCTGATTCTGTTTCTAAGATGCCAGAGAATGTTCCACACTCTCAGTAATACTTTTGTGTGTAAAAAATGAAAGATAGAAAGGAAAACAATTATTTTGCCTTGCAATTAACCTATATTATTCAAGCTGATACTTAGAAAAAGGTTCCAAATTACTTTGGAGTAATTGAGTGTAGAAGGTTATCAACTTTCTCAAACTACACTTAAGAAAATGTATTTGATTTTGTATTATTGCTTTCTTAACATTCCTGACTCTCACCATCTTGTTGTAGAACATACATTCTAATTAAGACTACATATCATAAAGTATATATAATGAACATCTATTAAGTGCTCAAAATGGTACAAGCACCATTCTCAGCATTTATTCAGTTAACCATCCAACAATCAATGACATAGGTACCATATTCTTCTCATTTTACAGATAAGTTAACTGAGGCATAGAAAAATGAAGTAACTTATTCAAAGTGCCACTGACTAACCAGGTACAGAGCTGATGTATGAACCAAGGGAATCTGGCTTCTTCCTTCATCAAGTAATCTACTCTTGTAAATGAGACATTCTACACATGAACACACACACACACACTTTTCTGAGGTATTTACTATATCCATGAAGACAGCCTGATATAACCCATTTTAGCATTAACTCTAAGCTAGAAATCATTGAAGAGTAGTCTACTATTTAGCAGCAATTTTCAAACTTTCAAATGTTTTCTTATATCATGGGGTTATGACATGCATTTGGCTGAGTAAAAAAACAACTGTTTGATAAAATCTCAATTGTGTGAGAAATTGTGGGTGTGCTGGTGAGGTTGTTGGAGGTTCCAATTAGAGTTTCTAATTGAGGATTTAGATGAATCTTGGAATGTTATATCTCACGAGGAATTTACCTTTGATTTTATGGCTTTCTTAGCAGCATCTTTCACATCCTTATTTCTCAAACTATAAATCAACGGATTCAGTACTGGGATGATAATGGTGTAGAACACTGAGATAATTTTATCAGTGTTGGGAGAATAGAGGTAGCTGGGCTGTGAGTAAATGAAGAGAAGAGTCCCCTGATAGATGGCCACAGACGTCAGGTGAGATGCACACGTGGAGAAGGTTTTCTTCCTCCCACTGGAAGAGCGAATCTTTAAGACTGAGAGAAGAATGAAAAAGTACGAGATGATGATGATGATGAAACAGATAATTTCCACTGAGCTGCCATATGTGGCAAGAAGCCACTCATTAATTGATGTGTCTGCGCAGGATAGCTTAAGCAGGGGAGGGAGGTCACAGAAAAAATGATTGATGACATTTTTATCACAGTATTTCAGAATAAAAGCAAAAGATGTGTGAACCAGGGAACTCATGCTGCCTCCAACGTATGACAAGACAATCAGCCCTACACAGCTGCTCCGAGACATGACAACTGTGTAGAGTAAAGGGTTACAGATGGCGACATAGCGATCATACGCCATGGCAGCCAAGATAAAGGATTCTGTATCTGCAAAAGTACAGAAAAAATAAAACTGCAGGGCACAGCCACAATAGGAAATAGATTTGTTCACTGAGAGGAAATTGACCAGCATTTTGGGAACAATGACTGAGGAATAACAAAGGTCCACAAAGGATACGTTGCTAAGGAAAAAATACATGGGGGTTTGAAGGTGCGGGTCAATCCTGATTAACATCATCAATCCAATGTTCTCTATTAGAATCATACCATACAATGTCAGAAACGCGAGGAATACGACAATCTGCAGTCCAGGATGAGTCGGAAACCCTAATAGAATAAACTCAGTTACCAAGGTGTAGTTTCTGTCTATAAATTCCATATTCTGTGTTGTTTTCATTTTATGAGATTTCTAACATCCTAAAATATAATTAGATATAATTATAAGGTTATTTTATTGTTTCAATAAACACACAAACAAGCAATCAAGTAAAAAATTCAAGCCCAAACTTCCTTTCAAATATAAACTCTGAGAAATATATTTCAGAATTTAGTAGTGATCACATTTCATGGTTGTTAGTTTTATTTTATTTCTTTGATTAATGATTATTTCTTCCATTGGAGAGTTAGCTCCCTGCATGCAGGAATCATGTCCGATTTTGCTTACCTTTTTTTTACCCCAAATATAGCACAATAGCTGGCCCAGAAGATTAAGGAAGTAACAAATTAATTAATAGACTGGTGATGATATTTAAAAAAGAATAAAAAATATATGATTTTTTATTTTAATTTTTAAAATTTTTAAAATTTTATTTTACAAATAAATTCACTTAATTCTAGAATATGACTTGGAATGATAATTATAGAACATTTTGCTCTTTCTGTCCAGATTAAATAGATAGTGGTGTGCCATTCTCTTGACAGAGCAGATGGAGTGGTATAATGAAACATATGCAAGTTAATCATTTTTTAAAAAAATGTAATGTAAAAGTAATATTAATTAACAACAAATGTCAATAAACATCAACCGTGAGTGTATTTTTGATAAGAAAAATGTTTAGGATAGCTTCATAAATCCTAATCAAGATACTAAACTAAAATGACTAAATTAATCAACTGTTTTTTCCTGTCTTTGACATTTATTATGATTCTTGGCCTCTAGTAAGCGCTCAGTGACTATTAGTTGACTGACTGAGTAAAGAGGGCAAAAATTTAGTCATAAGTTGACTTCTAATTAGGTAAAATTACTCTATATGGCCTCCTCACTGATTATATGTTATGGGAGAACAAAATAGTTAGCTGCCATTGATTTTTATGCTAGTATAATTCAGAGTTTTGAGTCTAAAAATTCTGTCAATATCTGCTTCTGGGGTCTCAGAATTTTGCCAAGAGTAGGAGGAATTTGAATCTGCCTTTGAAGTACAAGCAATACCTTAACCTTGAAGGATGGACTTGGAAATATATAAGACAAACAAGCAAAGCATCCAATGAGCTATGTTTGTGTTGCCATGGTGAGCCAGGAAGAGAACAAAATGGTTTGGGGTCATTCTTTCAATTACAAAAGTGACGATGCTAAGACCTTCATTTGTGTATATCATCTAATCATTAAAACCACTGGATGACAGAGGCCCAGAGACGCCTAAGAGAATCAGGAGAGTTAATGTGCTGTCTATGTTATTGCCTCAGAGAACATGAAGGAGGTGCAGCACTACGTGAGGACAGCGGTTAATTTATTCTGATGTTGCCTGTTTTAAAAGTAATCAAAGTATTTAGAAAAGATAAGACTTCACTTTAGAGTTAGTAAGAATGTGGTTAGAATCTCATCTTGGCCACATGTGGGCTGTGTGACCTTGCAAAATTTAACATATATATATATATATATATATATATTTAAATCTGTACCGTGAGAATGACAATAGATATCTCACAAGGTTGCTGTGTGGGTTAAATTAGAAAACACCTATTTATCATCTATCTACCTACCTACCTGTCATTCCATGTGGTCTCATTTTAGACAGACTTGCACATACTAAGGTAAAGAACAAAAGTTAGTTTCAGTTGTTCCAAGGCTCTATCTTATCCTTAGCTTATGACTAGCACTATGTGGCAAGGTTTTATTGATAATAGCTGTCATTTATATAATGATTATTACATGCAATGCAATATTCTAAATACTTGACACGTAATTTATTTAATTGCCACAAAAAAACTATCAAAATTACATGCAGTTACTATCACTATCATCTTTCTTTTACAGATGGGGGAACTAAGGCATGGAGAATTTAAGAGCTAACATGTAATAGAAACAGGATTGGAACCCAAGCTAGTGACTCAAAGCTTTATAATACAGTGGCTCCCTATAAGCTAGATTTTGTTATTAATTCCATATTTTGTACGAGAATCTTGAGGTTTAAAGTAATATCCCAAGTCATTCAGCTAGTAGTTGACAGGTATAATTCAAATTCAGATGTGTTTGAAGCCAAAGCTCATGACAGCAAACATGAGGGTGGATAGAATATTAATAGCGTGGCCACTGAGACAGGCTGAGGTGCATAGCGTTGCTGAAGGGAGGTAGGAATGGCTCATATATTTACTAAAAAAGCGGAACATGTGTTCTGGAGAACTTCACATTGATCCTCCTTTCTGATGGTCTAAGAATCTCATTCAGAGAAAAGTGAGAGAGAAGAGAAGAAGCCATGAGGGTAAAGGCAAGAGAAGATAGAGAATCTTGGATTCTTGCTTTAAAAGGGAAAGAATAAAAAGATTCAATCAAATACTATGATTCACTAAATTCTTCCCAAATATATAACAAAAACCATCTTAGGATAGAAAATAAATTAATTCAGACCATCAGGTAGCCAGCCATGTTTCAGTTCTCTTATCTGTAACAAGAAAGCTTATTTAAAAAAAAAGTGTGTCAGATCCTTGTAGAAGCTGTATAAGAAAGAGTGACACAAGACAGGTGACTTTGTGGGTGCAATATGAACTGATATGTGGTTTACCAACTCTTTGGACACAAATCAGTGGTCTTGCTCTCAGACCCCCAGAAGCCAATTTTTGCACCATTAAAGCCAGCCTAGTAACCACAGAAGCTACTTACCAAGGAAAGAGCTGTTTTCCAATTACCTAGATGAATCATTTTGCCAATAGAACCAGGGGCTTTTATATTCATTCTGGTGTCATTAGGGGCCTAGTACTTGAAGGATTCCAAACAGGCTCATTTTCAAGGGACACCTAAGGAATAATTAGCAAGGTTTTTGCCATTGTGAATTTTTTTCTAAAAAAAAAAATAACACATTGGTAATATTAATTGGTATAATTACACATTGATAATTATAATAGAAATACAGTTAGTATTAGTTTGAACAGGCAGTTTTCATTCTCAGTAATATTGGGCTTGTTTTTAATGACACTTGGGATCCTACAAAGGATCCTCTTTATTGTGAATGTCCTTTGCGAACAGTTCAAATATTGAAAAATGTAACTATTGAGAAAATGTCTGTTCATATCCTCTGCCCGTTTTTTGATTGGGTGGTTCATTTTTTTGTTGTTGAGTTGCCTGTATTCTTTATATATTTTGGAAATTAAGCCATTTTTGGATATATGATTTGTAAATATTTGCTCCCCGTTGGTGGATTGTCTTTTCATTTTGTTCATAGATTCTTTTGCTGTGCAGAAGGTTTTAAGTCTAACGTAGTCTCATTTGTCTATTTTATCTATTGTTTCCCTTGCTTGAATAGACATGGTATTTGAAAAGATACTGCTCAGGCCCATGTCAAAGAGTGTACTGCCTATATTTTACTAGGAGTTTTATGGTTTCAGGTCTTACATTCAAGTCTTTATTCCATTTTCAGTTAATTTTGGGGTATGGTGTACGATAATGGTCTATTATTATTCTTTTGCATGTGGCTGTCCAGTTTTCCCAACATCTTTTATTGAAGAGACTTTCCTTTCTCCATTATATGCTCTTGGCTCCTTTGTCACAAATTAGTTGTCCATAGATGTGTGGTTTTATATTTGGGCTTTCAATTCTGTTCCATTGATGTGTGTCTGTTTTTCTGCCAGTACCATGCTGTTGTGTTTACTATAGCTTTGTAGTATTTTTTGAAATCAGGAAATGTGACACCGCTAGCTTTCTTCTTTCTTCTCAGGATTGTTTTCGCTATTTGAGGTCTTTTGTTATTCCACATAAATTCTAGGATTCTTTGTTCTATTTGCATGAAGAATGTCATTGGGATTGGGATTGGGATTGCATTGAATCTGTAGATTGCTTTAGGTAACGTGCACATTTTAACTATGTTTATTCTTCCAATCCATGACCATGGAATATATTTCCATTTTTTTATGTCTTTCTCAATTTCTTTCAATAATGTCTTATAGTTTTCAGTGTATAGGTCTTTCACCTCCTTGGTTAAATTTATTCCTAGGTATTTTATTCTTTTTTGTTGTGATTGTAAATAGGATTGTATTCTTGATTTCTCTTTCTGTTAGTTCATTGTTAGTGTATAAAAATGCAACTGATTTTTGTATGTTGATTTTGTGAAGATATACAGATGGCCAACAGGCACATGAAACAATGTTAAACATCGCTAATTATTAGGGAAATGCAAATCAAAACTATAATGAGATATCACTTCACACCCATCAGAATGGCTATAATTAGCAACACAAGAAATAACAAGTGTTGGAGAGGACTGGGAGAAAAGGGAATCCTTATACACTGCTGATGGGAATGCAAACTGGTGCAACCAATATGGAAAACAATATGGAGATTTCTCAAAAATTAAAAATGGAAATACCCTATGATCCAACATTCCACTACTAGGTATTTATCCAAAGAACATGAAAACAATCATTCAAAAAGTTATCTGCACCCCTATGTTCATCACAGCATTATTCACAATAGCCAAGATGTGGAAGCAACCCAAGTACCATTAATAGATGAATGGATAAAGAAGATGTGGTATATATATACAATGGAATACCACTCAGCCATAAAAAAGACAAAATTATGTCATTTGCAACAACATGGATGGACTTGGAGGGTATTATGCTGAGCAAAATAAGTCAGCCAAAAAAAGACAAATACCATATGATTTTACTCATATATGGAAGATAAACACATAGATAAGGAGAATAGATTTGTGGTTACCAGAGAAGAAAGGATGAAGGGGCACATATATATGGTGATGGATAAAAACAGGACTGTTGATGCTGAACATGATGCAATCTGTACTGAAACTGAAATATAGTGATGTACACCTGAAATTTACAGAATGTTGTAAGCCAATATGACCTCAATAAAATAATTTAGAAATAAATCAATAAATAAAACTATTTCCATTTAAATAATTTCAAAAACCACATGGAAACTCAAAAATGTTACCTAGTATTATCAGTACTGAAAATTGATCATTTTTTTTAATGACACTGAAGAGTGAGACCAGTGGAGACTTCTCTACAATTTGGTATCAGCAGGTCCTTTCTGAGAAGATGGAAGGACTTATAGAGAAGCATCTTATGCCAGAGAGCATCAAAGTGATGGCAAAGCCATCTCAATTAGTAAAATACAGGATCTCATCACCAACTTAGTCTTACATGCGCCGTGCATGACAGTTTCACTAAAATAATATTTAAGGGCTACTTGTAATTAGTGGAACTCCACTGATTACATTATAGTCTCTACATTTTTTTCACAGCATAAAATGGGTTTGTTGACTTCTATATCTGCAGAATCTTAGTGGGAATCTTGTTAAAACTTAGATGCACTTCTAAATCCAATGCAAAAATCCACTTCTAAATCAAGACTGAAAAGTGATCATACAACTTCAGTTTAATCATTTCTTAGGGTATTTCAATGCACTGTGGAAGTTCTAGCTGTTGAAAAAAATGCCCATTATGGTGAGCTTAAATTCAAATTTTTTTTCCTCTTCATTTGCATTGTGATGCTTCTACCTACATGCACAATATTGAACTTATTTTGTGATTTGGGACCGTTTAGTGACAGAGTTGGTAAACTGCAAGTTAACTCTTTAAGCAAAAATGAAAGTTAGCTATTTTAGCATAATGTGGCCATACTGGGAATTTACCAAAATTTTTATTTACTGTGATAATAATGATGGTAATTAAATAATTTGAGAAATGTTTTAAAAATTTACTATATAAAATGACTTTTCTGAATATGCCTTCTTTCCGAATTTACATTTTACAAAAAGCTGTTTACAACTTCACCCATTAAAAATACCCATTCTCTTTTCCTATTCCTACTCTTCAGAGAGGAAAATTAGAACTTAACACTGAATAGTCTATTAGAACCTGCGGGCAGAGGTCCAAGCCTCCAGGATTGTTGTGAAAAGGGACCTTCTCTCCATTAAAAGCAGCATTGCTTCTGCAGAACAACACTTGCAATCTCTGCATAACCCCTGAGACTCAGCACCACTCCATTGTGATTCTAAATGTCCCTGATTTAGAGTCCAGGAGAGATAAAGGGCAAGGTGAGATGAAGGGCACATTTCTTATAGCAGTAAGCTAATTGTAGTCAATATTCAAGTGTTCTAGAAAAGCATAGTTGTTAAGCATATAGATAGAGTTGAAATTTAGCTTTTTAACATCAAATCGGCTGGTATATAGCAAGTATGACACAGGCTGTTAGCTTTAGATTTGAGTTTAGAAAGAAGGCACCACAGACGGTATTGCTTTGCTACATTTGATTTTATATTATCTGATATCAGAAAATGACACAGGACTTTGCAGGAAACTGATCAGATATCTCCCATGTATGAAATACTGAGAGAAGAAAGAGATGTAGCTGTCGGGGGAAGAGGGCTAATCTCCCTCTGCCCTTTTCCTTAAGGTTCTTCTGGCTGGCCAAATAATCAACAAGACAGGTTAGCAGGAGAAAATAATACCAAGTTTAATAACATGTATACATGGGAGAAAGCAGGGACACTGCGTTTTTCAACACAATAGTAGAAATTCTCGTCTTAAATATCATTTTCAGCCAATGACAAAGGAGGATTTTGGGGGTGGGGGAGTCAATTACAGGAGATTATCACTAAAGCACAGTAAACAAGAGTAAGGTTTATTATACAGCCCCAAGACCTCATCTTCTACATTGATAAGTTACTAGAAATGAGCTCACCCCCCCTCTCTTTTCCAAACAGAGAGGGAGATACCTTTACAAATGGAGATTTTTCCTATAAATGTAAATGATTGTCTGGCAACTCTTCGCAGGGCCATCCAAAGAATGTGGCCAGAGAGACAGGACTCCCGATAAGATGGGCTTGTTGGTGCCTTTTCTATTGTAACCTCTATCCTAAATTATCTTTTATAGCAGTCATGATAATAACCCCTTCTTAAAACAGATTTTTTTTGGTTTTAAATTTTTTAGGCAGTTTGGGAGGGGAAACTCAAATATTTTTCCTGAGCTCTCTGAGTCCTTATTGTCTTCAGCTCGAAATAATCCGCATACCAGAGTGGTGCTTCCTGGGGCAGCTTGCCCTGAGCACCATCAGTTCCCTCCTCTGAAACTTCCCTAGAAGTTTCACATATTAAAAGCTGAGCTGGTGACTGTGGAGAGAGAAATCGTGTTAGTACCCGGGTGATAAGAAGTCTGCAAAGAGAGAAAAGAACATAGATTAGAATGAGGATGAACAAGCAGAAAAGAACAAATCGGAGCACATTTCCCCACACTCCATTAAACCAGTCCCCCAATCCTGGAAACAAGTCAGTCTAATAAAATGTGTGAGCTTCGTTTATCTGATGAAAAATGTCAATCTTCTCTTTTAATAGATTTAAGTTAGATATTACTTGACCTGTTTGATTCACATAAAAACAACATTTTTCTCCAATGATTGCGCATGTTCTTTCTTGCTGGGCAGTGAGTATGTTTAGAGCACGCCGATTTTGGAGCACCACAGATGCTAGGCTGTTAATCTCTGACTGGAGTATGTTTAAGGTTTGCATGGTGGTGTTGAACTCTTGTTCCATTACCATAGAGAGATTTAATATTGCTTTCTCCAACTCATAATCTCCAAAGCCGGGGAATAGGACTCTCAAGGCTGAAAAGAACTTGGAGTTGTGATACACAAGTGGATTTTCCACGATTTCTCGACTGGCACATTTATGTGGCACAATCTTATGAACAAACGAACCCAAGTTTGTAATTTGGCTAGCATTTAAGGTGGAGTGTTTGGTGACAGAAGGAGCCAGGTATCCAAGTCCGCATCGTCTTGACCAATTAGGTGGGAATCCTTTATACACTTTGTTGCCGCATAAAATGAAAAGACCAGTGTAGTTTAAAGACAAGGTTAGAATTGAGTCTGTAGTTCCCAGGATCTGGACTATTTCATGATCTGTGCCACTTGCACTGTTATTACCTAAATATCTCTATTTCCCATGAACTCCTGTCAGTCTGTGAGAACAGAACAGATTGCGGAATAGCTGGTACAGGAGGCCTGCAGTCTGATTCTGACAGCTATAAAGCCTGGTCTTGTCACCTGACCAGGTGAGTCCAGATTTTTGATCCACCCATATATAGTCTGTGGCATTGGGCAGCTTAACCATGCGGATAGCTGCTATACCCCAAGTTGCACACGGGTGGCTCGTAAGCCATCCAGAGCACTTGGTGATTTGGCAAATGTTTGTGCCAGAGGGAGTAGTGATAGAGTCACTTACAATTCCCTTGAGAGTTCTGAAGATGCCACCTGTGGAATCAAACCACAGAGTTTGACGGCAATATTGTCTCTGTATATCACCCAGGAAAGGTCCAGTGCCATGTTTACTTTCAATGCAGAGGGAAAAACTTTTACCTATTGCTTGTACTTGGGCAAGGGACAGTCCTTGACCTTTTAAGTAATCTTTCTGGGGCCCAAGTGACTCACCAGGAGAAGAAGCAGAGTGAAGTTTCCCTTGTTGTGGATATCATACTCTGTTATTCATCCATTTTCCATACTTAGTCTACCAGGTGTTCATATCAGCAGGAACAAAGACTAGTTCAGGTTCTTTTGCACTATCTAGCTGTTGACATAACCAACAGTCAGATTGATTAGTTAGCGTGGCTAGGGCTTGGTAAACTGGCATAAGGGGGTGTTTGGTCTGTGCCCGACCTGTTGAAAAGGAGAGGGTTAGTAAAAGCAAGACACGGATCGGAAAAGAGCCCATAGCGGAGACTTAGAGAGGGGAAGAGGGACAGATAGAGACCAGCACTCTCTAGTCAGCTTTCTATTAAATGATTAAAAAAAATATATATATATATATATCTACTAATAGTTTGTGTGTGTGAGTGTGTATATATATAGGGAGTTTTGAAGCAAGGGGGAGGAAATGGGTCAAAGTAGGTTTTCTTGATCCGTGATCTTGGGAAAAGCTGTCTACTTCGTGATGTCGGCTGCTTCTGGGGCTGTGTTTTGGCCCTCGAAATCCTTAGTTTAAGGTCACCTGTGGGGATTATCTCCCAGTTGTCTTGAGAGCGATGTTCTGGGTCTATTTTGGCGTGGCTCGCATGGATCCAGGAAGATTTTTTTTTTATTTTGATGGCAGTGCAGGTCGTCAGTAAGACTTCATAAGGTCCTTCCCAGCGAGGTGACAGTGTGTGTTTTTTTTTTAAAGACCTTGATGTACACCCGATCTCCTGGTCGAAAGGGATGGCAAGGCTTGTCAGAAGGTGGTGGCCATGCCTCTTTTACCTGTTGACGATATGCTTCAAGTATACTAGTTAATTTTTGTATATAACAAGTCATAGCATCAAATTGTTCACTTAAGTTCCCATAATATTCATTTAATCCAGGAATTGAAGGTTTAGAGACGCCAGTAGGCATCGGACGCCCAAAAACTATTTCAAAAGGAGTCAGTCCATGTCTTCTATTTGGAGTATTTTGAATCTTCATAAGGGCCAAGGGCAGAGCTTCTGGCCATTTAAGTCCAGTTTCTTGACAGATTTTTCCTAGAGTTCTTTTTATATCTAGATTTTTACGTTCCACTTGCCCTGATGACTGAGGGTGATATGGGGTATGAAATTTTAATGAATACCCCAGAGTTTTTGCAAGCAAGTGGTTTATCTCTGCTGTAAAATGAGTTCCTTGGTCTGATTTAATCCATAAAGGAATGCCAAAGCGAGGAATAACTAGTTATTAATTTCTTTACCACTGTTGTGGCATCTGTATGTCTGGTCGGATAGCATTTAGTCCATCCACTAAACATGCAGACAATAACCAAATAGTGAGAGTAACCTAAAGCTGAAGGCATGTCTATAAAATCCATTTGGAGTGCCGCAAAAGGCAACGTGGGCCTGGGAGGACTTCCTGGATCACACTGATTTTTCCCAGAGACTTGATAAGATTTGCAAGTTGTGCACTGGGAGGTGATTTGGCCAGAAATTTTATGGATGCCAGGGCAAAACCAATTGTCTTTCAGTTCCTTAACTATCCCCCGTTTGCACATATGTCTCATTTGGTGGGAGATAAGTGTAAGTCAAAAAGTCAAAAGAAAAGGAGCTATTGGAAGTCTATTTGGTCCAATGTATAATCTATCTGATAATTGTTTGGCACCCTTTTGTATCTAATTGTCTTTTTCAGATTGTGGGGCATTTGCCTGATAGTTAATAACATCAGTCAGGGATAAAGGCAGGTTTAAGAATTGGGTGGAAAACGGATAAGGGGGTCTATAGTGAGCTGCATGTTTAGCAGCTCTGTCAGCCCTGTCATTCCCTAAAGATATGACATCAGTCTCTTTAGTATGGGCTGAACAATGAACAATGGCAATTTTTGAAGGAACGTGAATAGTTTGTAATAAGGCTGCAATTAAGTGTCTATTAGCAAAAGGAGTTCCTGTAGAAGTTAAGAATCTACAGGATTTCTAAATTGTGTCAACAGCATGGCAGACTCTAAAAGCATATTTGTGTAAACGAAAGAAAAACAAGGTTAATGGTTAGAGCAAATTGTAAACCAGTTTTTGAGTTCAGAGGACAGCCAGTGAAGAAGAATTTTAGATGTCAGCATCAAAGTATCTTTTGCAGTTTAAAATGTCTCTGATGGTGTCGTCAGGTCATCTCTTAAGTTTATATCAAGTTCATCAGCTTTAGTTTGTAAGGCTTTAGGAAAAAGGGCAGGTTCAGTTCTCAGTGATTTTAAATGAAAATGATGGAAAAAAAATCAAAAGCGTTATTTTGGACATCTGTAGCCAGATATTTTATGAGACTAGAAGAAATCAGGATCTAGTTCAGTCAACAGATATAAAACAAAAACCTCAAAAGACAACAAAACTAGGATCTAATATCCGCAAATTTATATTGAAATAGTTTTTGCTGAAATATAATTTTTTTCTCTAAAATCACCCTCATTTTTATTAAGATAGCAAAATTAAAACTAGTTTGCAAAATAAGTCTAGTTTCAATAGAGTTGGCCCAATTATTTACATAAGTACAGCAAGAATAGCAGTTGATCACATAGGCTCTTTTAAATCTGCTTTGCTGGAACTTTTTATAAGGAATCTCAGATTGAACTTTAAAGGTCTCTCGAGGCCAGGAAAGCCAAGCCAAGGATTTTGTCATCAGACTTTGTCTGTAATATTTATAGATTTGGGTGAATTTCTCTATTCCGAGGTTTCCCCAAAATATTTTAAGGTTCCTTGTACCTGCCAGATAAGTGACATTTTTTATTTATCCTGGTAAGTGCTGTTTGGAACATAAGGTACCAGGCCAATATTTCTATGTGGCTTTATTCCATAAAGTCTAATCTTCATTTTTCAAAAGCTGTATGGTTATATTGTAAATATGATGTTCTAGTCACAACCTTGGTAATAGAACCAGTGTTTCCAATTGTGTCTTGTTATAAGGAGAACAGATTTTTATTGAACTTATGTAAATAACTATATTGCCATGAAAACAACAATATTTATTTATTAAGAGTTTTTAAATTCGAGGGATCAGGTAGAGAGAAAAAGATAAATATTTCAATTTTACTTATAAAAGTATCATTTACCAAATTGCTATAAGTCATAGCTAGCTCAGGAGAAAAGAGAAAAAGTTTTTCTTAAATCTGAAAAAAACATTAAAAATTTAGCAATACTTTAAATGAAAAATCATAAAAATTATAATCATCTTTATCAGTTGGTTCAGTCCTGTGTAATCCATTCTTGATCTCAATCTTTTTGTTAGCAGCTTTATGAAGTTATCAGTCTCTCCATCAGATTTCTATAATTTTTTACCCAGTTCAGTTTTATGATCAGAAAGTTTGTCAGAAACCTGTACAGTTCTAGTGTAAATGTCAGAGTCTTTTTTATGAATTTTTCTGAAGTCGAAACATTTTGCAAAAGCATTAGAGCAAAGAAATAAGTCTGTAAACAACAAGACCTCAAAATGGCAATTGACAAGGAAATTTGGTTAATCTTGTGACATACAACACTTTAAAATAATAATAACCAGAATTATGACTGATAACCAGGACAGATCAGAATTTCAGTAATGTTATATAATTTTAAAACACCTATGTCAATAACATTTGCCCACATAATAGCACCTAAGCAGGCTTATCATCTCTTGTCTGACAATGCTTTCCATGTAATTGAACATATTGAATAAGCCTAATAAGTCTAGTATCTTTCCCCTTATAGGAAGAGAGCAAATTTCTTTGAGAAGTTCCAGGGCCCTTTGAAAATTTTCAAAGAAAAAAGTAAAAAAAAGACTTTATTTAAGATATGAATTTTGGTGGAGCTTGTCAAAAATATAAACAATCAAAGCAAACAGAGCATTAACAGTCCAAAAGCCTTAATAGAGAGACCTCAGTCTTTTGAACGTAGGAAATTATTTTAACAGTTTTTTTTTTTTTCTGTCTTTTAGGTAGACTTACTCAAAGGTAAAGAAAAATCTTTTGTAACCTCTTTATCAAGTTTAAGCAAATTATCTTTTTAAGAGACAGAAGACCAAATTTTAATTTTGCACCAGCTTATTTCTGCTATTAAAACTCATTTACTTAATTAAATTCATTTTAATCTTAGCCAACTTGATCATGCATAAAACTCCTTTTCCAGAATTCTTCTTCCACAAACCTTTTATAACTTTCCTTTTACATTCAGAATTTGTCCCATGTCTTTTTTTTCCCTCCTCGTACTTGAGGACAAATTTATCTTTCTTAACCAAACAAAATATTTCTATTCTTTGTACATTTATACATCTTACTTTCCTTGTACACAGACATATTTTTCTTAATTTTTAGTAGCTTCAATCACATATACTAATTAGGAATTTTACCCCTTAGAAACTTTAATTTGTAAGTAAAAACTAAGTAAACAATTGTAAACTTTTTTTTACATTAGTATCTTGTGGCTTGGAAAATTTATGAACACTTACTTCATCATTTCTGGAAACATGTTACTTTATAGTATAATCTTTTAATAAAACACATGTTTACCAATAGACCCAAAACACCTTTTAGTTTTCCTGTGATGAAAAGCCAAAAGTAGATAAACGTAAGTTTAGCAATCAATGTCTAATATTTTATCTTATTTGGAAATGATGATACTCAGAGAATTTTTATCATAAAATTCAGCAAAACTCTAAAGTTTTAGGTCACCAAAAAGAGTTTGGAAACTGTAACCACCATAACATATAATTATTGTTTAAAGTTCATCCAACATTCATCTTTTTCACAACTATTTAGTTACTTATTCCCAATAATTATTTAGATTGCCTACAAGACTTCATAAGACTTGAGATAAAATTAGCCATCATTTAAATTACTATTTTTGTTAACCAGTTCTGTAATAGAAATAACATCAGTTTTTTTTTCTTACAAAATTTCATGTAAATTTCGTCACCTCTTATACCTTTAAACATAATTATCATTAAGATTTTTATCAATAGGTCTTGGTCTTCTAACTTTGGACAAGAGAAGCATTTCCAGTAAGACATTTTAAAACATACTCAGGCAAAGTTGATGTAACCTCTTTGTATAAAATTAGCTCAAACATTCTAACCTTTATAGTCTTATCAACACTTACACTTTTACATGTTCTCAATTTAATTGTAACCTGAGTCAAGGTCTTAAGACTAGTCAAATTTTTTCTTTCCTTTTTCTGTCCTTAATTCTTAGGTACCAATTAAGCAATTATGTGAGAGCTCTCAAAACATTTTTTTTCCCCCAATTTAGAAGTTTTTCCAATTCAAAGGATCCGTCGTCTGGCCATTGACGAGTAGGATCTTCATTTGTATATTTATTCCAATAGTGACTCGAACCAATAAGCCTTTTTAAGGAAAGACCCGGAGGTAACTTTCCACGCTTAGAATAAATCTTTACCATGGACGCAAGAGGCGTCCCTGGTGAGGGCGCAGATGATGTAGCCCCCATGATCCACAGAATTCACTCCCAAAGATATTCAGAGACAGTAAAGACCTTCGTTGCACAGGCGGTAAGGACAAAAGGGTGTCTCCGGTCTCCCACAATAGTGTGGGACGCCTCCAGTCACAGACCCGCTAATCTGTGACACCGGGCGGGCGATACTGGAATGGGATTTTTCCAGCACTAACAAGCAACGAAGGTAAAGACAACAAAAGCCCTTATGGACTGGGCCCTTTATGACAAACTCCCCTGAGAACTTGGCACAGCCGGACAAAGAGACAGTTCGGAACTCCAGTCTACTCGACTGGCCACCAAGGTGCACCCCGGTAAATGCACCTTCCATATGGTGGAGACCAAGGAGAATATTCTCACTGGTCACAAAGCCAAGTTTTCTCAGGACACAGAACAAGACAGAAGGAAAAACCTCATCCGGTTTTTTTTCTTTGCACAATGACAGCTTTAGTCACGCCTTAGGTCTCTTGGAGCCAGAATAATACCTAGAGGGGGAGGTGCCGCGGGGTTGGGGACTGTGTGCTTTTACAGAGTACCTCGTCGTTGCACGGACATTTTCTTGCAGTTGGCGGGGGACCTATGTCATCTACCCCGTTCCGTGATCTAACTTATCCTGTCACGGGAGTCTTCTGAAAGTGGCGAGCGCCCTAATGGCTCTTAACTGCTCGACCCGCGCCCACTTAAATTTGCGGCCTTTTTGGCTTCCAAGATGCCCTTGGCAATGACCTTTACTTTATGTGCATAATAACCCACAGCAAAGTTTGTAGACGCCGGTCTGGTGAGACCCGCAAACTCACCAGTCTGTGGGGCCGGCCGGACAGCAGGCTTGTAGGGCCTATGCCTGCGTCCTACCCTATGGTATTTCCTTCTTATGACAAAAGACACAGACAAAAGAGAAAAACAGAGACTATCTCTGGGAGGAAAAGGGATCAAGATCAAAAACCAAGAGTACTCTACCAAATTTAAACCAAGAGTCACTAAAAGCCCAAGAAACTAGTTTCCCAAATATTTTTTCCTGCCAATCTAAATTTAGAAAGAGAAAAAATTCTCACCACTTCCTTCCGCCGGACTCCGCAGATAGAGATTCCGGGAGGCTGACGTGGTAAGAAGTCTTACCTTTTGCCGGCTTTCGTCAGGCGTTCCCGTATCTCATCATCTGCAGTAGTCCAGGGAGAAGGCAGGTCTTCCAGCCAGAGAAGGCAACTTACCAGCCAGTGCTTCTCCTGGCTGGCTCGCCAAAACTGTCGGGGGAAGAGGGCTAATCTCCCTCTGCCCTTTCCCTTAAGGTTCTTCTGGCTGGCCAAATAATCAACAAGACAGGTTAGCAGGAGAAAATAATACCAAGTTTAATAACATGTATACATGGGAGAAAGCAGGGACACTGCGTTTCTCAACACAATAGCAGAAATTCTCGTCTTAAATATCATTTTCAGCCAATGACAAAGGAGGATTTTGGGGGTGGGGGAGTCAATTACAGGAGATTACCACTAAAGCACAGTAAACAAGAGTAAGGTTTATTATACAGCCCCAAGGCCTCATCTTCCACATTGATAAGTTACTAGAAATGAGCTCACCCCCCCTCTCTTCTCCAAACAGAGAGGGAGATACCTTTACAAATGGAGATTTCCCTTATAAATGTAAATGATTGTCTGGCAACTCCTCGCAGGGCCATCCAAAGAATGTGGCCAGAGAGACAGGACTCCCGATAAGATGGGCTTGTTGGTGCCTTTTCTATTGTAACCTCTATCCTAAATTATCTTTTATAGCAGTCATGATAATAACCCCTTCCTAAAACAGATTTTTTTTGGTTTTAAATTTTTTAGGCAGTTTGGGAGGGGAAACTCAAATATTTTTCCTGAGCTCTCTGAGTCCTTATTGTCTTCAGCTCGAAATAATCCGCATACCAGAGTGGTGCTTCCTGGGGCAGCTTGCCCTGAGCACCATCATAGCACATACAAAATTCAATAGCCTCTGTTATTTTCATAAAAAATTTTAAAAAAATATAAGCCTTCCACTTGAAGTATAATTCCATAATTCACAGTAGTTTTTTGCTCCCATTGAGAACTTCTAGGAAAAAAGAAAGATAAATTACAAATATGTAGAACAAAAATTGTCTACTGCTGCCATACTCCACCTGAACACTAAGAACTAAGACCACACTTTAACGTCTACGTTAACAGATCTTTGCTATTCTGCTGTTTTCATTAGTGTGACAATTCTTCCAGGTGTTTCTTGCTCAGGCAAGTGTTTTGACTGCTCTTTACAGAAATTTCATAAACAATCATTGGACGCTTCAGTGGACAATATCAACAGAGAGTTTACTCCCCAAATTCTTCAAATCTCTTTCCACAAAGTTCTTGCCATGTTTCCACCAAGCTGAACTGTTGTCTTTTGATCTCTAACCAATCCTAATCAAACGCTTTCTTCGAAAGACCCACCTTAAACCAAACTTCTCATTCTTAATAAATTCTTTCCCTGCTTCCTCCTCCCCTCAGAAACTGCCAAAGCTCTGTGAGATGGTGTTCTCCCTTACTAAGGTGAGCAATAATCTCAGCTTTGTCGTATCAACTGGCTATGTTGGTGATACTCAGGGAATCACCTTTTGCATCATATATATAAAGTCATCAATACAGACTAAAGTGACTATAATTCAAAAAAGTTATAACTATTTAGAGGTGAGCTAAGACAAGTAGATGTCACTGTAGGATTTTACCAATTATGAGTATGGGCAAGAGACTGAGAATATGGGCTTTTCTAGAGATTTGGGCAATTACAGTGCTGGAATGTCAAAACTGGAGATGTGAGGAATCTCAAACAAATGGCAGGTTTCTTATTTTAGGCACTTTCTAAATTCAAAGCTTCAGCATGCAATAGATGAAAAGCACTAAAAATCTAGGAAAAGCAAAGTGGAATATCCCCCAATTTCTTAGCACTTATGATACAGAGACCTGCTATGAATTTTGTTCTGAGAAGGAAAAAGTGTAAAACCCTGGAGGGATTTGTCATATGATACTGACAGTCATAAACAACAATTCTCTGAGAATCTGGGCACACGTAGCATCTAACAATACAGGAAGAGGGATTCAGCTGGGCTCAGGAAAACTTGCAGAACTTTTGGTAATTGCACAGGATTAGAGTGACAAAATGGAGACTTGCATGACCTCAAACACACAGTGATCTTCTTTTCACAACATTTGCCAAATTCTATAGTTGCTTGAGGTGAGCGATATAAGATATAAGCCAGAAACTGATGCAATACAAGAGGAGAAATTCTTGCATTCTCTTCTTGCTGAAGAGACAAAGGAAGCTCAAGCCCTTAAGTGGGAGCCCTGAGTTGCCATGGCCGAGAAATAGGGGTGCACTGGAGGTACACTGCATCTTGCTGAAGTCATAAGGAAGATCCAGCCCAGATCAGTTTCTGATTGGATTGAGCTTATCGGCCTTAACTTCATCAGAGAAATTATTGAGCCCCCTTTAGCGAGAGAAATCATCTAGAACATCTTTCTTTATATATTATGGCAAACATGAGAACAGGCAAGACCTTATGACCAATACACAAGTGAAAAAAATGCTAAAAGCAATTTGGTGCTGGTAAGCAAGGACTTTAAAATAACTATAATATCTTTAAAAATTATTTTAAAAAATTTGGAAATGACAAGTGAAGAAATTCACCAAGGAAATGGAATCTATAGAAAATAATCAGATTGAATTGAAAAATAAAATATCAAGAATGAGCAAATTATTGAATAGATTTAATGTCATATTGAATATTAGACAACAGGGAATTGAGCAGAAAGTAACAAGGGTCAGGAGGGTTTAATGTGAATATCTTTTGCTTGGAACTTGCAACTAATGTAGTATAGAAAGTCATCAGAAAATATGTGCTGCTGTTACCCAAACACGTAGAATGTCCACCTTGAACCAGCCTTAAATCAGACTTTCCAGCAAATACTCCTTCACATTGGGGTTGCATGACAATGAATGGATTCAGAGTGTTTTCTTTTTACCAGGGAACCTGCAGAGTTCTTACGTCTTCCACACACTAGATGGTACCAGATACAATTATGTAACCACCTAAATAATAAGTCAGTCTCTAAATCCTGGAGAATTCCCTAATCTTTCAGTATTCCTAAGATCTTTGGTGCAATCAGTATCTCTCATTCGGTGGACAGTATCCAGTTTCTTGCCCTATATATATGTTTCCCAGATCTGTTTATTTTCTTTTAAGAAACTCTTCTGTTACTTTAGTAAGCTGGTATCATTCCTCTCTGCACATGATACCCTGACCCTCAGGTTCCAGTAAATCAGCAGCAAAGAGCTCCAACTCTATACTACCCCACCCCTGGTAGCAATACTCCAGTAGACTGGATTAATTTTAGCAAAGTGGAATTTACCACAATTTCTTAGTGCTTAGGATACAAAGACCTGCTATGAAATTGGGTGGCATATCAGTTAAAATACAATTGAATTAAAGTTGAACTCATGTTCTAGAACAAGTACCAAATTAGCAAAGGCTAATGGTAATTTATCCATAAAGCAGTTCTGGAGAAACTTGCAAAGCCAGGGGAAAATGTAGTTTACATGAACTAGCAAATATCTTGTAAAAGATGAAATTCTTCTTTTGGGAATAGGCTGAGATATTCAGAACAACTCTGTTACTAGAAACGAAGAAGATGTTGAATGATTCTATTTTAAATCTACACAAATGCATCAAAGAACAGACAAATTCCATTTTTACCAGACCAATCAATGGAAAAGGACAAATCTTGATCCCTTTACTATGTATAAATAATAGAAATATTTAGAGTTAATGGGGAAATGAATTTAATTAAAGCTGCAACAAAACCTAGACCAATCTCAACCACAGATTTGATTAACTCAGCCCCACATCCTAGTAGCTCATCAGAGGAAAGTTAATGATTCTGAGGGCAAATATTATCAACCTGAGTCTCTGTTGTTCTTTTATGCAAAATTTCCAGGGTAAAATGAAAAAAAAAAATCTTGAGACATGTGTTGAGACAGGAAAATATGATACCTAAGAAAGAAAAAAACAATCAATACTACAAAAAAAAACAGAAAAATTTCAACAAACTCACATGTAGAATTCTCAGTGAATATAAAGCATAATGAATGCAACGTGAATCACATCTAGGCATATAATAGTTCAATAAAAGAAAATGACACAAAAACAACTATAAAACAGACAAAACAGCCCAAACAACAATCAAATGAAACAAACATAAAAATGACAGTTTATTTCTGATCAGAAATAGTGGATTTCCAAAGACATTAGAATGACAACTTTGAAAAGATGAAATTTAAAAAGTCAAACTATTAATCTGTATTCATAAAAAATTAAAAACTTTCTTACAAAAAATGTCACTAGCCCAAAGGGCTTCTTTGGTGAATTCTAAGTATTTTAACAAGACATAATTTCAAATTTTGTAAAATGTTTAGGAAATAGATAAACAGCATAGTTTCATACTTTTTGTACGAAACCAAAATAACCCTAAAATCAAAACCTAAGAACTTTTAAAAAATAAGAACATTACAGGCTAATATGACTTTTAGAAATAGACATAAAAATTCCTTCACAAAGTATTAGTAAATAAAATCCAATGCTATATAAAACAGATAATATAACATGTTTAAGAAGAATTTATTTCAGAAATTCAATGTTGATGAACATTTGAAAATCAATTAATTTATTTAACCATATTAACAGATTAAGTGATAAAAGCCATAAGATTATCTCAATAGATGCAGAAAAAATGATGTGACAAATTCAATACACATTCAATATAAAATATTTTAGTGAATTCGGACAAGAGGGAACATTCTCAAGCTGATAAAGGATATCTATATTAGTTATATATTGCTGCATAACAAATTACCAAAAACTTAAGAGATTAAAACAACACCTCTTTATCATCTCACAGTCTCTGTGGAGCAGGAGTGTGAGCATAGCTTAGCTGGGTTCTCCACAAGTCTGCAATAAAAGCCTTGGTTGGAGCTGAGGTATCATCTGGATGCTTGACTGGGAAAGGATCCATTTTCATGATTACTCAATCAGTTGGCAAAATTAATTTCTTTGCTGTTATAAGAATAAGGGCTTCATTTCCTTGCTGGCTGCTGGCTGGAGGCTGTGGCCCTCAGCTCCTAGAGGCTGTCTTCTGTCCTTTGCCACATTAGCTTCCAATATTCCTGCCTGCTTCATCAAAACCAGCAAGAGAAAGAGGATGTCTTAGTAAGACATGTCAAAATGGAAGAAGCAAAGAAGTCCCTGGTCTGTAACAATTGTGAGATACAACCAGGCAAATTTCCAGTTCTCAAGAGCTGAGAGTAACTTTCTGTGGCTCTCAGCTCCACTCTGTGGGGTTTTTGTTCCATTGTCCTCTGAGTCATCCTGCTGGGGGAATATGTCCATAGAGTGAGGATGGACATCCCATTACACAAATTTTTGTTTCAGATGTTGAGACTGTTGATATCACACACACCAAGAAGGCATGAAAAGGTTGATTACATTCTGGGGAGAGCAGAGTGACTCCCAAGGAAGACCAAAAATGGTTTCAGAGAGCAAAGAAAAGAGACTGGCTTGGGGTTTTCATACTAGTTAGGTGGGAGAGCTGGAAGGAGGGTTTCCACATGCATTAGTTTTCCATGGTTCCTGTAACAAATTATCACAAATTTAAAAGCTTAACACAACACATACGTTTATTCTCTAATAGCTCTTGAGCCTGGAAGCCGGAAACCAGTTTTACTGGGCTAAAGTCAAAGTGTTGACAGCGCTGTGTTGCTTCCAGAGGATCTAGGGGGAAACTTGTTCATTGCTTCCTCCAGCTTCTGGTGACTACTGGCATTCCTTGGCTTGTGTCTTCATCACTTCCATCTCTGCCTCCATGATCACATCCATTCTTCTCTTCTGTGTTGTGTTAAATCTCCCTCCTTCTCTCTTATGAAGATATTTATGACTGCATTTTGTACCCACCCAGCAAATCCATGATAATCTGCCCATCTCAAGATTTTAATAATATCTGAACTTATCAAAAGATTATTAACATATGCAAAATACCTTTTCCTTGTAAGATAGTATTCGTATGTTCTAGGAATTATGACTTGGTATCTTTGGTGGCCATTATTCAGTTCACTACACTGTGCAGGTGGGCTAGGCCTTTCAAGGTTTGAACTTTCCACCACTGCCAAAAAGAGAGTACACTTTTTTTTTGTTTTTGTTTTCCGTTTTCTTTTTATCAGCTTGCCTAGACATGGGACAGATGTGGAAGAGAGTGAAGTGGAGCTGTCATCAGTCAAATATCAAAAATGGAGTCAGACTCTATACTACCATTCATCCCTGATGTTTGACTGACACTGAAATAAGCCATGTTTCACTTAATTGAATTTGAACTCCATGAGGCCTGCATCCTGAGACTGGCAAGGGAGATGGAAGTTTCATTGACTATCCTTTTTAATGGCCCAGTGTTATGTATTGTAGAAGTGAAATGAGTGACTTCATCACTATCAATAATATCTGAAATTCTGAATGGGACTTGTGAGGAATTATCTTTGCGAGGTCTTGTATTGTAGTTTTAGCACACATGGAGACGTGGGTGATTTTGATCTATATTTTGAGTATCTGTGAAGCAACAAGTTTTTTACCTCAAAAGGGAAAACTTGAATAAGGGATTATCGTCACTGCCATTGTGCAAACCAGACAACCCAAAAGTCTATAAAAAGGTGAAGGTGGGGCTGGTTATTGGCCAGAGAATCCAGTACTAAGGTGGCTGCTTGAAGTCTGAGCAATTGTGCTGATCCTTGCTTCTCATCTGTGATTAGGGATGTCCTGATTAGGGGACAAGAAGCAACTGCTCTGGAGAGCTCCACCTTGTGCAATGGTAGGGATGCTGTCCTTAGTATAAACTCCCTTTCCTGTTCATTCAACTGATTCCAAGAGCTCCTCAGTTATCCAAAGAGTCCAGGAGAAAAGTAACTCACCGAGCACCATGGTCTCTGGCAAGGGACTGAGGACAGGAGAGGCCACACACTTCTGCAAGTGGGATACACCAGACACCTCAGGTTTGGCTCTATCCTGTAGCAGGGAGGCCTCAGTAGCTGCACTAAGCTTGTGGGGGTGCTGCTTCCATGTCCAAAGGCATAATGGGCAGCTAAGGACAGAGGCCTGTGACAGCCTCTATTTTCAGGAGAGCCCAGCATGCACCTTACATCTGCCACTCTAATGGTGTGTAGCATGGAGCTGAGGAGGGCAGTTTCTTGTACCAGAAGTCTTTGGCAACTTTTGGCCATCTTGGGTGGTCCAGAGACTATAGGACCATGAGGAGGTTGCTAAAGTATCTAGAAGAAAGGAGCCTCTGGGAGACACTAACAGGAAATCCAGGTGTATTGTAATTTGGACAGACACTAGAAGCTCTTTTTAGGAGGCTTTCTTAAAGTTGGGCCAATTTGTAAGAGCATAAATCGGCTTAAGTAAAATTTTAAATTAAGTATATAACATCATAATGCCTTTCTTACTCAAAAGTATTTTACAATTTATTTGTAATTTACATACAGTAACTTTTAAATTTACATACAAAGTAAAATATACTGTTTTGGTGTACGTTCTATGAGATTTGACAAATCCGTGCTTGTGTAACTACAAATACAATCAAGAGACAGAGCAGTTCCATCACTCTCCAAAATCCTCACTTGTTGTCTCTTTATGATTAACAACTTCCACCAACTTTATCACCAGGGAACCTATCCTATTGTTTTGGTTTTCCCGAATGTTATGTAAATGGAATCAACTATAGTAAAGCCTTTCACGTCTGGCTTTTGACTTGGCAGAAAGCATTTGGCATTCCCCAAGTCATTGCGTGTATCAACATAGTCCTTTCATTTATATTGCTGAGTAGAAATACAATTATTATGATGTTATATATGGCCATTCCCTCGATCCAGTCTAAAAAGTACATTTTATCCTCCTTTAACAACCAATCTCCCTTGGCACCTCCATTTAAGAAACTATCTTCTAGAGTCGGCCTGCATATTTAGAAATAGTCTTGGTTAGATATTGGCAGGAGGTCTTTGTTGTTCCCCAGAGGTCACTTTTGTTTGTCATGGGCATTCTCATGCACTGGGTCAATACAGAGAGACAGTGGCGAATGATAGAACAAAATACACGTAGTTTGTTATATCACAAATATTACTAAGATATTTGCACAACATTGTTAAAACGTCTATATTTCAAATACAACAAACTGAAGTCTCTCAAGACAAAAGGATAACTCATTCTTCCTTATGAGGCCATTTGTAAGTATTTAGCATACTTTATCTTAATGATGAAATTACAGTTACAGGAACTTATTATCATGATTGCATGAATGTTCAAAGGAAAGACAGATTGAAACATAACCACAAATAAGTACTGATACAGGTACTATTCATCATAGGCTCTTAAAATAGTTTTTCCTTATTTGAGGTATCTCTAATAATAGTAAAGGGGTCATATTCATTGTAAGCTAAGTAATAAAGAAAATCTGTAAAGTCTGCAGATTTAACAATGCTTGTAATGTCAAAATCATATATGAGCAGCAACAAATTTGATGACAAAGTGGAATATCTTTTAAAATTTAAGAGATTTGCACAGAAACTTTTTTCAAATCATCAATTGTCTGGCTGTAGCTTAATTATGAAAGCCTCATCTACAGAAACATGCCATTCTTTTCTTTGAAATATCAATAGGTCATTTTAATACCTTTCTGGCTAACATAACCCCCACCCACCATTGCTACTTAGAGTATATTAAATTCTTGAAAAGTATTGTTGAAATGTGCCTATACCCGGAGCTATTTAGACCCAAAAAAGTTCATACATCAGGGGAAGGTGTGTTAAATATATGAGTCAAAAAAGAAAAGCACCCTGTGAACACCTGTAGTGTTCAGTCATATACACTCATTAAAAGTACCCAAACCTGCATTCCTGAGAAACATTTCCTACCACAAAAGGATTTCTGCACCAGCTGAAAAGACACTAATGAGATACTATCCCACCAAACATGGTGAAACATGAATATTGTAGATATTTTCTCCTTTAGAATCATGTTCAGGCCTGTACAATAAAATATATTTATTTACCTTACACAGCAAAGTTTCTGGAGAGATCGTGTAACTAGTCCAGTGCTTTTAAAATAACGACATCAAAGGGCCAAGTTTCTTACATCTTCCTGTTTTCCCATTCTCAGATGTGTCTTCTGCAACCTTCCAGGTATGAAAGGAAGTGGAAGCAGAAGACACAGCACTCGCTGACGTCTCCAGTCATCTCATGAGCAAGACCTGGGTCATCTCCTCATACTTAGCTGGAAAGGAGGCTGGGAAGCTGAATATGTCAAATCCCCAAACTCCAGTTAAATTGGTTTGGGTTAGAAGATTTAGATTGCTATATCCTGAGCCAGTCTACAACATCTCCTAAATCATTTTATGTGAATCTATGTACTAGTTTTCTATTGCTGTTGTACTAAATTATCACAAATTGAGTGGCTTAAAACAATACAAATTTATTATCTTACAGCTTTGTAGATCATAGGTCCAAAATGGGTCTCACTGATCAAAAATCAAAGTGTCAATGGGGCTGCATTTCTTTCTGTATGCTCTAGTGGGGATTTCATTATTGCTCAATTAGATTATTGCTCAATTGATATAGAATTCAGTTCCTTATGGTTGTAGGACTGAAGACTCTGTTTCCTGGCTGACTGTCAGGTCACCAGGAGATCACCACATTCCTTGGCTCATGGCCCTATCCATCTTTAAAGCCAGGAATGACAAATTGAGTCCTCCTTTCTCTGCTTTTTCTGTCATATCATATCTTTCGACTACCCTTCTTTCTTTCTCTTCCTTTTTTTACGGCTCATGTGATTAGATTGGGCCTACTACACCCCATATCAAGATTTGTAACTTTAATCATATCTGCAAAGTCCATTTTGTCATGTAATGCAGCATATTCACAGATTCCAGAGATTAGGACTTGGTCATCGCTGGGGGACAATTATTCTGTCTATCACAATCTCCCAATGAAATAAGATGATTAGCTTATGTGGTCTTCATTTGATTGAATCTCTAACTGCCATAAATAATTCACTGATGCATTATAACATTGTGTTCCAGGATAAAGCTGGTTAAGTTGTTCAGAAGTCAAACTCCACTGTGTTCGTGTTAATTGGTAGGTTTTATATATTAAGTTTAAAGTTCAAATCTCAGGAGGAGAGCACCAAGAATAGATTTCCTCTGACTCCCCCAGGCACTCAAGACATTGACTCTTGTCCAGCTGCCAGGTCTCTAGTTTAGACGTGTGCTTAGATGGATGTATCTAATGTATTTAGACTGGCATCATTCCTCTAACTCCTCATTTGCCATCCTCATGGCATAACTCTACGTGCTGCTCTTTATTGCTAACTTCATCTTGCATAACTTGTTGTACACTAAGAAACTATCCTCCTCATATCTAACTCTAAAAAAATTCTCTTTGGCCATCTGGTGAAGACTGTGAAGATTGCAACTCATGAGACAAAATGACTTAGCGAGTAACCCCCTTTCGGTCAATAAAGAAAAATCCAATTGAACTGTAACATCAGAGAGTCACCTCTCTCTACTGAGAGTTAGTCAACCTCATGATACTGTTGTCATGTGGTTTCTCTCGCCAGGTTTCAGATGACACTCGGTCCTTTGGATTTGCACAAAAAAGAAATTGTACATCTACAGCAGAGATATTTGCCTTTTAAATATGAAAAGATTCTTGCCTGGGTTTATTTCCAAAATGATCATTTTGTGTGTCATTACTGTTTGTTATCCTCATTGTTGTCACTATGGTTGTATACTCATTGAAAAATTATTGAACAAAGATTTTTCAAAAGTCAAAGATGGAAAAGCAAGGTAAAAATGTTTGGATCAGTCACAAAATTATATGTTATACATTCCCATACAGGTCTTGGAGGCAGGGGGTGGAACAGGCAGGGTTCATTGATAGTATTTGCCTTTCGGGTAGGAAACGTATAGTTCCATAGAGTTGATTTTTTTTTTTTTTCCCATGAGCTTAGAGGTTTGAAGAGGTTCATGTTCTCTTGTCGAATCCATTGGTCTCTAATGACATAATGAACATGTACCTAGGACAGACATGTGAGTTAAAGATCTAATAAACCTGTAGTGAAACATTATCAAAGGGGCCCCACCAATCTTAGTGGGTAAGAAGTAAGCAGTCATTTATGACAAGCAAGACACATTGACAAATACTCAACTACTTCTTTACACCAGCAAAACAGGCTATTGGTAGTGAACAGGAAAATGATTTCAAGTGGACTTAGCATTGAAGTGGTGTGATCATGGATCGGGTCTTGTCACTAAATGCAAATTCATCATAATGTCAAAATAAGCACTGAATTATATATTATGACATGTTGTAGCATTGTCTTATGTATGATGAACTGTAGTATGTATGTAATTTGATATATATTATACTATACTGTATATATAACATAATGCAAATTATGTAATTATGTGTAACTGTATAACTCTATATAACTCGCTCTCTGTCTCTCTCTCGCTAGATATATGTGTATGTATATTCGTGCATCTAAAACAGTAGCTATTCCCACTTTTTAGTCTAAATCATACTTTTTATCCTCACTTAAGAGTCAATCTTCCTTGGCAACTCCATTTAATGTGACTTTCTTCCCAGGAACCAAAGACTAAGGAATTTAAAAAGAAATGTGAATAGATTTACCACAACTTAAATTCTTATTACTACAATTTACTACACCCTTGGCAGAGAGTGAAGTATTGAAGGAGGCAACACAGAAGATGTTAGGTGTAGTTCAGAGAAAACAGGCCACAAATTATTTTGGGGTTTAAAGTCACTATGTTAAAATCTTTTATATGTCCTCTAAGGACACGTATTTCTCACGTCATTAAATTCTTTGATGAAACAAGTTTCTGTGATGTATAATAACTACCACATTCTTTCCATATTATGGATAACTATGCTTAGCTTTCAACAAGTATTTTCTTTAGAGAGACGTTATGCCAAAGGTGTTACTATTGTTAAAGAAACAATGCGTAAACAGTCCTTGTGGAGAGGCAATCTTCTACATATAACAACACTCATCTGAAATGAATCTAGACAGGAATGTGTATGTGTCCTTTCTCATCAAATGTATATTTTTGATGATGAATATATTGATGCCACTATTTTAACATAACAGAGAATTTAAATCTTCAGTGAATGACTCACCAAGTCATATATTGGATCCCTCATATATTTGGGGTGCAAAAGTCAGTTAATGCTACTATCCAGAAAAATGGAGTAAAATAAAAATCAGAACAAAGCAAGATACATGAGAATAATTTTTTGGTCTTCACTTCAAGAAATGTATGTAGCCCTATCTGGCAATGTGGCTAGTCAAAGAATTATATAAAAACAGGTGACTGTTTTTATAAACTATGTCACAAGTTTCTTTCCACTCAACCTCAGTTATATTAGCTGGTAATGGATAGCAAATAAATAATTAAATATATCTAGGGAATAATTCCTAGAGGCTGCCTCATTGTGAATTAACAGATTGGGAAGACAAGGAGTAAAGAAATATCAGAGAAAATACAAAGGTATCAAGGAATTTTGTAAAAGTATTAAGGAAGTCATAATCCTAACTTGTTAATTGGCACTGAGTCCATGATGATATAAATGATAATATATTTCTTGAATATTAACAAAGATTTAGCTCTTTTCCATAGTCCCTGTTTAGACGAACAAAGATTTGACTAGCACATTTTTGAAAAGCTAAACATAGCACATTAGTGAAAGGAAAATAATTCTAATGTGTAAAGAAGCAAGTTTTCTCTTCTAGGTAATTGATATAGTGGAATGTCTGTTTTCCTCAAAAATAGCACTATGAATTGTCTATGAATTGGAATATAAAATAATACAAAGCTAGTGATTTCACCAAGAATTATACCAAAATAAAACCAACACTTCAATTTTGGTGCTTTAAACTTTTCCAAATACTTCTCCATGCCAAGTGGATATTAAGCCTTATAATAATCCCAGGAGTTTGTAGAAAAGAGTGCATTTTCCTCATTTTACTAATTGTAAATTGTTCAAGACAAGACAATTGACCCAAAATAGAGTTGCTTATGCTAAGTCCCATATCACCAAACTGAAACTTAACTTAGTTCCGGTTTCAACTCTACCAGAAATGAGATCTTAAAACAGTCAATCAGGATTGCCTGACCAGTGGTAGTCAGGTAATCTGCCTGATAAACACCTGCCCTTATAGGAAAAGTCACTTTGTAGAAAACAATCCAATTTTTGCCTAGTATAACTTCCTTGTTCCTGCTCCCTTCTGCTTATGAAATCTATTGCCTTGTGTAGCTCTTCAGAGCTTCTTTCTATCTGCTAGATTGGATGTTGCCTGATTCATGAATTATTGAATAAAGCAAATAATATCTTTAAAATTTACTCAACTGATTCTTTTGTTTTTTAACAGAATGTAATGTAAATAGTAGCTAAATGACTTGCTCAAGATTTTAGTAAACAGAAGCTTAAAAATCAGTTATCTGAACTCCCGGGACAACACTGTACCCATGACATTGTGATTCCTGCTTTACTAAATTTCAGAAACAAAAACTACCATCACTACTATCTCCATCATAATCATCATCTTTATCATCACTATTATCATCTTCATTATGGTCTTCATCATGGACCATGGATAACATTCTTATAACATGTAAAACATTAAATGAGAAGGGATATATGCATATATACTTCCATGAATAAAATACATTAATAAATAAATGTGGTACATCATGTTATATGGTAGAGGATGTAAATGAGTTGATGAAGTAAAATATAACTGTTTATAGAACAGGAGCTAGCATTGTCTTATACGTGTGTATTCAGTTGTAACTAAAACTACAGAATGGCTAATTTTCAAAAGAACTGCAAACAGAAGTTCTCAGAGATGGATGCATTAAATAACCTCTTAATGTGAGTTGCTGACTTTAGAATCTGGAATTGGGAGGATAGGCATCAATGGCTCTGTTGATAGATACTCACTTTCCTTGATAATACCAGTTCAAAGGTTTAATAATTTCAAACACTTTAGAAAGGGTTAAAGACATGGAAGATTAGACACACCAATGTATTTGCAATTGCATGGATTTTGGGTAATCCTGAAAATAACTTTTAACACTTTACTTTTAAACTCATAGATATTTCATTTAAAAATTGGCATAGGAGTAGCTATTTGGAATGCAGTCTTGAAGGAGAGGAAAACATTCAAAGTGAACTATTTTTGGGCCATAACTGCTGAGTAGAACATAGAATATGTGCAAAGTAAACTGGCTGAGACAGGTAGGCATTCTCTCTTATACTGTGTGTTGTGACAAGAAGTTATTAGGAAGCGAACTAAGTGCACACAAATTTTCTTTTGGTATTATGATTGGAATAATTCCACACAGGTGCATAGTAGGTTGCATAAATATGCTCCCTTTGTTGATGCTCTAAAATCTCTAGACTTTTCCAGGAGTCTGAGGTGGGGTGTAGCAATACCTGTTTATCTATTCACTCACTCAATCACGCACTCAACAAACATTCCTTATTCAACTGCCATTGCCAGTCTCTGTGCTATAGAATCAAAGAATGCTAACAAAAACAAATGTGAAGATTTAGGAAATTAGTTAGGTAAATAATCTTGTATATTTTCAAGTATATTTAAGGCAAAAATATTAATATATTGAATTCTGATTTCAGTGTTTATGTGAAATATGTGATACACATTACTATTTTGTTCACTAGGTCAGATTATTCTTTAGGCATGGAGACTGAAGATAGATTAATTTGCCTAGTATATAACCAAGCACAGTAAACTGTAGATTAGTGCTTAAAACTATCTGAAAGTACATCATAAGCTGAAAGTAGTTAACTTCTTAAAGGGAGAATGTAGAGATTTGAAATGTTTCTCTGATAACTGTGTGGCAAGTAGTTAAAATATTTACAATTAAACTCATGACACTATTTTTTAAGTAATAATTTTCTCAGTGCTGCAATAACATCCTTGTTCCTTAGGCTGTATATCATGGGATTAAAGATTGGAGTCACTATGGTGTAGAAAAGAGAGAGCAGTTTGTCAGTTCTTGAAGAATGATCAGATTTTGGTCTTAAGTAGGTAATGGTAACAGATCCAAAGAATAAAACCACAACCAGCAGATGGGAAGAACATGTGGAGAAGGCTTTGGCCCGTCCTCTGGCTGTTGGCAACCTCAGAATGGTGGAAATGATTTTACAGTAAGAGGCAAGTATCAACATGAATGGTATTGCAACAAACAACGTGGCTGCTACATAGACCGACATCTCATGTGCAGAAGTGTCTCCACAGGCCAGCTTGAGGATGGGGGGTATGTCACAGAAGAAGTGGTTAATTTGGTTCGAATTACAGAAATGCAGAGAGAAAATCTGACATGTTTGCCCTATCTGGACTGGGATTCCACTGATCCAGCAGCCAACAGCCAGTTGGATACACCTCTCATTGTTCATGACTAGAGGATATCGCAGAGGGTCACAAATGGCCACATAGCGGTCATAGGCCATCACAGCTAAGAGGAAACATTCGGTAGCTCCCAGCATAAGGAAGAAGCACATTTGGGTGGCACAGTCCAGCATAGAAATGCTTCCATCCTGAGTCCAAAGGCTTACTAAAATCCTAGGGAGCGTGACCGACACATAACAGATTTCCAATGAGGAGAAATTTGCCAGGAAAAAATACATGGGTTTCTGTAGTGTAGTGTCAAGCCTGATTATTATTATTATGAGGCTATTTCCAAGTATGATAATAATGTAAATGATGGAAAACACTCCAAATAGTAACCCCGGGAGGTTTGGAAGGTCAGAAAATCCCAGGAGTACAAATCGAATCACTGTGGAAACATTGTCTTCTGCTTTCGTCTCTTGATATTGCATCTGTGGGGATGATTCAATCAGGAGTACAAGTTACTTCATTTCCCTGACTTTTGTTTTCTTATGTATAAACAGGATGGTATGCCTTCCAATTTTTCCAATTCCTTATTAAGACAAAACGTATAACTGCCAGGTGCTCTGAAAGTGTGGTGAAGTGTATTTTTCCTTATTATTAAATGTATCTGTAAGAAAATAATCCCCTTAGTCTTGTCTTTTCTGTTACAGATTGTCATATTTCTTTGTGTCTGAAGATAAGATATGTAATTGTAATTTTTCTATTCATCTGAACACTCAAAAATGCAAAATCTGAATTTATGTTCAATTGTAACAATGATTCCATTCTTTCAGCTGACTTATTTTCCTCCTCACCTCTCAATTCTGTTTTCTATTATTATCAACTAAAAATCAATTTCATTGCACAAGCAAATATTTTGTAAGTCATATAAAATAGTTTTAGGGATGAATATTGTTAATTTTTAAATGTGATGGTTTTTTTGTGGTATTTACAAAATCTTGTTTAGCTTTGACATTCTGCATATTTAGACTATTTTATTATAAAACAAAATGGATGAGTCAACTACTATAATACAGATATTATAGTCTGTTATTTAATCTTTAAAACTATGTATTTCAATGTAAGGTCTATGAATAAGCAGTCATAAATTTTATTCAGATTTTGCAGTGGGGAGAAAAGGAACTCTAAGATCATCTTCCTGTCCCGGAACACTCAAGAGGTAAGAGGCAGGTTCATTTAGCATTTATGTTCAATAAAGCAATTCCAACTAGAAGGTACACCCCACACATGCTTATGCTATGAAAGAGACATCAACCACAACTTATCTCTGACATCTTTCTAAATTACCCACATCCTCAATAATTTCTATTATTCTGCCAACCTCATTTAATCCATCATTCTTTTCCTTGCACACATGCATGTGTGTTTCATACACATGAGTGTGTTGTGGTTACATTGCTCATCTTTATTATGTACTTTTCTTATTGCTATAGCTAGATTATAGTCTTCTTTTGATATTCTATACATCTTTCTGCACAATGCGTAGTATATTTGCCCCTCAAAATGTGATTTACTAACTTCTTAAATAAATTACAAGTAAGTCAAATTGATTGCTTCTTTCCAACCAACCAATTAAGCAGAGGTTACTACCCAAAATGCAGATCTCCCCTCCTTATCCATTCTGGTGTAGATCAAGAATGCCTTCTGTGTGTGTATTTGTGTGTGTATGTAGGAATTATACTCTTTTCATTCACTCTTGCAAAAGTATCAAATTACTTCATTGTTTTCACTATGTTCTAGATAACTTCCATATTATGTGTTAACCAATTTGAAAGCTGATAGAGACTAACTCACTGCAAAGAAGAGACACACCTATAACCACATTCTAAAGTGTTAAGTGTGAGCAACAGTCAAGATTTCAGCAACAAAATGTAGACACAAATGGGGCAGGAGCAACAGTCCATGAAAAACTTGAGCGTCCTGAGGGTTTTCTGTGAAAACGTTTTCTGAGAAAAAGAAAGTTAAATAACAATTTCTTTTGAAATTTACAGTATTCTAGACTACATATTAAAGTACTAAATATATTTAAATCTTGCATCATTATTATACAATTCTCCCAATTAAAATTTGATTGTAGAGAATGTAAAAATGCTATAACTGAGTCTCTAAGATGGTCAAAAACTAGTAGCTGACAGACGACATTACTAAGATATGATTTCATGCGTATAAGACTACTCAACTATGCCTTTTTTCACTACACCATCCTACACATGTTTGACCATGTTTTATTCATCTATTTAATTCAATGTAGAGTCTAATACTTGGACAATGATTAAAACTGTTTGTTGACTGAATCACCACATCTTTCTAGGCTAGCATGCATCCTGCACTCACATTTGATGAGCTAACCATTGTCTTCAGAAACTGCCATCCTCTTTATTCTCCTTATTGTCTCTGCTCTTTATGTGCGTTCTTCGCTCATTCTCCAATCCCCTCTCTAAATTATTCCTTACTGTTCAAGCAGGGCAGTATATTTGAGAAGTAAACTGAAACTAAGGTGACGAAAAAATTAGCAAGAACAACAGAATTTGCAATCAAGAATATAGTGTTCTACATCTAATGAAATCTTTTTTGTTGGCCTCAACTTTTTATTTGGCAAAGGGAGTGACAATGTCATGAATATTAAATGGAACTGTCAATGTAAAACTATTTGTAACATAAGAAATATTATAATCATTCAAATTCTATCCAAATGGTACTTATCTTCTAAACACAAGCTCACCTGTGAAAGCTTCCTCAAGTCTTGCAGCATAGCTACTGATTTCTCTGACTTCTGGAAATGTTCAGATGCTTCTATTTATGCAACTTAGTAAGAAATACAATATATAATTAGCTAAATGTAGCCACTTTCGTTTCTGTTCAAATACTTTATGTTTATTGTTCTGATCTTCCCACTGAATAATGATTTTCTTTGGTGTGGAGATTGTGATAGCCATTACACCATCTATCATCAGAATGTAATAGTGCTTATATTCAGAGCAAGTTTGTTAAATCAAGTTGAAGATAGGAAATAAAATCAGAAATTGATGAATGCAATTTAGAAAGCTTTTTCCTTTAGGAGAAGTCTCTAAAGATAAAAATAAAAACATACAATATCTCTACAGCATTTTTCAGATTCATTTATCATGGACCTTAACATTTAACAAACAAGGAATCCCATTGGTACTAGTAAAACCCATTTCAGTAAAGTCAATTCACTTTCTTCTTCCTTAGCTATGAATAATTAAATTTTTTATGAGATAACGACTTCCAGATTTAATACATGCAAACTACTTAAATGCATGCTTAGCCCATGGTAATCACTTAATTAATGTTAGCACTTAAGATGATGATAATGATGATTATGATGATGAAGATGTCAGTAATCTTTGGGATATTGGCCTGTTGTATTGCAAAGTACTTAGTATTTCCTCATTTATAGTAATGAGCGTCAGAAGAGTAAAAAGACTATTCGAATCAGAGTTTTGAAATTAAAGAGCAAAAAACAACAAAGGATTTATTTTTAAATTTTCTGTAAATGAGTGTTCTTTGCTGAGGCTTAAAAAATACAAATATATGTAAAACTAGATTTGGTATTGGAAAAAAATAATTCACGCTTACCTGTTTGGATTGATGTTAAATATAATGCTTACGTTTATTGATTGAGTTAAAAGACAGAGAGAAAATGAGAAAAAAAAATATTTTTGAGAGGTAATTTACTTTTATTTGAAACAGAGCTTAACTACCTTCTAAAACATGCTCTATGGTCATAACAGACAGCGCTCTTTAAGTAGGAAATAGTCTTCACCCTCGGGATCAGCTTCTTTCCCACGTCACTTTCTAATTGAAGTAAACCTTTCTGCCTGCCCCTCAAGGAGTTCGGTACAACAACCACAGCGTATCTGGCCATACTCCTTCTTCTCTAAACTCTCTACCTCTCTTACTTTGTCTGTGATTATCAAGAAATATAAGCATTATAAAATCATAAATTTGTAATGACATATAAGTTATGATATAAACTAAGATATCCTTGTAAAGATGCAAGTGTACAGGGTCTTAAATTAACAATAAGTTAATTTCTTTGTTATTAAAAATTCAGAAGCAAAAAGTCTAGGGCAGTGGGGCAGTTATGTGATCTTCAACATGAATCTTCCATCTCCACGACCACATTAGCCAAGTAGGCTGCATCGTCTCCTACACTCAGAAAGGAGAAAGGGGGTGAAGGGGAGCACTCATTTATTCCTTTTTAGATGGACAAACTAGCAACAGCATGCAGAATTTCCAGTCATCATCCCTCATGTCAGATTTAGTCACAAGATCACCCCAAAATGGAAGAGAAACTGGAAAACATTTCTAGCTGCACCCCCATGTGACCGGCTAAGACTCCTTGTGTCTATCGTTAACTGCCTTCATTTGTCAAAACCTAAAATTCCAAGTAGTTACTGCATTGAGTTCTCAGCCAAGGATGTCCTCAGGTTAACTGTGGCTCCTCTTAGTGTAGTGATTATAAAACAATGGAACAAGTTTCTATGACGCCCCTTACGAAGAAACACACATAGACACACATTCACAACATATGATGGATGAGAATATTACATCTAACTAAAGATAGCAGGAATAGATTTATATTTGTATAAAGATTAAGGAATAGAGAGATGGAAAAACAGATTTTAGAAACATCATGGTTCCTGCATTGATTGCTGTCACTATTCAAGGGCTATATATGTATTCATCAATTTTGAGTTATACCATTTTGTGATTTATTTTATTTTAACTCTAGCCACTAAAATACACATGTAGCATAATCTCATTTTGGTTTTAGTTTGTGTTTTTAATAGCGGCTAATGATGGTGAGCTTCTTTCATGTGATTATTTGACTTCTGTATATCCCCTTTAGTAAAATCTCTCCTCAAGTTTTACTACATTTGTTAACTAAGTTGTTTCTTCTCTCTATTGCGCTTTGGGCGTTCTTTATATATTCTATATACATTTCCTTTTTTGGATACATGATGCGCAAATATTCCTCCAATGATTGAACAGTGGAGATTGAACAATGTCCATCTCAGAGCAAAATATTTTAATTTTGATGAAGTCCAATTTATAAATATTTTCTTTTATGAATTGTGTTTTTGGTAACATATTTAAGATCTCTTGCTTAATCCTAGGTCACCAAGATTTTCTCTTATGTTTTCTTCTAATAATTCTATAGTTTAAACATTCTACCTTTAAATCTATGATCCATTGTGAGTTAATTTTTTTTATAAGGCATGAATTTTAGGTTTAAGCATTTGCACCTTTGTCAAAAATCAATTGCCCAGACATTCAGAGAGTAACTCAAATTCACAAAAATCAAAAGAGAACATTGGTAAAAGTAATTACATAGATAATTATAAAATTTAGCACAAAATATATTTTTCTATTTTCTCTTTTAAAAATTTTAAAGACAAATATTTCAAATAGTAGTTTATAAACAATAGTTCAAAAACTGTATTTTTGTATACATCATGACTGATCCTAAAGAATAAAAAATGATTATAAAGGATGGCATGAAAAATTTATACCAACAAATTAGACAGCTTAGACAAATGAACACATTTCTAGAAAGACATAACACTCCAAATGATACACACATAAAATAAAATATAATATCTACACAGATCTATAACAATGAAAGTATTGGATTGGTAATTTACAAATCTCCACACACAAAAAAGCCAAGGACCAGATGGCTTCACTGGTGAATGCTACCAAATATTAAAAAAATAAATAAATAATACCAATTCACAAACTCTTTCAAAAAAATGGAAAAAGAGGTAACAAATTTCAAATCATTTTATGAGGAAAGTGTAATCTACTACCAAAATGATTAAAAACCTAACAAGAATAGAAAACTACAAACTAACGTTCCTCATGAATATAAAGAAAAGTTCCACAGTGAAATATTACAAACCAAATCCAACACATATAAAAAAGGATTATTCACAATACCAAGTGGAATTTATCCCAGGACTGCACATCTACTTCAACATCTAGAAATCAAGGTAACCCACCATTTTAATGGGCAAAAAGTGCACGATTATGTCAACAATGCAGAAAAAGCATTTGACCAAATGCACTACTTATTCATGATAAAAATTTTCAACAAATTAGGAAAGAAGAGAATCTTTGAAACTCATAAAAGCCAGCTATGAATATTCCATATCTAACATCATGTTTAATGGTGGAAAACAGAATGATCTACACCTAAATGAGGAATAAGACAAGGAAGTCCACAATAACCTTACATTTAACACTGTACGAGAGGTTTGGGGCTGTGCGACAAGGTCAGAGAAAGAGAGAAAGGACATCTAGATTAGAAAAGAAGAAGAAAAACTACGTATTTTCAGATGACATGATCTTTTATAATTATATATAATATGTTTTATATTATACAGTAAATATATAAAAATATAAAATATAAATAAATATAAACATAAATACAAGTACATTATATAATAATTGTAGATATTAAAAACCCTCCCATATCTCAATTATAAATCGACAATTGACCCAAGTAAAATGGGACAAGTCTTTGAATAGATGTTTCTCCAAAGAAGATATACAAATAGACAATAAGTACATAGAAAATTCTTAATGTTATTAGCCATTAGGGAATTGCAAATCAAAATCACCAGGTGATACCAGTTCATGCCCAATAGAAAAATTATAACCAAAAAGACAGATAATATCAAGCATTGATGAGTATGCAAATTAATTAGAACTATCATATATTCCTTGTCTGAATGTAAAAGGAAGCCACTTTGGAAAAAGTTTGGTCATTTCTTAAAATGTTAAACGTACATTTATCTAATGATCTTGCAATGCCACTCCTAGGTATATACCCAAAAGAAACAAAAACATATGTCCACATAAAAACTTGAACACGAATATTTATAGCAGTACTATTATAGTAGCCAAAATCTACAAACACCTCAAATGCCTGTCAACTGATGAATAGACATGCAAAATGTTATATATGCATATGCTACAATATGGATAAACATTAAACATAATGTTGTGATAAAAAGTTACAAAAAAATCACATATTTTATAATTACCTTTACGTAAAAAGTCCAAAACAGGCAAATCTATATAGACAAAAGTAGATTAGTGCTTACTAGGGCTGGGAGGAAGAGAGGACAAGATGAGGAGTGATGAAGGTTGCATAATTCCATGAATGTACTAAAATTACTAAATGGCAAATTTTAAATGTGTGCTATTTTTTGGTAAGGGAATTATATCTCAGTAAAGCCATTAAAATGAGTTGTAACAAGTGTAATTATTGATGAATAATACAAAATGAAATTAAATATGCAATTCCATTTACAATAGCATAAATGAATAAAATGCTTAGGAGTAAATTTTAGAAAAGAAGTGCAATACTTATACCTTGACAACTACAAAATATTGCTGAAGAAATTTTTTAAAGTTTAAATAAATGGAGATAAATCTCATGTTCATGGATTGGGGTACTTAATATCATTATGATGGTAATTCTCCCCATGTGACCTTTAAATTTTATACAATCTCAATCCAAACCTCAGCTGATATTTTGCAAAAATGATGAGCTGATTGTAACATTCATATGTAAATCTAACAAAGTGAGTCTTAAAAAAGAACAAAGTTGGGGGCCAGCCCCGTGGCGTAGCAGTTAAGTGTGCGCAACCACTGCTGGCAGCCCCAGGGTTCAGATCCCGGGTGCCCACCAATGCACCTCTTGTCAGGCCATGCTGTGGCGACGTCCCATATAAAGTGGAGGAACATAGGCACAGATGTTAGCCCAGGGCCAGTCTTCCTCCGCAAAAAGATGAGGATTGGCAGGGATGTTAGCTCAGGGCTGATCTTCCTCACCAAAAAAAAAAAAAAAAAAAGAACGAAGTTGGATGATCAAATTTCCTGATTCAAAATTTACTACAAAGATACAGTAATTAAGAAAGTATAATATTGATAAATCGATAACATAAATTAATGCAACCAAATTGCAAGTCCAGGGGAAAAAAAAAACATGTTTATGTGATTTTATTTTCAACAAAATTGCCAAGGAAATTCAGTGGGGAAAAAGATGCCTATTTCAAGAAGTGATGCTGTAGTAACAGGTTATATATATGCAAAGATAAATTTTTACCCTATCTCACACAATATACAAGCTCTCAGGGAGAACCTATCTTGAGGCAGAATTTCTTCTTTCTCAGGGAAATCTCAGTTATGTCATTAGCAGATAAAACAGAGAAGTTTTCCAGTGTCCTTGACAAAAAAATCCCACCACAGCAAAAAAATCCTCAATTATAAGGACAAAAGAATCAAGTCTCTGTTTACCTTTCACTTTGAAGGACTTCTGAGAAAGAAGGTTGTGAGTTGTGTTAATTTTAGGGTAGTGATATGACATTTCTTTGCCCACCTCTGTGTATAATGAAGGCATATGTAGAAGCAATAAAATTATACTTGTAATACAAATCTTATCTCCAGTGTTAGGCATGGATTTAAAACACTGGAAACCATATTTTACTAGTCATTAAGGTGAATGTTTCGTTATGAAAATACTTAGATGTCTTAGATTGTGGCTTTTCCATCCCTCCCTCCTTTCCTCCCTCCTTCCTCTTTCTTTCTTCCTTAATTCCTTTTATGTTTCTTTCCTTCCTTCTTTCTTTCTCTCTTTCCCTCTCTCTTTCTCTCTTTGGTTCTGTTGCTTGAATTTCATCCCGTTTCTTTCTGTTACTTAAGTGTCACCTGAGAAAATAAAATGTGCACAGCCTTATGGTAGATGTGGATAATACCACCACCTCCATATTGCATAGCATCATAATTTAGATGGATAATTTTGGGAAATTAAATATAAAATCATTTAATAAAGTAGAAAGTGTCAATCAGAGTCTGAAATATATAGTGGAATTAGAATAGAGTTTGTAGCCAGAGAGTGTTGGGTCTGTGGATTGATTCTCTGTAACTTAGTTCTCTCAAATTTTCTGGGTTATTAAAAAGTTTAAGATTAATTTATTAACACAGCACAATGTCTAATCAATATACAACATCTTTAAATATAATAATAAATCTCTTTATGATTCGCGTTACTGGAATAAACTGAAAAATTTCCAAATTCATAGAGAAAATGCTGAATATTGCTATATTAGGGAGTTTGTGATACTATAATATTTAAGGAGGCAATTAGAAATTGGGTAGAAATTGCTTAATGATTCTACTTCCTACATTTCCAAAGGCTTTATCATGCAATAGCTCATTTGATATTCACAACGTACATGGAAAATATTTAAAATATTCATCATTACTTGTTTTCTCAGAACTTGCCTCAAATTCCGTTTGAACAAATTTGTGACTTAGTCAGTTATAGATTATTTGTTTCTAATTTGTTTTCCAATTACTTGTTAATTTTACTTTGTTCTCTTTTCTTTTTCCAAAACAGTCCCCTGTTAGAATATTGGAGAAGAATGAAGACAGGACCTCAGTGTGAGGGGGTAGAGAGAGGTGAACACAAGACACAGTAATGAGAATAGCATATCCCACATCAACCATTGCTGGAGTGTATGGTACATGCTGGTTAATAATGGAAATTGTTATCCATTCATAAATCAGATGCTTATTGAGTGATTTGCATGCATTAGATACCCAGAAAGAATATACTATACACACATTATTTTCTAGAGTCCCCTGGTATTACCTGTTGTGGTAAAAGTAACTTGGATTTTGAGTTGCACAAGCCTGAATTCAAATCTCAATAATACCATTTGTTTGCTGTGATCTTGGTTGATTTATATAACATTTTCAAGTTGAAGTTTACTTATAAGCACAATGGTGACAGAACTGCCTCACAGCACCATTGTGAGGGTTACCTAAGACAGTATCTGCTCGCACACCTGATGCCTGGTGAACCACTGCAGGTGCTCTTTAGCTTCCCACTTGCATCACCTGCACTGACAGTGTGCAAGCTGATTTCAAATAGTCTCTCCTGTCTTCCTGCGCATGAGCCTATCTTCAAGAGGCTACCTGCTTAAAATACCATCCTCAGATACTAGATTAAGTACATGTCCTTCATTCAGCACCATACCAATGATACCATCGAGACCACTAGTGTGAATAACTTTGAATTATACAATCACTCTGTGAATCAAACTCTTGTGGAGTTCAACCTTGTGCTGTTGGTATCACAGAAAGATTTGTAAGATGTACTTTAGGAGTTTATTTGAGAGAGTGAAAGTGTACTGGGAGACAATAGAGCTCAGGAAACACTTGGATGGTCTAGGAGAACCTCAGAAAGTAACTGGGACTTACGTGCAACTTACAGAATACTGTAGTAAAAAAGGATGGAAATAGGCAAAATGAACAAATGATCAGAGTTGGATGGACAGCTTTTTGCTTGGACCAGAAAACCCTTTTAGATTTCTCTTCCTTTATCTTAGGTCTTCAATGAAAAGCATGGCTATTAATCTTAGGAATTAACACTCAAATATAAAACCAGTGTTTGAGATTTGATAAATATCTTTTTCCCCTTTGATAGACAGTTCTTTATGACTTGTTTCAGTTGAAATAAATTGACTATAACAACAATTAGAATAAAAAAAATCACAGAGATCACCCAAGAAAATCACTTTCTCCAGCTTATTTTTTGCGTATAACTACATAATGTCTCAAAAAATATTCCAGACAGCTGAAATGAAAATGTGAATAAATACAATTATTTTAAAAGAAATGAGATGAGAAAGAATTCAGCGAAAAGGCCGTTCCAAACAAAATTGTCAAATTACCTGCTACAATTAATATTTTTATTTTTGATTTATTTTTACTAACATAATTCCAATTAGACTGATATTCCTATCACTGAAGCTGAATAACAAAACACAGTATTACATATCTCACCATCAGTAACAAGAAAATATAGCCATCTCTCAGCATACCTAATTCCTAATAAGAGTGTTTTCTGATGGATAACTTTGAGAGAAAGAATAAACATTTTTTTTACTACAATTCAACATCAAATTCAGATATTTTTATAGGACTGATTCTTAGTGACTGCGATTTTTTAAAGCACAACATACATAATTATATTTGAGCAAACTGCAACTCAGGCAGATAATGTGACTTTACATATTGAATTCCTTATATTCACAAATGTTACCCAGAGACCAAATAGCAGAAGGCAATTTATGCTTAGTCATGGCATGTGTTCTCCTGGGATTTTCTGATCTTCCAAACCTTAGGGGTTCCTATCTGGAATTTTCTTTCTCATCTATATAATCATCTTAACAGGAAATAGTCTTATAATAATTACGAGAGTAGACTCTGTTGTCCAGACACCCACGTATTCTTTTCTTGCAAATTTTTCCTCACTGAAATCTGTTATTTTTCTGTCACTCTCCCCAGGGTTCTGGGGAACCTTTGGACTCAGGTTAGAAGCATTTGTTTGCCGTGTTGTGCCACTCAAATGTGCTTCTTCCTTGTCCTGGGAGCCACAGAGGCATTTCTTCTGGCAGTGATGGTCTATGACTGCTACCTGTCCGTTTGTAACCCTCTGCACTATCCTCTTGTCATGAACCACAAGATGTGCATCCAGTTGGCTGTTGGTGCCTGGTTCAGTGGAATTCCCGTCCAGATAGGACAAACGTATCAGGTGTTCTTGCTGCCTTCCTGTGGTTCTAACCGAATCAACCACTTCTTCTGTGCCGTCCCCCCATTGATCAAACTGGCTTGCGGGGCACCTCACTTAATGAGAAGTGTGTCTATGCAGTTGCTGTATTATTTGCCCTGATTCCCTTTCTACTGCTACTTGACTCTTATGTCAAAATCATTTCCACCATCCTAAAGCTGTCCTCAGCCACAGATGGGTCCAAAGCCTTCTGCACCTGTCCTTCTCATCTCATAGCAGAGGTTTTATTCTTTGACTCTGTTACTATCATCTATTTAAGGCCCACATCAAATCATTCGACGTGAACTGACAAAAGGCTCTTTCTTTTCTACACTATTGTGACTCCAACATTTAACCCCAGGATATGCAGTCTAAGGAACAAGGATGTGATTGCAGCATTGAAAAAATTACTACTCAAGAGAACAATGTGAGATCTTAGGGCTACTCTTTAATACATTTGTCTCATAGTGATCAAAGAAATATAATTAAATTTCACTCTACCCATTTTTACTGACAGTGTAATCATTCACAATTATGTAATCATTTACAAATATTATGCATTTTAGGTTCCCTGCCTGAAGTTACTTGTGACTGCATCTTTTTTTGTGTGTGTGTGAGGAAGATCAGCCCTGAGCTAACATCTGATGCCAATCCTCTTCTTTTTTTTTTTTTTCCTGAGGAAGACTGGCCCTGAGCGAACATCTCTGCCCATCTTCCTCTACTTTATATGGGACGCCGCCACAGCATGGCTCGACAAGCAGTGCGTGGGTGCGCACCTGGGATCCCAACCAGCGAACCCCTGGCTGCCGCAGCGGAGCACGCACACTTAACCACTTGTGCCACCGGGCCGGCCCCCGTGACTGCATCTTTAACAAGCAGATTAATCAATTTTCAAATGCTCTATTCTTTAGGATAAATCTTTTTCACAACATATTATACGTTTACCCATCTTTACAATGTTCAGATAATCTAAACTGTTAGAATTGTGTTTAAAGATTTACAGAAGAAATCTTTTACAATTTGTCAATTTGTCAAATATTTACAATTTGTCAAATATTTACAAATATTATGCTGGTATTGCCATTTATATTCATGACACATTCATTTTTTCATGGTAGGCTTACACTACATATGTGTTGAGGGAGTAAACAGAAAACTAAATTGTAAATCATATGTTTCATTATGAAACAGAATTTAAAAACAAAATGAAAACATTGCACCCACTTTCTCAGTATGAATTCAGAAAACGTTTCCGTGTGTACCCAGAGGGAGCTGAACATCTGGATCTTTCCTTCCCAGCTCTTCCCAGAGTGTACGGCAATTGACTAGCAAACATCTGACCTGGCTCTGTCATCCTGCTTTAAATATCTTTCATCATTGTGCTTCATACCAGTTTTTGCAATGCTCTTCCAACTTCTCAGAATCCTGTGCTGTAGCTTACTTGATTTATCAAATTTGCAATGAAAAAAGCATCTACGACTTTTCTCATACTTAATTTAAAAGAACACATTTGAAACTTAGAAGGGGAAAAAGAAAAGCTAAAACAAAGATTCACACATAATTACTTAATGTCACAGTTAGTAATATATACACATTGAAGATGCCTAACACCACCTGCCTACAAGTTATATTTAAATTAGTATAATCATAACTAATCTTGTCCATTTTATCTTTCTCTTATTTATATGAAATTTATCAGAGAGTACAGATAAAATCAAGAACTAATCAATCATACATATCTTAGGCAAAAAAGACTTGTGAGATTTAACAAAATTGCACTTAACACCCACTCTTCTGTTTTGAATGTGCAACTCAGAGGATACTCAGTCTATTTCTAAAATTTTTGTTACTACTTGTTGACTGTATTTATCCAACTATTATATCACTTTACAGCTTTGATTATCTTTGTAAATATTTGCCCCTTCAGATTAGTTTCTCTTTATAAGGGCTTATATTTTAATTGTAACGTTTGGTTTATAAGTTTTAATTTTCATTTCAATGGCTTACATTTTAACCTTCCCTCAGTTAGCATGATATCCTATATCACCTTTGTTTTTGTATGTATGTATGAGTGTAAATATCTTAACCTACCTCACGTATTTTCTTGCATGTATCAAGTATTAAATACATTTTCCATGGTGATAAGGATGGTATTGAAGATTACAATATTTGTGGGAGTGCTATTTTTCTGCTCTTACATAAGCACAAGACACGGTATAATGAAAAGAACATTAGTTCAGAAATCAAGACAACTGATTTTTATTTCTAATTTGCTCTAAATTGTGCATTCTTGAGTAACTCAACTGTTCTTTGTATCAATTACTGTGTCTATAAAATGGTAATAGTGCACAGAACATATAATTATGATCCAGGATCCAAGGAGTCCTGTTGGAAAATTCAAGAATGTTAGAGAAGCAGGCATCTGATGAAATCTAGTTTTCCAGATAATGAAGGCTACACATTTAAACATGGAAATTATTTTAACGTTAACTACATGCCAATGTAAATCCTTCTATAAGAGCTTCCAAATTTCCCTGCCTTTTTAAACCTTTGGGCAGAGTTTTTTCTGCTTTGGATTCTCAAGATATGCATGAAAAAATATTTGGGCTTCTGGGACTCCAGCACCTGTTGTTGTTTGTAGACATGGAACACCATTTAGCTTTATATCAGCCCTACATGAATCACGTTATTTTCCTCTATTTATCATCTCTTCTTGCTGCTAGGCAATTTTCAAAGTATCAGCCTCTAGAAATGTTTTCTAATTAATTAACTAATTTTATTTTATTTTATATGTTTCCAATTATCATTTATTGTCATTCTTTATACTGAAAGAAGCAGATTGTTTGTTAAATTAGTTGTCTTATTTTACTTACAATTCTAAATGTGACCTCATTTAAAGAGAAAAGGGCAAAGGTTTTCTGAAGAATCATTTTTTATTTGATTTAGGATATGAAACAGTTTTCTAATGTTTATATGTACTTTCAATATGGAAACCAAATGTATAGGGCTGCCTATTGATAAATTAATAGACTCACAGTTTTGCCAAATATTTGGTCTGTCACAGAATAATGCCCTTCAAAGACAGATCATATATATCAGTATATGTGCATGGCAACCATAATCATCACAAATATAATTAGTTGCATGAAACCATCTAGAAATTAAACTCCACAAATATATTGGTGTGCACACACATGCACACACACACACACTCTATCTATGTATCTATCAATCAATACATCTACTAATCCATCAATCTATCTATCTATATTCTATCATCTGCCATACACACAAAAGGTAAACATACATACATACATATGTATACCTTTTGTGTCTAGGGCTTATTAAAGCAAAGTTCAACAACTGTCTTTTGAACTTAGCATTATCTTTCTAAAAACTTTGTTGCATAATTTATACAATTTCTTTCTTCTTAACTCTAACTTTAGTCCATATGATCAATTTCCCTTTATCTTCTAATTTTATTATTCTACTTCCACCTATGTGCTCTGTACTAATTCTCTGACTTAGTGAAATAAGTTTATTTTTATTTATTTATTTTTTTTTTGTGAGGAAGATCAGCCCTGAGCTAACATCCATGCTAATCCTCCTCTTTTTGCTGAGGAGGACCGGCTCTGAGCTAACATCTGTTGCCAATCCTCCCCCTTTTCTTTTTCCCCAAGCCCCAGTAGATAGTTGTATGTCATAGTTGCATGTCTTTCTAATTGCTGTATGTGGGACACAGGCTCAGCACGGCTGGAGAAGTGGTGCGTTGATCCGAGCCCAGGATCCGAATCCGGGCCGCCAGTAGCGGAGTGCGCGCACTTAACCGCTAAGCCACGGGGCTGGCCCGAAATAAGTATATTTTGAATATTTTAATGTTTCAGCTAAAGGAACATTCTATCAACAAAAGAGTTACATATGGCACATTACTATTCCAAGTAACAACTGTATTATATATATGCATATATATACATTTTTATAAAGAAAGAAGAGAGAATAGATTGTCTACCATTACACCTTGCATATTCTTTTATAGCCAAGAATCCATAACTACAAATGCAAATTCAAACTGTAAATATATTTAGCTTTTTCCTTCCTAAACTCAAGCTGCTTAAAGATTCCACAGATATTGCTGATCTCCCCCTTCTCCCTTATCAATTAACTTCAGTCCAGGAAAGCTTTTATCTTCTTCTGAAGTGCATGCATACACATATACAGAAACACACACAAGAGTGAGTACCTAGGTAAATAAATGTCTGTGTTTTATAAAGAAGAAAAGTCAGTTTCTTAGAACTGTAGATGAATTGTTCTAGGAATAATACAATTTGAATAATAACAGACAAAAGATTATCTTGGTAAAAAAGATATTAATAATTTACAAAGCACATATATTAGCTGCACATATTCATCATGTTTAAAAATTAGTGGTACAAATAAATTTTTGCCATATTGTTTCCATTGATAGTGGTGACTATTTTAGATTTTTGTTTGTAATTCGTCTAAATAACCGAGTAAATAATTTTTGGTATTGTTCACAGATTTTTGAGGGGTATGGAACTTCATTACCTAGCACAAAATAATCATAGTGCTTCAAGAACATAGCTCTTATTTGCCCCTCTATAAAAAGAAGTTTTATACTAGTTCACATCTATTAGAGTTATTAATATTTCATAAGTATTCTTCATCTTGTTAGTTATCTCTTTTCTCTCAGCTTGTTTTTTTTCTATATTAGGCAGGAGGAACACTGAAAATGAGAGAACTTCTCAATATCTGTCTCACTCCATTCCACATCTCATAGCTTCAGGAATTACCCAATTTCTGCTAGAATATTTTCCTGGAATTTTTTTGTTGTTATTATGTTTCTCTTTCTTTTATTCTTTCCTTATCTCCAATCATTTCCATAGTTTCTGAAAGGCCTGTTTATATACCTGTGAGTAGAACTGACTTTTTCACTTCTGGGCTAAAGCTTTAAGAGCAAGTCAAGCTTCACCACATTCTTTTTTAGCCTTAAATACTGAGGACAGGTCACGGTTCCTTAGAGATGTGTTACCTGCATATACAAAGGATTCATTAAATAAGCACAAATATGGAAAATTAACAAGGTTAATTGTATTAAAACAAGAAATTGACCATAATGAGTTTCCTGATACACAATGATTACAAATTTATTGCTTGCTTTCATGATTATGTGAATAACATAGACATTGTAGTAAACTATAAATAAGAGTAAAACAGAAGAGAAAATAAGAGAATATTTTACTCTAAGATATCCATAATTAACGTCGATTATCATGTTTTTATTGATCATTTTCAATGCTTTTTTGTGGTATACAAGTTATGTGTGTGATATCTGTGTTTTTATAGCCGATATATATATATATATATTTTTTTTTTTTTGTGAGGAAGATCAGCCCTGAGCTGACATCCTTGCTAATCCTCCTCTTTTTGCTGAGGAAGACCGGCTCTGAGCTAACATCTATTGCCAATCCTCCTCCTTTTTTTCCCCCCCAAACCCCAGCAGACAGTCGTATGTCATAGTTGCACATCCTTCTAGTTGCTGTATGTGGGACGCGGCCTCCGCATGGCCGGAGAAGTGGTGCGTTGGTGTGCACCTGGGATCTGAACCCGGGCCGCCAGTAGCGGGGTGCGCACACTTAACCGCTAAGCCACGGGGCCGGCCCCGCAGATATATTTTTTGAAATCTTATTTCCTTTCCCTCATTTTCCCCTCACTACTATCATCTCTAGGAAAATATATTTAAAAATTAGCCCGTGACTATCTCCTCTCTTATCATATGCAAATATTTTAATAACACATTTTATTTTTATCATATCATAGGACTATATTATATAGAAATATTTAATCTGATATAAACATAAATCATGCTTAATATTCACTACTATTAGTGTACCAAAATCATTTATAACACTACATCCCCAAGGAAAGGTTCTTTTTTCTCTGAGAAATGATTTCTTGTAGAGTCATTAGTAGACCAAATACATATATATATATATATATATTTATTTAATGTTCATTGCCAAAGTGGTTCTTAAAGTGGCTGTTACAATTCTATGGAAATGAATGATATGGTTTCCAATAAGTGATATAACAGAGTCTCTATTACAATTGAGTTTATAACATCAATCCTTGTCAGAAGTTGTTATTGACAGAGGACATTGCATAATAAAATTATAGAATTACCAATAGAAAGATTTGTTATTTGATGACATGTACATAAATGCATAACAAGACATTATAAGTAATTTTTAACTTGGAAAAAAATTACAATTGTATAGACAGATAAACAGAATTTAATAAAAATTTCTGTTGAAATTTCAATACCAATATAAAAGAGCCAATTCTTGCAAGTATAACTTATTTTGTAATGAAGTAAATCATTTACATAGCAATTTTCTCAGTGCAGTAATGACTTCCTTGTTCCTTAGACTGTATATCATGGGGTTAAACATGGGAGTCACAATAGTGTAGAAAAGAGAAAGCACTTTATCAGTTCCTGCTGAGTGACTTTTCTTAGGCCCTAAATAGGTAATAATGGCTGATCCAAAGAACAATGTCACGACCATAAGATGAGATGAACAGGTTGAGAAGGCTTTGGACTGACTCGTGGCTGATGGCAATTTAAGGATCGTGGAAATAATTTTGCCATAGGAGATAAGTATCAACAGACATGGTACTGTGACAAATAACACAGCAACTATGTAGACCATGAATTCATTCACAAAGGTGTCCCCACAGGCTAGCCTGAGAATTGGGGGGATGTCACAGAAGAAGTGGTTGATGTGGTTAGAACCACAAAAGGGCAGAGAAAAAATCTGAAGTGTCTGCCCTACCTGGACGGGAACTCCACTGACCCAGGAGCCAGCCACCAGCTGGGCACAAACTTTGTGGCTCATGAGTAGAGGATAATGCAGAGGCTTACACATGGCCACGCAGCGGTCATAGGCCATCACCGCCAGAAGGAAACACTCGGTGGCTCCCAACACAAGAATGCAGCACATTTGTGCAGCACAGGCAACTAAAGAAATTGTTCTTCTCTGGGTCCAAAGATTCGTGAGCATTCTGGGGAGAGTAACTGATACATAGCAGATTTCCACAAAGGAAAAATTTCCAAGGAAAAAATACATGGGGGCCTGGAGAGCAGGGTCCAGTTTTGTTATTAGAAATATGGTGCCATTTCCCATCAGGATAATGATATAGATGATTAAGAATAATGCAAATAGGAACCATTGGAGACGGGGAACATCAGCAAAGCCCAAGAGAACAAATTCCATCAGTTCAGTTAGATTTTCTCCTGGTGGTTTTTCTTGGTGTTTCATCTGTGGAAAGAGAAAATTCAACATGTACTTTTCATTTTACCTTCATGGATCAGTGTCGGCTCTCTAAATTGTATCAGGACATCAAGATTGGTTCTCATGATCACTGCAATTGCTTCTAATTTAATATGTTACTATTTATGTATGTCCCACATTCTCAGTTTAAATCCTATGGATTATCATTGTACAAACTCCCTTGAAATTTCCATTAAGATCATTCCATATACTTTCTGGATACAGCCCAGGATAAACCAAACTATGCCTTGCTCAGCACAGACTCTGGAAAAATTGGCAACTGTGGAGATAGACCCACAGCTTTGCCATATGATCTCACTTTTAATTACTTATACTTTTTGATAATTCAATTGTATTTCTCTATGATTTTTCTCTATCACATTTCAGTAGAACTATATCAGAAATTATCTTCCCCTGATATTTTCAACTGCCGATTTCAATCCTTCGTTTCCCTTCCAGCATTTGATGTTCTTGATTATATGTGTCCTTATTATACAGTTTATATTATTAGGCAGTTCACCAAAAAGAATGAGACAGAATTTTATTTTAGGCACACAGAGAAATAAAACACGTATCTTGGTAGGACACTAAGTGGGGAATATAAGAAGGTTTTATTCAGGAGAAGTTGCCTGGGAACACAGATACAGGTGGAAACAAGACAGAAGGTAACCCTGGGAAAACAGGAATGGCCTGGAGTGTCTTCATTACCATGTGCAGGTGTGTGGGCAGTGGGGAGGGGAGATATTGGCTGTTGTGTTTTACCCTGTGTGCTGTGTGCACTTCCACTATCTTTGCTGTTCCTCAACAAAAACACTTCAGATAACCATTTCTAAACTCACTTTCCTTACAGATAAAGATATTGAAGCTTACTAAAGATGGATAATTTGATCACGTACGCATAGATTTGTGATTGTAAGTCAGTGTCTATTTTTTTTTATTGAACTGAAGTTTGAATACTAACTCCAGGGTTTATTATCTGTGTGATATGAAGCTATTGTTTAAATTTTCTAAGGTTTGCTTCTTCATCTGTGATAATTAAATGAGAAAATGTCAGCAAAATTGCCTATCAATTTTAATCTGATTGTTTATTAGTTACGGTTCTATAGCTATATTATGAATATGATATTATGTTCTTAAGTCTTTAGTCCCCAGGGTAGTAACACATTGCCAAGTAAAATTTTATTTAATAGAGTGGTTGAGTTGCTTTTTATTGAATTACTTTTTCCTATTCCTGCCTTTTATCGGGGCCAGTACTAGAGTAAGGTGAGTGAGACTCCTCAGGTATAAAATTTAAGAGACATTCACTTCTTCTCAGGGCCGATTCTACATTGCACAATCCTGGAGTGTGTGCCTCTTTAGACATTGCACCCCAGGCATCTCTTGACCCAAGATCGGTCTCAGCCCTGCCTTTCATTGCTCCATCCTGGTGTGTTTGGACCTTGTCTATCATAAACATAGTGTCGTGGATAAGGAATACAGTCCTACCAAGAGGAACTAGATTTGAATTATGGCTCCACCACCTGCTAGCTGACCTCTTGCAAGTTGCTTAATCTCCCTATGCCACAGTTTACTCATCTATAAAATTGGCTTACAATTGTGCCAATGCTTCAGAATGATGTAGGAATTAATTCATTTAATACAGTCCTGCATTGCTTAACGATGGGGATACATTCTGAGAAATGCATTGTTAAGTGAACATCATAGAGTGTACTTACACAAACCTAGATAATATAGCCTACTACAAACCTAGGCTGTATGACACTAACCTTATGGGACCACCGTTGTATATGTGGTCCATCATTGACTGCGACATTGTTTATGCGGCACATGACTGTATATGAGAAACAACTTGAAAATGTCCTAGCATTTACAAAAGTCTCTATAAAGGTAGCTATTATTGTTGTTATTAAAAACTAAATTTTATTCTTCTAAATTTTTCTCTCTATTCTAAGCAACATGAAAATATTTCTCTAATTTACTTTTTTTTGTATCACATGGTTATTGTGAGAATGGAATGAGATCCTAAAGCAATCATCAGAGTGTTCTAAAAATATCAAACTCTTAAGATGCAAATTTTCCATGAATTCTCAATATGTTTGTTTATGTTATTATCTCTACTCTGTGAACCTTATACCAAGAGTACACATGACTGTTCAAACCATAGTGTAGCAATTTGGCTAGTTCTTTTTGTATGCCTTTTCTTTCACAAATATTAAATGATCTGAGAGGTAAGGACTGTGACCGTTGTCCTGCTTGGGAACAATACAGATCTTAGAAAACTCTTACACACCTAATGTGGTGATCAGTATTTGCTTCTGAAACTAGGTGAAGCAACAGACACTGCTTAATTGGAATCTTCACTGTTAAAAGGGAGAAAAAGGATTGATATGCAAGAGAATAAAAATTTCAATCTTTATGTATGACTGTTACGAATGGCAGCATTTAATAGAAATAATTTCACTCATTCTTTGAATAGAATTACTTCCAGTGCTAAATAAAATACAACTTACAGTCGTGCAAACCCAATGTTTTGGTGATGAAATCATAAATGTATACTATAAAGATCATGTAAGAGTGGTGTATGTTTTTCCCAAGAGGGGAACAAGTAGAAAGAGCAGAGATTTACTCTGCGTGCTCGCCATACAAAATTATGTATGTTACTCTTTTTTCTTCTACATGTTTAAGTTCATATTAATCAAAGGAAATAAAACTTAATGTTCTAATAGTTTTATTTTAAATTCATGCCTCTATTCCCTTAATAAATACAAATGATTCAGGAAATGTGTAACAATATTCTAATTCAATCAGATATGGGAAGCTACCGTAGCTTCAGCTATATTTGCACACTTGACATAAATTAGCGACTTAAACCTTGAAATTAATTTAAAAGACAATATTAAACTTAAAACTCTTACATGACATAACAAAGTCCTTATTTCTATATTTTTTCTTTAGAATAAACGTTTTTTGAATCCCCAATGATTATAAATTTATTTCATGGATTGTTTTACTTTAAATCTCTTATTACAATATCAAGCTAAATACATAAATATAATACTTATTTGTTACAGTATGTTGGTTCAAAATGAGATTTTCCTATAGCATTAACTATACCTAGAAAAAATACTTCAATTATTAGTTTTCAATACTTCAAAGTGATTTAATATTCTAATTTATTACCATTATTTCACTGTAAATTATATATAACAGAGTCAGAAATATATAGGAGCTGCTTAAATAAAATGATACCTTTGCTACTATATGTTGAATGTTAATTTCAAATGTAAAAATAATATGCACTAAAGCTTAATATCAGTATAAAGTAGTTCATATTTACCTTTCTTATTTGGAGTGTTCCTGATTTTTCTCACCATAGGTGGTTTAAATATTTAAATTTCTGTAGATGAACCCACTTGTTTCATCAAAAGAGAGTCAAGCCACCTTTAAAATACTCTGTTCCTTCTAAACATAAAGTGCTCTTTAAATAAAAGTAGTTATCTCCACCCCAGGGATCTCTTACACCTGACACATTTAAATTTTTAATTAAAAGCATGACTTTGGCCCTCTCTCATTTGTCACATGTTATTTTTTCCAGAGAGCTCTCACTCTACCCAGAGCACTTTCTCTTCAGCCTCTCCATGGGAGAGAGTGCACAGCACATTTTATTTCTTAGACATGAATAGGGTGCTGGGCAATATTATTTGAGAGCATCCAAAACTGACACACATCCAATTCTTACCTTATCTATTATGAATGCTCCATGTGGAACCTCTGTTCCTGTTAGACTGAGCTCTTGAACATGTTTTTCTTATATTCTCCTCTATAGTAGTTCCTTGATGCCTAGTTAGAGGGCTGGCCTGTGTAATAGTTGAAAGAAATATCTTGATGACAAATATTTTTATGTATAAAACTAATGTGTTATTGGTTTCTCAATTAGCACCTGAGCAACCTGAGATTTAGCTGTTAAATATATTAAACATATTTCAAAAAATTAAAATTTTAACCCAAGATTATAGGTGAGAAATTTTTTCCTTTATTTTGTAGCATGTCACAATCTTTTCCTAATTTTATTTTATACCTTTAAGATGTGAATTCTTTCAAACTTTATTTACAATAAAATGAGAATCTGGAATAAGCCCAGCTGAGATAACGGGAAACGGCCAAGCAAATAGTCTGTACATTCTGGGCTTCAATTCTGGGCACGTCAATTTTTTTCCAACACTTAGCTTGTTTAAGAATCTTGGCTTGGAGCCAACTTCTCATGACAAACATAGGACTTGCTTCCTATTATTTAGTAAATAGTGATTTCTAAGGGTTTATGATTATGAAGAGAAAATATTTACAAGAGAGGAAAGTCCTCTAGTAATGTGATAATAGAGAGTGATTGGGAAAGTTAAGTACAAAGTCTCAGGAGCCATGTGCCAGAAATCATGGAAGGCCAGTGAGGAGCAGGTGATGAGTAAAGTATCACAGGGGACCATATGCAAAGGAGCACAGTAAGGGGGTGAGAGACCAGCCAGGCCTGAGCTACTGTGGATCCACATCTAAGAAGTAGCTATGCTGAAAATGAGTTCTAATACATTAAAATTAGCACAGTGTAGTGGTATGCAAGGATAAAGAGATCTTCTTACGCCATAGAACAGAAATTCCAGAAAAGGGCTCAAGTACAAATGAGGATTTGTCATTTAATAAAGACAGCTTACCACACTGGTGAAGAATGGACATTTAAAATAAATTCTCTTGGGACAACTAGGCAATCTTGGATAAAAAATGATAAAATTTCTTAACACATTATACTAGAGAAGGAAAAACTCCAAATGATACACAGGTTTAAATGTTTTAGAGAGTGAATTGATGAAGCATTCTAAGAAAAAGGTTTTATAATTTTTGAATATGGAAAGTTTGACTTCAAATTTAGAATGCAGGACAAAAGTTACAAACAATATCTCAAATAAAGTATTCTTGGCTTGTTCTTAAATATTGATGGAAAGTCCAAAATATAAATAGAAAATTGAACTAAACAAATGAAGTAACATTTCACAGAAAAGAGAGGAAAATAATCTCTTTAACATAGGGATACTCAAATTCATTTACACACACACAATGATTAAATTTTCTTCTGAACAATGATCTAACTTTAAAAAAAAATCGGAGACATTTTCCTAGGCATATATATATGGAGAAGAAGCAGGCACCATTGACCAGTATCACAATTATGTTTACTCTTTGAATCAATCAATAAACTGGCACACATTTGAAGTTATGCAGTAATATGATATTGCAACAAATTTGTACTTGCAAAAGATTGTCAGCCAACTAATTGTTAAGAATAGTGTGGGTTTTCTTTCTCTGACTTAATGAGCCTCAACTTTGATATTGTCACCTACTCTATTTTCTCCCACAGCTATATGATGCCTCCAAAATATGAATTTTGTAATTTATCCAAATTTTTCTAGTGCTTGCGACAAGACTGGCTTTCTGTGACCCAGTGCATCTTAACTAGAAATGGAATCTATTTCTTTATTTGTTTTAAATGTTGGAAATTATATGTGGCTTAGTTTTAAGTATGTCTATTTATAGAAGTTTTGATTCATCTCGTCAAAATGATTCAGTAGTATCACCAGTCTTGAATCATATTTTTGTTGTCAATTTTATTTTTTTTGAGGTAAAAGGCAATTTATTTTTTTCAGGAAATTAATTTCAGGAAAAAATAAAAGTATGGCATAAAAATGATAAAGAGCATTAGGTTTTTCTCTCCATTACAAACATGATATGTTCATTAATGAAAATTTAGGAAATAGAGGGAAAAATGAAATATATGTGTATATATAGTTAATGGGCATTCCAAATTCTGTCTCTTAACCTTAACTGAAAGGATATGTACAGATATGTGCAGTGTGATTATGGCTTGTTTAGCTCAACAATATGCTCCATCCATGTTGTATGTAATTGTGTTTTATTCATTGTTATCACTCTCTGATTTTCTTCTGTGTGAAGTTATCACAATCATTTCCATTCTAATTTGATAAGGATTTGACATTACGAATGATGCGAAGATGAACATTCTTGGACGTGTCCCCGGGCAGACATATGCATGGACTTCTGGTACATGCCTAGGAGTGAGATCCTCTAGGTAAAGGCAGGCTGTCTGCTAGAGTGGGGCACCAATTCCAACACCAGCCTGGGGCAGGAGCTGACATCGCTCCACATCCTTTACACACGTGGGATGGTTATTTCTGTATTATTTTTGTCTGTCTGATGAGTGTGTCATAGATCTCATTTGGTTTTAATTTTCATTTTACTGGTTACTAGTGAGTTATTTTCTTTCTCTCCTGGCCATCCAGATTATCCTCTTTTGTGAAATCTCTCTTTAAGTTTGATGTCAATTTTCTCCTGTGATTTGATTCGGAACACTTCTTTATATGTGGTGTGTTTAAAACTTTGCTGTTGAAGAATTTCACTCTGAACTGCTTCTTTGGATGAAAGGTACTTCTTAGTCAATGCAGTTCAACTTATCAATGTTTTCCACTATAGCTAATAATTTTATTAAAAATATTTTTCTCACACTAGGGTCGTGAAGTTAATATACATTACCTTTGAAAAGATTAATTAAGTTGCATTTCATATTTAGGTTTACACACTATCAGGAATTGTTTTTTCTACAAATTATATGAAGTGAGTCAAGTTCTTTTTTATACATTTAAATTACTATAATTTATTAAAAGATCATCTTTTCTACATTATTCTGCAGTGCAAACTTTTACATGTTCAAGTGTATCCATGTTCTGTGGTCATTCAATTCTCTACAGGCTTTCCATATACGGTAATCTTTACTAGCTGAAACCTTTTTTTTTAAGTAAGTGATAACAATAAAGGGGAGAACTAGAACATACACTACCAATTTATGGAAAAAATATTGGGATATGAATTACAAGATTAAAAAAACTTTATTTTTCAGTAAACAGTCTCAGACGGGCAGTGAATTTGGGCTGACAGACTAGTTCACTAAATATGCGATTTACTAAAAAAAAAATAGTATCTTGTTGTAAATACCACTTGGGATATAACCCTGATCTCAGAAAGTCCAACATAAAATGGAAAGTTCAAGAATGAGTAAGGATAATCAATCCATATTAAGGCAGGAAAGTAAACTACAAGATAACTTCTGATTAAACAATAGCAGAATTAAGTGGGAAAATAGGTAATAAGTTCAAATCAGGGATGAATGCATTAAACATTGAGGTAAACATTTTCTCAACGCCATCATGACATCCTTATTCTTCAGAATGTATATCATGGGGTGAAACATCAGGGTGACAAAACAATAGAAAAGAGAGAGAAATTTGTCTGTTCTGGAAGAATGTTTGGATTTGGGTCATAGATATGTAATGATCCTGGATCCACAGAACAAAGTCACAGCTATCATGTGAGATGAGCAGGTGGAGAAAGCTTTGGGTCTTCCTGTTGGCGACGGCAACTTCAAGATGGTGGAGATGATTTTACTCCAGGAGCCAAGTATCAACAGAAAGGGGATAATTACAAAGAGCAGAGCAAGTGTAAAGACCAACATCTCATTCAGAAAAGTGTCCCCACAGGCCAACTTGAGAATTGAGGGGATATCACAAAAGAAGTGATAGATTTGGTTAGATCCACAAAATGACAGAGAGAAAATCTGGCATATCTGCCCTATGTCAGCTGGAACTCTACAGATCCCAGAGCTCATCATCATCAGCTGGATACGGAGCTTGCGTTCACAACAAGAGGATATCGCAGAACGTGACAAATGGCCGTGTAGAGGTCATAGGCCATCACTGTCAGGAGAAAGCATTCTAGGTTTCTAAGCATGAAGGAAAAATATATTTTTTTTTCATTTTCTAGGTCCAAAGGTTTATGAGTATTCTAGGAAAAATGACAGATAAATAACAAATTTCCAAGAAGGAGAAATTACTGAGGAAAAAATACCTGGGAGTTTGGAGAGCCCAGTCAACTCTGGTTATGAGAATAATGATGCCATTTCCCATGAGGATTATCACATAGGCAAGAAAAATATCACAAGAAGAAATATCCAGAGATTGAGAATACAAAAAAGTCCCCTAAGAACAAATTCCATCGTTGAAGTGAGCTTGGATTCTGTTTGGTTTTTTGGTGTTCCATCTATAAAAATAGTGAAATTACTCATTTATCCTTTTGGTTTGCTTTTTATTGACAAGAGGAGTTTGAGGAATTAGTTATATACCATTTCTTATCTCCATTCAAATTCCAGCATTTTATATCCTGACATCAAAGAGCAAAACTGAATCCAATGATGAATGTATGCTAAATTCTAAACATATCAACATATTTAATGTATAATAGTAGGTTTGCATTTAAATGGAATTGAAGGGTTCTAGAAATATGCATTTTCATTTTTCATTTGTGGACAGAGCAAAGCGAGTCTTCTTACTCTATATATTAACAAACAGAATCCTACAGCAGAAACTTTTATATCTGTCCCAAATCCCAGTGGAATGCTCACCACAAAATTTTGAATTGTATTTTTCAGTAAGGCAACACTTCCATGGAGCTTTTTGTAAGTACAGCACGTGTCTCTCCTTACCTATAGTACTGACTCTGCATGAACTTTGCTTTAAAATTGTATACCTCTTTCATTTATCTATCAAAATCAAATAAACATCATTATCACCAGGCATTATATTTCAAGATCTTTCACTTGCCATATCCCATTATGCAGCAGATAGTCAACAAACCTATTTTGACCTATTGGTTGGCTTAATAATAATGGAATAAATTGCATAGACGATATGATTTCAGGAACTTTGCCTAGTCCCTGTAACCTGAAGTCTCTCGCTATCTGCCATTAGTTAATTGTTCTCATTAAAAATTTCTTATTTTAATAACATATCTGAGATGAAGCATATGGAAATCCAAATTGAACAGTATTAACTATTATAGTATATAATTAATAGACAGTTACCCAAAAGATCAAATACTGAAGTGTTGGCTTAAAGTTTTTAGTTTTCCTTTTAAGAAATAAGGAACCATCCTATGAGGGGAAAAAAAAATCAAAAGATGACTAAGAAATGAGAAGTCCCACATTTGTAAATTATTATTTTAATTCTACCCTTCTTAATAAGAAAAATCACTTCTAGAAAATTATTTTAGAAAAAAAATTATAGGTTTAATCTCCCTTAACATAGTATACATGTTCTTCTGTAGTGAGTCATAGAAGCATATATAAATAAAGATAAACCAATATTTTGCTTATTATAAGGAATTTGGTCCAAATAAGTTTCAGTTATTTACCTGATTGATTAACACAAACATACTGTACTTATATAGGGTTCTATAATCACCTAAGTGTTTTAGTGTCAATTTTGTTTTCAATTTCCCCTATTATAATGAAAGTGAGAAATCCAAATTTTCAGCTTTGATTTGAGTGCAAATTTTGAGCATAAAAACTTTACATGTTGAGTAGCTGTTGAATCTTGATTCTCAGAGTCTTACAGTGTTCTAAAATAATAAAGAATATCAATACAAAACTCATATTGACATAAAGTGTTATACTTTTTCTTCCAGATTTAGTTATATCTGTTTTTTTCCCCTCAATAGAACAGTTTAACTACATATACTTATATCTATCTATCTATGTATCTGCTTACCTACTTACCTATCTATATACATATCTATCTATAACTACATATATCATGTAAGAAACTTTTGTTTTAATAAGAAATTGCGGGGCCGGCCTGTTGGTGCAAGCGGTTAAGTGCACGCATTCCACTGTGGCAGCCCGGGGTTCACTGGTTCGGATCCCGGGCGCACACTGACGCACTGCTTGGTAAGCGATGCTGTGACGGCGTCCCATATAAAGTGGAGGAAGATGGGCATGGATGTTAGCCCAGGGCCAGTCTTCCTTAGCAAAAAATACAGGTGGATTGTTAGATGTTAGCACAGGGCTGATCTCACAAAAGAAAAGAAAAGAAAAGAAGAAATTGATATTTTTTTCTCACAATTGAAACTCATATTTATTTTAGACTATCTGTACCTTCAAAATACCAAGTTCTCTTTAAATAAACACATTCCTCTCATTCTACAGGTTTTATTTCCCACGTATACCTTAATATTTAACTTTATACTTCCGTCTAACACTCATTTTTCCAGACATTCTGGACAAAGCCATCCTTCTGGACAGTCACCCTATGGAATTCGGGTCCACTGACCATCCACCCTACCACCTGATACCAGATCTTGGCAGGGAGGAAGAATGCCCTTGAGAAAGCAGCATCACATAATTGTCCACTAATATTCACAGGAGAATATTCAAACTCAAAATTGTGCATGTGAGATGCTTTCTTATCTCCACTTTTTTTAATGTTTCTCCCTTGATTCTTCTGCCTGGGCCCTGGAGTAGAGCAACACTAGACTTTTCGACCATTACACGTGCATGCTTCATTTACTGTGATCTATTTCTTTCTCTGACTAATACAATCCTGTTGGAAAATTATTATTATTTTTTTTGTCATCAACAACAGGGTTCTATTTCAAGGTATATATCAGTCTGTGTTAAATACAAATATTTTAAATCTGAAATATATCAGAGGGAAAAAAAACCTACAGTGCCTGCTATTATTTCCAATCTACTTCCTCAAACTGTGTGAAATTGTTTATTTGATATAACTGAGATGTATGTGCTCACTCTCATATCACATTTTCATTTACAATGAGATGTTTGATCCATGTTCTTTTTTTCTCCCCTCTCTCTCTATTTGATTCTAAGACCAAACTCCCCATGATTGTCTCAATTTCTAAATTTTTAAATGAAAGTAAGATAAATTTTCAAGTTGCTTTCATATTTTTCAAGAAAATGCTGCGCCTTTTTCTTTGAATCATTATTGTGACAAATTATATCAAGCCCCCAAAATGACATCTAGCTTACAGTGCGCATTGAGTACAATATTCTCAAAATCAACTGAATTAAATGATTTTAAAAGGTTAAGCAATGCTAAACTTTCATGGGTCATGGTTACAATTGTGGGGATACTACAGTTATGAATGTATATATGTATATATGTATGAACATATTTACATATTTGTGGAATTCATGTTTTCTTGGAATTCTATGCCTTTCTATTATTTGTAGTTTCAGCAATGCTATACACAAAAGACTATCTTACATTTTAAACAAAAAACACCAGTTCCTGGGATCATATTTTCTTGCGTATTCCTAGTAGTGACAATGTTTGCTTTGTCCTCCTTCAATACAACTTATCAGATTACTTGGCTGTGTTTTTTTCATAGAACTGCTCCATCAAATTTAGCTAATTCCATTTTTCAATATTTTATTTGTTTTGCTTTTATATATGCTTATAATTTCTTCTGATTTTGTCTTTTTTTTTTTTTTGTAACTGTGGTAGGTACAATTCCAAGATGGCCAAAGATTTCTGCTCCCTGCTATACACACACCGCCTCCTTGCTGTTCAATCACACGCTAACATAGGCGTTATTGTAAAGGCATTTTGCAGATGTAATTAAGGTCCAATATCAGCTGACCTTAAATTTGGGAGGTTTATCGAGGTGGGCCTGACCTAATGACATAAGTCCTTTAAATCCACATATAGCAGCCAGAGCCAGAAAAAATATTGGAGATTCAAGGTGAGGGAAATGGAAGAAGGCAGGAGACATAGAATGCTGTTGGCTTCTAGGAACTGATCATTGTCCCCAGCTGATATTCAGCAAGGAACACGGACTTCGGTCTCATAACTTCAAGGAACTGGATTCTTCCAAGAACCTAGAATCAAATATTCTTCCCCAGAGCCTTAAGACAAGAATTCCACACAGCCAGCCCCTTGATTTGAGCCTCTGAGACCGTAAGCAGAGAAAAAAGCCACGCCATGCCAGGCTTCTGACCTACAGAAACTGTGGGATAATAAATTTGTGTTGTTTTAAGTTGCTAAGTTTGTAGTCATTAGAAAACTAACGCAATAACTTAACAGATATTGAATTTAATCGTTACCATTGTGAAGATAGAGTGGATATACACCTGGCCCGGAAACGTTCTATCTTTTTCTCTGGGAGTGTCCGGGTGCCTCCTATTTCACTCTTGGCTAAGATAAGGCCAGTGGACTTTGTGACATGCTGTGTAAGGTCTAATAGTACTCTGGAGACCCTAGTCAGTTTCTTTATTGACGGTTTGCAACTGTCCTAAAGGGTTTGACAATCCTGGCTTGATTACATAACAGAGAACAATCACAACCCCAGCCCAATTCTCCTGTTCTCTGAACACTCTAAAAACCTAGATTCCTTACACAGCTCATCCAATCTCAAGTAAATGTGCAGTCTTACATGTGGGGGAAAAAAGCCCTGGAAAGTTCCTGGAGCTGAGTGTCTCTCAGACCTCTAGGGCTTGCCTGCATTAGAGGGAAGGGCACATGCGCAGTGGTGCATAGCAGCTTCACGGGACTCCACAGGTGCTCCTCTGCGCATGCACCGTGGTTACTCAGCGCTGGCGTGGTGGAACTTGCCGGAGCCTTGCACCATGTTCTTTGACAATACTTAAAATTCTTTTGTGAGTACGGTCTGTGGAGTCTGGTGAATCCTTTCAAATAATCAAACTGGAGAAAACAATGCAAATGTGTTTGTTTTCTTTTAGGTTTAATAACATTTTTACAGATTGGAAATATTTGTTTAATTATTTGGCATATTCAGAGATATATATTTTCTTATTTGGATTGATGTGGTGAAATCCCCAAAACTTTAACGTATCTATTTTATTGTCATTAAGTTTAAATAAATTTATGTTATCTTAACTTGCTATTTCGTATAAACCTAATTTATTAAGTGCTTTAATATCCAACATTTTTAGTGTGTTTTTTTAAGCATTTAAATTTTTGCTTTTTTTTACTTTGGTAATTTTGAATTAGTTTAAATTATTGTCAACAAGTGCATGAAAACATTTTTATACATATTTTTTGGTACTGAAAAAGACATATATGTCCAATTTATAAAATTACAACTTACATAATCTCTGATAATCATACACATTCAATTTTTTTCTTTAGATTTGCAAAAGATCCAAAAATCATATTTGTCAGTATTTGTATAATTTTTTATATTGTTTATTATTTTTCTGATTTGTCAAGTACTGAAAATCCCTTCATTGAGTCAATACTTCTTGACATTTTTCTCTTTCTTTTTTTGATTTGAGAATTCTTTCATTTATCATCATTCAATGCTTACTGACAGTCATTCATTTTTATGTATACCCCTTTTTATAATCTTAAATTTATTCATCGCTGTATCTATTGTTAAAGGTCTCTTAGTAATTTAAAAAAAATACTCTAAATGTTATATATTCTAATTCCTTTTAGTTCATAAAAAATCTGTTGCTTCTTTCAAAAATTAAAGATAATTTGACTGATACTGAAATTTCTCTGCTAGATGTTAAATATTCTTTAAGACATTTTGTAGCAATAAGACAGGGAGAAATGTAAGAATTTTCTTTGCTATGTAGTTTTATGTTTTCTGAATGAAAAGTTATTATTTCCTGTGATTTCCATATTACATTCTTTTTGTAATAAGTCCAAACTAGAAATAAAATATAATAAATGAATCAGAAATTACTTGAAATTCTGCCAGTGTGAGGAAGCCAAAATTCTCTTCTAATCCGCATCCTCCCAGATACTGCTAACATGCACACACATCCACTACCGACATGCACATGTAAAATGTTATGTGAAATTATGGAGTGCTATCTTTCTTTGTTTTACAAAAATAGAATTATGTTTTATACATACATTTACATTCTTTCTCACATGTTGAGAAAGCTTGGAATTTCTTAGCAAAGGGCTCTAAAACACTGTACTGCAGTGTCTTAACACTTTCCAACTGAGATTACCTCGTCTTTGCTTCCAGTTTTCTTTTGCACTGTAAAATATTTAATAAACATTCTTGAACAAATGCATGTTCAATAAACCTTCTTAAACACATGTAATAATAATTCTTGGACAGATATTATTTCTACAAGATGAGGTTTCATTGTTACAGTTTTTAAAATAAAAGGATAAGTATTCTGATTTTTCTTTCATAAGAAAAAAATGCAAAATTACTGCCCCCAAAACACACAGAATTCATTCCAGAGAATTCACATAAAAGCACTTCAATGAAAAGACTATTTACATGGTATATTACTTTCTTAGATCTGTTGTAACAAAGTACCACAAGTTGAGTGGCTTAAAAGAACAAAAATTTAGTCTCTCACAGATCTAGAAGCCAGAGTCCAAAATCACAGCGTTGGCAGGGTCTCACTCCCTCCCAAGGCTCTAAGGGAGAATCCTTACTTGCTTCTTCCAGCTTTCGGTGGCTCTTGACCCTCTGTGGTTCATCACCGCATCACTCCAATCTCTGCTCCATATTCACGAGATGTTCTTCTCTGTGTCTCTGTATTTATTTTCTAAACTTCCTCTGCCATTCTGTCTCATTAGGACACTGGTCACAGGATCTGGTGCCCACATTCAACCAGGATGATCTCATTTCAAAATCCTTAGCTTAATTACAACTGCAAAGGCCTTTTTTCCCCCAAATAAGGTCACATTTACAGGTTCTAGAGGGACATATATTTAGAGGGGCCAATATTCAACTCACTGCACACCTATATGGATAGCTTACAGTGAAAATTCCAGAAACTTCTAACACTAAATAGATATTAGCAAAGCAAAATCTGTAGCAACAAGGGGAAAGAATGATGTTACCAGAGAACAGAAAGTGCTGGGATAATAGAGAAGGCAACACTCTCAGGGTTTGTAGTCTTACAGCGACCTGGACAGCAATGAGATAGAAACAAGGAAAAATGCAAAGAAAAGACTAAGCTTCCCCAGCTTCCACTGTCTTAGCTGCTGCTGGTGTTTCTCATTGGCTGAGTCCACTCATAGGGACAGGCAAGGGCAGCAAATATATCTGAAAGAATGGGAAAATTAAAGAAAATTTATCACAGAACATGACTCTAATTCCTTGTTATATGACACACTCGGTTAACTAGCATTGTATTGCTCAGGCAATCTCTTAACTCACTAGTTCACAGTGAGAGGGAAGATTGATCTTCAAATTAGATCATTGCAATTGAAATAATTTTTGCTTTGATTATACAGAAGCCCTTATTTTAATCCTATGAATCTAACGTCCCATAACATAATGTGATGCTGCTATGATGATATTAATTATCATTATTTAGGACCATAGGAACAAAAGTAGAAGATATTTTACATTGTATCTACATGATAAACATATTAGCAAATTCTTTCTATAATTTCGAGTGTTTGAGTCAATGTTAATAACCAAATAGTTTTCTCAGTGCCACCATAATGTCTTTGTTCCTCAGCGTATATACAATAGGATTCAATGTTGGGGTCAAAATGGTGTAGAAAAGAGAGATGTTTCCCAAGTCTTTCAAACTGATTCGATTTGGGTTGTAAATAAGTGATAGTAGCCGTTCCATAGAATAAGACCACAACTATCAGGTGAGAAGAACAAGTGGAGAAGGCTTTAGCCCTCCCGCTTGCTGATGACAGTTTCAGAATGTTGGAGACAATTTTGCCATAGGACACAACGATCAAAAGAAATGGAACCATAATAAACACTACTGCAGCTATATAGACTGGTATCTCCTTCACAAATGTGTCTCCACAAGCAAGCTTGAGTACTGGGGGGATGTCACAGAAGAAATGATTAATTCTGTTAGACCCACAGAAGGGCAGAGAGAAAATCTGACGTGTTTGCCCGACTACAGCTGGAACTCCACTGGTCCAGGAGGCTGTCAGCAGCTGGACACAGACCTTGTGGTTCATGACTAGAGGATAGAGCAGAGGGTCACAAATGGCCACACAGCGGTCATAGGCCATTGCTGTCAGAAGGAGACCTTCTGCCCCTCCAAGCATAAGGACAAAGCACATTTGTATAGCACAGGCCAAGAAAGAAATGCTTCCTTTCTGGGTCAAAAGGTCCATGAGCATTCTTGGGATAGTGACGGTGACATAACAAATTTCTAGAAAGGAGAAATTGCTAAGAAAAAAATACATGGGGGTCTGGAGAGAGGAGTCAATTCTTGTTATCAGTATTATGATGCTATTGCTCATCAGGATACTCAGAGAGATGACTAAAAACATCCCAAAAAGAATCCATTGGAGATTGGGAATATCAGAACACCCCAAGAGAACAAATTCTGTCCTTGTGGTGATATTTGATTCTTCTGTTTTTAATTTGTTCTTCATCTGCAGATGTAGTAAATTCAAGATGGTTAATTCACTAGTGTTTTTGAACCACATTTTCCTCTTCTATTAACTGGATGGATACATGAATGTATCTATACAATCTCTTAAATTTTTTCCACCATTACTTTGCTCTGTTTCTAGGAGAAGAGATTTGAAAATTCAGAAATGAACTGATGTGCAATTAAAATCAATCCCAGAAATAAAATCTTAATATATATTTTTTCATACTTGGATGTAATGATAGCAAATATAATGAGAACTGTGCATTGTTATTTAGAGTTTATTATGAAAGAATAATATCTAATTATGTCTAATAATATCTAATCACTCTATTATTAAGCGTGGAATTGTGAAACAGGCTTTTTCTATTGTTTTTGTCTGAGTTCATCATTTTTTTTCTGTATTGGTTGACTTATTCCATCTTCTTTCATTTCAATCTTTTCCCATAAAGCTTTTGTTTAATTCTTCTTCAAAATGAGTTTTAGGTTCCTCGCATTTATATTCCGATGAGAATCCATTTTCTTAAACCAATCCTTTGTTTTTGAGGGAATAAATATATGCAATGTTATCACTCCACCCTATGTACCTCTCCCATCACTTATGCTAAATATGCAAAGCATTAATCCCATCATTCTCTTCAATAACTTTCCCTATTACCCCCTATACAATGTATGATAAGTATCAATTAACTTTTAACTCAATCAAGATTGTAACCCATACATCACAATATTTTTTTTTTCCCCCAAAGCCCCAGTAGATAGTTGTACGTCATAGCTGCACATCCTTCTAGTTGCTGTATGTGGGACGCAGCCTCAGCATGGCCAGAGAAGCGGTGCTCGGTGCGCGCCCGGGATCTGAACCCGGGCCGCCAGCAGCGGAGTGCGCGCACTTAACCCCTAAGCCATGGCGCCGGCCCCACAATTTTTTTTTCCTGTTTCTCTTCATACCTATATAAGATTTTATGATCCATTCTCATATAATTCCCTTGCAACCAAATACAATTCTCTACTTCCATTTTCCCTTCGTAATTGTGCCTAATAATGTTTAACTGATTAAAGTGAATTGTTTTTTTTTTTTTTTTTACTTTGGGCATGCAAATGGCTGGAGCATATGAATGAGACTGAAGAAAAACAAACACACACACACATATACATTCTGTCTTGCTTCACTTCACATTAATGTTATCTGATATCAGGCAGTCAAAACTGTTTGACAGTTCCCATTACACTATTAATATTTGTTCTCCAGCTTTCCAAAACAAATATTATATGTTTCCCTATTTCATCATATCTACTGTATCTGTCTCTACCTTCTAGCCTCAACAGCTGATATTTTTGCCTTAATACTCTGACAACTAAAACTGAGAAGACAAATATTCTCTCATATTTCTATATTTCCATTTGTACTAGTTTTCAAAATTACTTTTGTGAATAATTTTTATTATAAATATCATTATTTTAAATATATCTAATTTTATTTTACTTTATAATTAAGGAAGTTAAGAACTATATGAGTTATCTTAAGTAGTTCACTCATTTTCAGATAAAAATCTCAGAATTTCATGCTTTTCTGTTTTATTCTCCATATCTTGATCCTCAAATTTAGAACTATCCTTATATAAAATAGTCTGACACAATTATAGCTTACCTTTATGGATTGGCATGAAACTATCTGAGTGTAGGTGTTTTTTTAACCTGTAAACTTTTTAAATTCTTTCATGTCAAGAAGTCACTGTAATTCTTGCTAGCTTCACAATCTCCTTGCTGGCTTCAAACATTAGCTGCTCTTAAATAGGAAGCAGTCATGCGCACCCGGAGGACATCTTCTCTTGTGTATCAATTTAATTTCCAGAAGACTGCTTCATTTTGGGAATCATGCAGTTTTAATTTTTAAAACTACTTTCTCTATAGATGACCTGTCCTTCTCTTCAGCCCCTTCGTGGCATAAAGTTCCCCCACTATAGGGGAGTCCCCTGGTGGATGGGTGGGGGTCCCTGGTGGGGAAATATCCCCTCATCATCTAGTATTACTTTCAGGAAAAAGTTAAAAATCTTTCTATCAATTGTATTTCAGACCTATGGCAAGTGGTCTTGATTTTTGCCTTCTTTACTTTTATTTCCATAATTCATCCAGATATGGATCATCCACACTTTTAGAAAAATGTGTCACATGTTTCCTCACATGAACATGATTTGCTTGGTCTCTTGGTGGAATGCTCTTTCCTATATTAACTTTTGTGCAAATTAAAGCATGTAGTGTCTGCTGACAAAAGTCTGGATGTTTCATTTATGTTATGATGTCTACTTGGGCATCAGAGAAGTTATCTAGCTGATTGAAAATGTAATTCTAGAAAAGATTATTTGAGACAGAAAAAAGAAAAAAGTAAGAAACTTTCCTGTCAAAATCATTTACCCAATTCAACTATTTCCAGGCAGGTATGGAAATAAAATGATCAGGCATGAACCTGCAAGCCCTATAGCCACTTCTACGTGTAATTACATTTGTTGTTTCCGGTTATGGAGTTCTTGGACTGTTTGACAATGTGTTTCTAGAATTGCATTCCTTTTTGAATTTTAAGCCTGCTTCTCTTTACTACAGCATGCCTCTCCTACATTGCCCCTCTGTATGCTTTATTACGACTGATTCAGTATCTGTGTAGCAGCTTCTTTCATGTTTATCTGCAAATGAGAACTACACGCTTGATTTACCTCAGCTTGTCAGTTACAGGCTGAGACAAATTGAATATCCATCCACCATCAGAGTAGACTGACCTAATCCCTAGCCTATCATTCAGATGGAGAACTGGATATTTCTTTACTCAATTAAATATCTCCATCTCCTGAAAAAAAATCTAAAAACTGAAACAACATCTCAGATGTATCAGTGGCTTCACAAAATAAAGAAACATCTTACATTCATATCACAGTACAGTTTTGCAGTCAGTGATTAAGAAATTCTGCTTCCTTTCATCTGAGTCCGACTCATTCCTAGTTCCCCTTTGCAGTTCCCTATTGGATCCTCAGCACTCAGAGAGCTGAGAATTAAAGACAGACAGAAAATAAGGAAACAAATGCACTCTTGAAAGCCTCAACAAGTAATAGATATGTCACTTCTACCCATATGCTGTTGTAGAAGCTGATCACGTGGTCTAACATTGACATGAGGGGGCCAGGGAATCTTGTTTACTGTATGTCAAAGAAACAGAAATATATCTGGAGAGCATCAAGCCAGACTCTGCCACAGTCCTCATTCTTGGTCACTAACAGTGTGTTTCTCCTATATGTAAATTTAAATTTCACCTGATTTTAAATCAAGTTTAAAACACAAAATAGCATGCTGTAACATGTACACCTTTATATTTAAGTTTTAACATGAAATTTACACAGCAGAATAATTTATGGTAAATACTTATGTATTTTAGATTGGCACATTTTATAAGGTGAAAAGACAGTAACAAATTATCGCCTTAATTCATTTGTATGTTTGGGGTTTTTATTTAGATGGTATTACTTACGTGATGCTATCTATGTAGACAATGAAAGAACTAGCTGGATAAATTAAGTTTATGCCAAAAATAAGCAATCTGAGCAAGTATTTTGCTAAAAGAGAGATAGATTAAAAAAAAAAAAAGCTTCACTCATCATTTACCAGTCCAATTTGAATGAAAATGAATCCAAATGAGTTGCCAGTATTTTAATGGGAAACATCTGAAGGAAAAAAAGACAAACTTGATATTCTTAGTGGTAACTTCTTGCAATTTGTTTGGGCACTATAATGATTCTCTCTGTTCAAGTGTCATCATGCTCAACTCAAAAGACTTGGCAAAATAATGCAATGAATATCCCTAGCATCTTAATTTTATTTCTATTGCTATTCTCCGCAAAGAGAATTAATAGTTCAGGCAAGAACTCTTGGAGAACAGGTGATTCCATATTGTGGCAAAATAGTTAACTCTACATCATATTATTTCTCTGAAAATGCAAAGATGCATTCATAGTTTTTGCATTAGTAAAGAATAAGGTATAAAACTCTGGGGATGTCACTATTTTGATTCCGCCCTACAGTCAAAGCTTTTCTACAGAGAATCAGGAAAACAGGTAGAGAAGCAGAACAGAGGGATGAAAAAACAATCCTGACCTTGTTCAGATAACTTGTTCCAATTTCTCCTAAGGGCTGTCTCCATCTCTGTTCATTTAGGGGGTGGAAACAGTTAAAAGATTCATTACCACACCTGAAATCCTCTACAATATCTTTGTGTGAAGGCTCTATTCTTAGTCTGTCCTTATATTAATCATAGGTTAATTTTTAAATCAGAAAGAGGTAACATCAATGTGTTGAATGGGTAAAGCTTGTGAAAATATAAGCTAGAGTCATTAGAAATTATTCTCCAGAGGCTTACCATACATTACTCTTTATTAGCTGATGTCTTTTGGAAAAAAAAAAAAAAAGTAGCATGATAGCTAAATAAATCGGAAAGACACAGGGATGGTTATAATGACTTGTAGGGAAATAGTATTGGGACATCAATTATTAAATAAGTGATAATTTTTAAGTAAAACAGTCCTTAATCACCAGTGAATTTGTTGGGGACAGTAGACTAGTCTGCTAAATATGAGATTTAATGAAAAGTTAGTTTCTTATTGGCAACACAACCACCGTGACTATATCAGAAAGTCCATCATAAAACAACAAGCTCAGGAATGAGTCAAGACGATGGATGTTCACAGTTAGTTCATCCATCCATCAGTTGATGGACATTTGGATTATTTCCAGTTTTGGAATAGAGTGAGTAAAGCTGTTATAGATACTGGCATGCAGGTAAATATGTGGACATATGTTTTCTTCCTGTCTTGGGTAAATAACTCAGAGTGAGATCGCTGGGTCACATGGTCAGTGTGTGTTTCACTTCATAGGCAACTGTCAGACTGCTTTCTAAAGCGGTTGCACCATTTTATTGTCTGCCAGCAGTGGGTGAGAGCTCCAGTTGCTCTGTATCCTTCTCAGCACTTGGTATTGTCATTTATTATCATAGTTTAAACATTCTCGTCATTCTGATAGGTGTATGGGATCACATCATGGTTTTAACTTGTATTTCCCTAATCACAAAAATGGTATTGAACAGATTGTTCATGCACTGGGTTGCCATCTGTGTGTCTTCTCTGGTGAAGTATCTGTTCAAGGCTATGTCCATTATTTTACCTGTTTATCTTTTCTTTTGTTTTCTTATTATTGAGATTTTAGAGTTCTTTATATATTCTGGATATAAGTTCTTCACTGGATAGCTGTTTAGCAAATATTTGGTACAAGTCTGTGGCTGGTTTCTTCATTCCCTCAACACAGTCTTTCACAAAGCAGAAAAATTAATTATGATGAAGAACATTTTACAATTTTTCTCCTATGATTCATGCATTTTGTGTTTTATATAAAAATTTGTGATTAAACCATGGTCACACAAATGCTGTCTTATGTTTTCCCTAGAAATGTCATAGTATTAGGTTTTATGTTAAGGTTAAGGTTAAGGTTCATCTTGAGACAAGGTTTATATATGGTGCAAAGAATGAGTCCATGTCTCTTTTCTGTGGCATGAGGCTGTTCTACATATTCAACATCATTTTTTTGAAAAGCCTATCCTTCTTCCATGGATTTTCCTTAGCAATTTTGTGAAAAATCTATTGCGTGTATTGTGTGAATTTATTTCTGAAAATAATATTCTGTTCCATGAGTTTAGTTGCCTATCTTTTCATCAAGGCCACACTCTTTTCACTATTATAGTTTGGTGGCCAATCTTGAAATAAAATTATATGAATCCTTCAACACTATTCTTTTTCATAACTGTTTTAACTACCTTAGTTCCTTTACCTTTTCACATAAATTGTAGAACAACATTATCAATTTCTTCAAAAATGCTTCTTTAATTTTAATTAGGGTTACTTTGAATATATAGATCATTTGAGATTGCATTTAATTAATAGATACTTGGTTCATAATTGGGCTATCTACAAGTATCATTTTTCTTTCTTTCCTTCCTGCCTTCTTTCCTTCCTTCCTTCTATTATTTCTTTCTCTCTTTTTGTCTTTTCTTAGCATTCAGATTCCATGACCAACATTCCCTAACTACTAACTTAGAATCTCTGGGTTTAGGGCTCAGGCATCTATGTATTTTACAAAAATTTTTGAAGAATTCTTTAAGTACATTGCCAGGTACTTTATTAGTATGTGGAAGCCCCGAGAAACGACAAGACCCTACAACTCAAAAAGTCTGACCTTGATCTCCTCCAGATCTCTATCTAATGTTCTTTTACATCAAGTATTATAGTTATCTGTATATTGTCCCATCCACCTTGTCAATACTTCCTATTCATGTGTTCATATCTTATCTCCTCTATTAAACTCTCAATGAGCTTAACTGTATCTCTCATAACACTTAGAACTGTACCACTTTAGAAGTTATAGTAATCTTTATTAAATAATTATGAATTCTATCATAGGTTATGCTTTCATATTATTTCATTATATACATGTTTACAGGATTTTGAGAGAAGTAAACAGATTATTTTCCCAGGAAGAGGACACTGGATTTCAGAGAATTTAAGTCAGGATTCCAATGGCACATAGCTATTTAGTATCAGAGCTAGGACTATGTTCTGTATCATCAGATTTCTTTTCCAATCCTATGCATATTCCTTGTCCCCTGAGGGATCATTATATACTAGAGACCAAAGTTCATTCATGTAATCATTTCTTATTATGTAGTTCCTTGACCAGAACCATTCACTTGTTTGTTGCGGAAAAAAACAAAATCGTCTTGTTACTTTTCTGTCCCAGAAGACAATTAGTGTGTTTCCTTCTTGGAACATCCCTGTGGACTTCAAGAAGAGCTGGAGAACCTGGTATATGGGTCCAAATGCTTAAGATTCATAGCACAACTTAATTGAGTGAGCAGTTCATTTCCACAGGTAAGAGGAAAGTTTTTTATCACTTACAAAATATTTTAGAAGCTATAAGATTGAATGTAAAACTACAGTCTATGTTTTAACATTTGAATTTGAGAGAGACATTTCTAGTTAGCTCAGAATTGAATGAAAAATTAAATCAGGGAACTCCAGGGAACACAGGAGGGCAAATAGGAAAGACTCCCAAAACATTTAGGTCAATAGAGCTCTAAATTAGAAATTTTCTTTAATTTATTTGTTGGAAAATAATAGTCAGAGTAAGGGTAGTAGATATGTACACCTGAAATTTATACAATGTTATAAACCAATGTTACTGCAATAAACAAAAAATTTAAAAAAATAAACACAAAAAAGAAATAAATGACCATATTTAAAGTCTAGAAAAATTATTAAATGGAAAGAAAATTATCTATCAACCAGCCACTGGGTATATGCTATTAAAAGATTATAAATTTTTTAAATGGAAGCATATAAATGAATTTTAAATGTGTTTTATTATTTAGCTAATTGATCTAGGAACTACTTCAAGTTTTTATTTTTATTTTTTTGTTTTAGTATCATGGTACTTAAAGGTGATGGCTTTGTAAAATATTTCAAATATTTAAGGATGATATTTTGCACTATTTCTAGGGGATAACAGTTCCAGAATTATGGCATGTTATAATGAGTCTGCAGTATAGTCAACTGGAAATAGCTTAACGTGCGGCAGCAGAGAAAGGCTGGATTGAATCCTGGCTGTACTAGAGATTTACTATGTGAGCTTGGTCTTATTGGTCTAGTTGGTCCTCAGTTTTCTCATCTACAAATGGACACTGAAGGATTTAGTTTGCAGGTTGCTGTGTAGATTACATAAGATAATGTACACAAAACTTCTACCCTGTAGTAGCCACTTAATATCATGTGGTAGCTGCTCTTAGCTTTCCTTCTTCTCAAACTTAGTGCTTATAGTACTGTTCACATGAGGGTTGAGCAGCTGATTTTAGTTTTCCAGAATGATCATGTTTTGTTAAAAATTTGGTACCTATATTTTTATCTTTCTAGCCTCTATCTCTTAAAGTGAGATCGGCTAAATATAAACACAATCAGCTCTAATTTCCTTAAATATTAGTTGAAGGAAATGTCTGTTTGAAGAACACCTTGGATGAAGTAAATAAAACTCATACTTTTTGTCTATCCTTTCTCAATTCCCTACAGTGAAGTGAATAATTGCTCTAATGGGACATGATTGGGAATAAAACATATCTCCATTCATAAACCATCTTCTTTCCCTACAAATAAGATCAGAGACATCAAGGGTTATGAGAAATTTATCATGGACCAAATTATCAGGGAGATTTAAGAAAACATACTATTATTTTACTGACCTGCCCAAAGTCAGGATGTAATGACAGAGATGTACCTTTTTAAGGAGCCTGATAACATTTCATATTGGGATTCACTGGGCTTAATCTCATAGGAATGGTATTTTAATGTATATTAAGAGTCATACAACAAACATATGTTCAGTTAACATAAGACATTGCTTCTGGTTTGGAGCTAGTTCATTGCTCAATGCTTAGATGAAAAATTGATTTACAGCTCCCTATTTATTTTGTCATACTTAAATAAATGTTAAATGTCTTATTTCATTTATATGCACCCATCACATAAAATTAACACTTTTAATAAAACATATTTGAATGCATCTCATAAATAAACACTCTGAAATTACACCACGATTATGTAGTGTCCAAGATATTCCTGAAAATTTGAACAATCTTAATTATTCTTTGGTTTGGAAGAATAAAGTTACTTTTCCAAGGTCACACTGTCAACAGGTGCTAAATCTGAGATTTTAATACAGGATTTTAGTGTTTAAATGTAATGTATATATAAATATAATGTTTAAATATAATCGTTCACAATTGTCTGGTCCAGAACGCATCAGTTAAGTAAAGGTTAGAGTTGTAATGTAGCTGAACTTTCCCTGTGTATGTCAGTTAACATGTATTTTGCAATGAATTCCTTTAGTAGACCACCTGTTGGTGCATTTTTCAAAATTTGCTTGCACTGTGTTATGTCTTTTCACTCTGCTTCTTCCTATCTACCTAATTCCTGTTTGGTCCCTGACTCAATTTAATAAATATTTATGTATGTAATCTGTGTAATCTTGAAAGAGAGAGAGAGAGAGATAGAGGGAGAGAGAGAGAGGGAGAGATGGGAGAAGAAAGAGAGAAAATGAGGAAATTTGTAAACATAAATGTATTTTTTGTGATGCCTGAATTATACATCAATATTTTACATTATTGATTGAGGATTTATAAGTTATTTTATTAATATAACCACTCAAACTAAACTAGAATTTATTATAATTCAGTTGGGAGTGTGAGTTATCATGAATAATGTATGACTTGTCTGAATTAAAATAAATATCAATATTTAGCTTAATTAAATTTTTTTTATCTAGAATTCTGTAAGGATTAAATGAGGTTTTTTCTTCATAATCCCACTCTTAAAAAGCTATTTAATCAATGTATTAGGAAAATCTGTCACATAAAACTGGGAGAACCTCCTGGGAAAATAAGACACGTGGCTTTCTTTTCCTTCTCATGATAGTTGCTCATTCTCTTCTTGCTGCATGGTCGTCTCAATATGACAAAAATGTAGTGTGTTTCATGTTAGGAATATAAATCATCTGTAGGTCACTGAATTCAGCCAGGCCTGCACACGGCACATTTTTCACTACTTTAGATAAATTTGATCTATGACAAGCTGAAGGAAACACACGAGTCACCATGCTGAAACCCTGCTCCTAAATATAATAGACACAATATTTAAATATGATTCAATGATAGAGGATTTCTATCCAGATCCGGATGACTCTTTAACTTTTTGTTTATCATGCACTTTCCTTTCTTTATACTCCACTGAAAGAGAAACAGTTTGACAACGTAAAGAAATATACCAAAAATAAAACAAAATACTGTGATTTAAATAATGATTTTATTCTGTTAGCAATAGTGTCTATAAAAAACATATCATCTATTATTAGGTAATATTTATTTTATAGAAATTTTAGAAACTTCTTAAAAAACTGTAATATATTAAAAGAATGGCCATGATTGATTTTGACAGAAATATTTATCAAAAATACGCCCAAAGACTTTGCAGGGATAAAGAACATATGTATAGAGAAAAATTTTACATTGGTATTTGGTTAAAATTTGAAAAATATTAGTAGGATAATAAATTGTGGAGGGCAAAATGGACACAGTGTTATGTGTTTCGAAGAAAGAAAACTGAAAAACAAAACGAAACAAAACACCATGCTCTGTCTTTGTTTGCAAACAAGTTGCATCTACCTCCAGAATAACGTCTATTGTTCTATTCACCACTGTTCTAGAAGTCCTAATGATATGGAAAATAGCCAGAAAAGACATCAAACGGTTTGGTTGGAGAAGACTGCTTCTTAACATGTAGAAAAGTAAGTCTGACTTATTGCATTTTCTAGCCATCTGGGAATCTTTTAAGATTTAAATAATTTTCACACTGATTTTATAATTTATTTCAACCCAGTCTTGTGAGAGAAGTGTATTTGCTCCCATTTTGCTAATTATGAACATTAATGAGAGACATTTCATGCACACTGTTGAAAATCTAGAGTTAGCGCTCAGATGTGTAGTACTTTCTATTATAATACTTTCTGATTTAAAAATTTGTATATTCATTTGTCTTTGTGAATTTTAACATGATGTAATAGGACAACAGGAGGGAGTAAATGTAACAGAAAATATATTAAAAATTAAACCAAGTAAATTGGCTGTTTTTTAACAAGACAAACTTACCAAACAACTGAATGAAATAATTTCTTTACTTATTTATACAGGGTAACGCATCCACTTGGACCCAACTTCTTCATCACTGCCTATTCCCTCACTGCCAAGGATTCCAACAGGCCCTCTCAGAAGCAAACACGAGGCTATAATTGGATGGGTTCTATTTTCAAAAATACTGCATTTAGAACATATAAATAACTGAAATGCCAGGGTTGCCATCAGATGTAGATTTATACACAATCCACGTGAAGAATGTGAGTGAAATTACTGTGTTTATATTGATGGGCTTCACAGATGATTCTGAGGTGCAAGTCTTCCTATTTTTGCTCTTTCTAGCAATCTATCTTTTCACTCTGGTAGGAAATTTGGGACTGATTGTATTGGTCATTGGGGATTCCCGGCTGCACACCCCTATGTACTATTTTCTGAGTGTGTTATCATTCCTGGATGCCTGCTATTCTTCAGTTGTCACTCCAAAATTGTTGCTCAATTTCTTGTCAAAGGATAAAACTATTTCATTCCTTGGATGTGCAGCACAGATGTTTTTCTATGTTACATTTGGGACCACAGAATGCTTTCTCCTGGCTGCAATGGCATATGATCGCTATGTAGCAATCTACAACCCTCTGCTGTATTCAGTTAGCATGTCACCCAGGGTCTATGTGCCGCTTATCGTTGCTTCCTATCTTTGTGGCATTTTGAATTCTTCCGTGCACACAGGAGCGGCATTTACTCTATCCTTCTGTGCATCCAATGAAATTAGACATTTTTTTTGTGACATCCCTCCTGTCCTCGCCATTTCTTGTTCCGACACAAGCAAAAACCATCTTCTAGTGTTCTACTTCACGGGCATTATTGAGATAGTCACTATCCTGATCGTCCTGGTCTCCTATGGTTTCATTCTGGTGGCCATTCTGAGGATGCATTCTGCTGAAGGGAGACGAAAAGTCTTTTCTACATATGGCTCTCACCTAACTGGAGTGTCACTCTACTATGGAACAGTCTTCTCCATGTATGTGAGACCAAGTTCCAGCTACTCTTTGGACCGGGACATGATAGTGTCGATTTTTTACAGCATTGCCGTCCCCATGCTGAACCCCATCATCTACAGTTTAAGGAACAAAGATGTAAAAGAGGCAGTGAAGAGAGTGTTTGGGAAAAATTGGTTTATCAGTAAAGTATATTCTTCAGATTAAACATTAAATTGAAACCAATTAAGGTTAATGTTAGTTGTCTCCATATTGAAAAGTTATGATTAAAGTGTTTTTTTTTTTGGTTTCATAGTTTCTTTCTGTTCTTCTCAGAAATTTTTAATCAAAGGTCACAGTCAACCCAATATCCACACAGTCTTTACACGTGCAGAAAACTGTCATGCATCTGCTTCTGTTTATATACATATATAAATATATGTCCCCCGCGTACACAGAAACATATATACACACATATATACACATATATGCTGATACGGTTGTATTATTTTGCTAGGGCTGCCATAGCAGAGTACCAAAGACTGGATTGCTAAAACAACAGAAATTTATTTTATCACTTTTCTGGATGCTAGACTTTTAGGTGAAGGTGTTGACCAGGTTGATTTTTTCTGAAGCCTTTCTCTTCCTGGTTTGCAGATGATCATCTTCTCTTTATGTCTTCACATGATCTTTTCTCTCTGAATCTTCATATCCTGATCTCTTCTTTTAAGGTCAACAGTCATATTGGATTAAGGCCCACTCTAAATGCCTAATTTTAAGGTAACTACCTCCTCAAAGACTCTATCTCCAGATTCAGTTACATTCTGTGGTACTGGGGGTTAAGATTTCAATATGCAAATATTGGTTTATTTACGCACACACATAGGCATATATGTATGCAACAATTACATTAAATTGTAAGTATTATCTTTCATCTCTGTGTCACTCAAATTGGACAGGCTCCAGTAGCTGCAATCATAAATAACTTTATAATTATATCTCCTTAGCTTGAGCAAATACCACCTAACTGATAACAAACCACAGATCACATAGTCCCAATCCACTCTCCATGGGGTCATTGACATCTGACTCCAGTTCAAAGCACTCTGCTCCATCCTTAGATCAATGCCTCTGCAGCAATCTAATCCCAGCCTGTGGTTTAAGGACCACAGAGTATGTGTTCAAATTCCTGGTGTCCATTATCCTGTTGTTTGTGAGGGTACATTTCTCTCTCTTTTATTATTTTCCTATTTCATCCAGAGCATGGACATTAAACCCGTTTTTATTCTCTCATAGAATACAGAGACTAGGCATTAGCATTTACGAAGATTACAGTTAAACTCAAGAATGACAAAAGACAAGCACAATTCGGAGAATAAGGTACAACTGGCTGGCAGATTGGGCTCTTCCCACAACTAAGCCCCAGCTGTCTTTATGGGGTTCCCTCAGGGCTGGTCCTGACTCAGCTTGGCTTTTTTTTCATGACTCCTACCTCTCTGTGACGCCGCTTCTCCTCAGTGTCCAGGCCCAAGAACCAGGGTACAGAAGAGAGGCTTTACTATGTACATGTGCAGCACTGTTGCCAACAGACCTTATCTGCATTGCAAGATTTGTCTTCTTCAAAGTTTCTTATAAGAGGTAGTGTTTTTTTCTTCCTTACTTTCTTTCATTATCATTGTTGTTATTATTATTATATTTTGTAAAAACCCGTGTATTATCAACAGAACAGTCTTCTAGAAAATAGAGTGCAACCCCAGAATGTTTCTCTAAAGTGGAATTATTAAGTTTAAGTAACATCTCAGCATTTCACACACAGAGCATCTCTTACCACGATAAACCCCCCCACAATTTTTCTGCATTTCCTTTCTCATGTTTGGAAGGCTCTGCACACTGCTATTCACATGATTTTTTCCTTTACATGTCTCTTGTTAATGAGGATCTCATTGACTACATTATATTCACAATTTATCCCCATTGTATCTCCTCGTATTCCATCTTCCTTAAATTTTCCCATTGTGCTTAGTATTATTTTACATAATATGCATGTTAACTTATATTTAATTTATTGTCTAATCCATTTTCCTTGGCCTGGAACCATGTCTGACACATATTGCTGCTGAATATGTATTCCCTTAATGAGTGGATATTTTAGGTAGTGTACTGTCAAAAACAGTTTATTTAATTCACTTTAGATATATATGAAACAGAGCTAGCACTTTTCATTTAGCTATTTGTAGGTTGTTTTAGAATTTCTGATTTGTTTTTCCCTTTTAAATTTTTCCTCATCTTTCCATTGGTCTACTTTGCTATTCTTTTCTAACTTTCTGGTTTGGATGTGGATTTTCCAGTGTCACCATGTCGGAGGCATCCCACGTATTTTATTCTCTCACACTTTCATTATCAATATTTCTGACTTTTTCCATATTTCTCTTTGAATTAGGAGTAATTTAATTAGTTTTAAATGGCTAATGGAATAGTTTGAGAAGTGTTTTTTTCTATAATTGTCATTTATTTCAAAACAGAATGCAGTTTGCATTTTTTTCTGTATTCAGACATTTTTTGCTAATGTTGGCATTTTTTACAAATGCTGCACATATTCTTGAAAAGAAAGAGAATCTTCTTTTATTGTGATCAACAGTTAGTACATACTTATCTATAAAAACAAACTTATTACCTGGTAGTAATTTTGTTATGATTTTATTAATGATTGGTTGACTAAAAATATATAATAGAGATGTATTAGGTTTTCCTAATGTTAAAATGCTTCTATGTCTTTGCGTCTCCCATATGAGAAGTTTTCTGATTTATGATATTTGTTGCTACAATACTTTTTGCATAGATAACACTCACTGCTAAGTTTTCACTGTGAATTACAGTCTTTCATTACAAAGTATCTATTTTTAATTTATTTGGATGCTGTTCCTTGCATTCTGTATTTCTTGATATTAACATTAGAACCAATGCTTTCTTTTCATGTGTATTACCTAAATATGTCTTTGCCTGAGCTTTTATTTTTATTTTACCTTTCTGAAACACTTCATAATATATTTGGATTTAAAAAACTATACTGAATGTCTTTTATTTTTTAAGGTATGTTAGGTACATTTTTAATTATTGCTAAATATATATTTAGTCTTTTCTTTGTCATATGTCCATAATACAAATATGTGTCATACACATACAGATGCATACACAAGCGTATATACACAGTCATACTTACAGACAGAAACACATTTATATTATCCCCATTGTCCCTTTTTAGATACAGTCTCTTGGTTTCCTACTATGAGAAATATTGACGTTAGTAATTAACAGTTAAATTTCAGTTTTGCTACCTTTAATCCTATACTCATATTCAGTTTCCTTGGTTCAGTTTTATCTTGGCATGGAGTATTGTTTTTGAAAATTGTTTTGTAGGAAATACTGACTTTAGTATGTATAATTTAGTACTGATCATTCTTTGGTGACACAGAACATAATGTACTCTTTCAAAGGGAAATTTCAATTCAGAAAAAAGTCTCAATCATAGCTTGTGATATTTTTGCTGTTGCTTTGGCTTAGTTTTCTTCTTTGAAGTATCAATTCATGTGCATGTTCTGCTTTCTTTATATATTTCTTCTTATCATCTATTTCTCTTACTGCTGTATTTTTATGGGACCTATTCACTTTTTCTTTGTTTGTTTCATGTGATCTTTTTTTCTTTATCAAATGAAAATGATTTTTAGAGATATCTAAGGTTTAAGATATAATTTTTGGTATGTTTAAAGAGTTGTGCATTTTCATCACTCCAAAATAAGAGCTTGCACTGGCTAACAGTCATTCCCTATTGTCCCACCCCTAAACCTAAGAACTACTAATGCACTTTCTATAGATTTGCCTATGCTGGATATTTAATATAAATCGTATCATACAATATGTACTCTTTTGCATCTAACTTATTTAACTTAGAAATATGTTTTTGAGGTTCATCCGTGTTGTAGCATCTATCGGTACTTCATTTCTTTTTATTGTCCAACAGTATTCCTTTGTGTGGATATATGACTTTTTGTTCATCCATTCATCAGTTGATGGACACTTGGGTTTTTTCCACTCTTTGGCTATTATTCATAATCCTTATGAACTTTTTTGTACAAGCATTTAAGTGAACATATGCTTTCAATTATCTTGGGTAAATACCAAGCAGTGGGTCCAGACACAGAGGGTTTCACTGGTGATTTCCACCATTTAAAGAAGAATCACTACCAATCTTTCATAGATTCTTCCAGGAAATAGGAGAAGAGGAAACACTTGTCAACTCATTCTGTAACATCACAAGTAGAGAAAACAAATGGTAAATGGGCTATTAAATCTTATGAATACAGATGTAAAAATTCTCAACAAAACACTGACAAATCAAATTTGGCCATTCTTTGTATTATTTTGTCATAATTTTACTTTTATGTATTACTTAAACTTACAATTCATCAGCATAGTTTTGCTTGTCATTCATTTTTTGAAGTAATTAAAATTAAAAGTTCAATACTTTTTAAATTTACCATCATTTTTACATTTTTGATGTTTTTTATTTCTTTTTCTAGACCCATGTTTCCTTCTGTTATACTCCTTCTGCGTGGAAAATTGTTGAAGCACGAGCTTGCTGGCTGTAAGTTATTTCAGTTTATATACATGTGAGTGTTCACTTGCATGCCTGTGTGTGTGTGAGTTTTTGCATTTTTTTCCTTACAAAGTCTTTATTTGCCTATATATTGGAAAGATATTTCAAATATTTCAGTGCGTATGAAATTCTGAATTGACAGTTATTATCTTTCACTACTTCAACTATAACTCCTTGTGATCTCCTGGTGTGTCTCCTTTCTTCCGGTGTCTGCTGTAATATTTATGTTTATTCTTCAGTATATAATATATATTTCTTCTTCAATTCCTTAATATGTTTCTACTTATGTTTTCTTCCATCAATGAGTCTGATTAGTGTAGTGCATTTTCTTTGTTGGTTCGCTTGCTTTTTGCATTTTTCTGTGATGGTTAATTTATAAGTCAAATTGGATGAGCCATGTAGTTCTCACGTATTTGGTCAATCATTATTCTGGGTGTTTCCATGATGATGTTTTTCATGAGATTAAAATTTAAATCGGGGCACTTTGTGTGAAACAGATTGTCCTCCACAAGTTGAGTGAGCCTTATCCAATCAGTTGAAGGCCTGAATAGAACAAAAGAACTGCCCTCCCCTGTGCAAGAGAGAATTTTCCAGGGTATTGCTTCGGACATCATCCGAAGCATCAGTTCTTCCTGGTTCACAGAAGAGTCTTTGGACTTCAGCTGAAACGTTGGCTCCCCTGGGTCTCTAGCCTTCTGGCTCATTGTACAAATTTTAAAGTTGCCAGCCTCCACAATTCTGTAAGGCCATTCTTTATAATAAGTCTCTCTCTCTCTTTATACACACATCCTATTGGTTCTATGTCTCTGGAGAACCCTGACTAACGCAAACTTTGTTAATGAGAATGGTTCTGGAGAATCAGAGTTTTAAAGATGAATTTTCTGAATTGGTTCAGGAGTTTCTGCAATTGGCCATCTAAGATGATTAACCATTAGTGTCATTTAAAGACATTAATGACTATATTTCCAGTAGTAAAGAGAACACTGATAGTGTGTGGTGTGATCTGACAATAGCGATATGCAAAATATTGTCATTGCATATTCCTAATAAAATGTTTATTAGAAGCAAGTGTCTAGATGACCATGTATATGGTACTTTCAAACATTTTTATAAAACTAACAAAAATAACAAGATTGGCTTGTTGCTGTTAATATCATTGGACAAAGATGGGAAAGAAAAGGATAAGCTTAGGAATTCAAATTCCCAACTTGCGCCCATAAATGACTTCAAAGTTTCTCTGTCAGCCCCTATCTCCTGGAATTACAGAGCTGAGATTGCTGGAAACACAACCCAGAATCACCCACTCTTGCTGTTGAAGTGAAGGCGTTAGTTGGGGAAATAGTGGGATTCTGAAAATTGGAATGGAAAGCTGTGATAAGACCCTGATGCAGCTGGGGCCATTGATCCCCTAAATTTTGATGAGTTCATTTGGCTAATAGAAGTAGCCTTACCATTATCATATGAGGATATTAATCTCCCAGTGCTTAAGGAAAATATTATAGCCTCCCCCGAGGCAGTTATCATGCAATATAATGCTGATTCTCATCTGGACCCATCTCTACCATCCCTCTTTCCTTCTAGATCTGTAACTAGACACAAATCCCAGCAGGGCCCTACAGGTGAGGTATGAAGTGTGACGCATGAGGAGGTACACTACATTACAAAAGAACTACTTGAGTTTTCTAATTTATATAGATAGTAATTTGGGGAACATGTGTAGATAAAGGGTACGGGGTAATGATGGAAGAAACGTAACATTGGATCAGGCCAAATTGATTGATATAGGTCTACTAAGCAGAGATGATGCATTTCATGTTGCAGATCAGAGTTAGAAAGGGCTCGAACAGTTTGAATAGTCGGCTGAAACATTGAGCAAAAGGTAGCCTACAGTGAGGAAATTGGTAATATCCAGCCTGACTTGGTTTAATGTAGGGAAAGGGATTCAAAGTCTTAGGGAATTAGAATGTCAGAGTAGATCTACCATTTAAGACCTACTCGCCCAAAACTGGGAGGATCCATAAGACATACCTTCACCAGCACCATGAGAAATAAATTTATGAGGGGAGATCCAGCATTCTTAAAGAACTTCCTGATTGGTCTTCTCTATAGGCCAAAACTTACAATGGGAACTGTAGCCAGTAATTTGGGAAATCTAAATGCAATGGTAATAATTGGATCCTAAGGTGTCAGGGGCCAACTGGCAGCATTCAACCACTTAAGACAAGGTGGGCATAGTTACAGTAATGGACAACAGAATCAAAGCAGCAATCAGAATAGTCTAAGACACATAGACCTCTGGTGTTAGCTAGTTAATCATGGTTTTCCTAGAAGTGAAATAAAGAGGAAGTCTATTAAATTCTTACTTGACCTGTATAAGCAGAAAAGATTCAGATCAAGTGAACCAAAGCCTAATTAAAATCATTAAGAGAGTCACAGCCCCTCAGTCAGTTCCCAGACTTGATACAGTTTACAGACCCAGAACTCCTTGAATGAAGGGGAATTGGGTCCTCTTAAGGAAGGACCTAGTACACTACCCAAAGTTTATACTGTTAATCTTTCTCCCAGCCTTCCCCAAAGGGACCTATGGACTTATACTAGGGTAACTGCACAGAGGAAAAGGAAATAATCATAATTTTCCCAGACTGCTGGACACTGTCTATGAACTGACACTGATCCTGGGAGACCCAAAATGTCACTGTGGCCCTCCCGTCAGAGTAGATCCTTATTGAGGTCAAGTGGTCAATAGAGTTTTAGTCAGGTTCATCTCATAGTGAGCCCAGTGTGTCCCCAAACTCATCCTGTGGTTTATTCTCCCAGTTCCAGAATGCATAATTGGAATAGATATACTTAGCAGTTGGCAGAATCCCCACATTTGTGCCCTGACCTGTGGAGTGGGGTCTATTATGGTGGTAAAGCCCAAATGGAAGCCATTATAACTTACTTTACTTAGGAAAATGGTAAATCAAAAGCAGTACTGCATTCCTGGAGAGGTTACAGAGATTAGTGCCGCCTACAAGGACTTAAAGATGTAGCAGTGGTGATGCCCACCTCATTAACATTCAACTCTTCTACTTGACTTGTGCAGAAGACCGACGTTGAAGAATGACAGCGGATTATCTTAAACTTAACCAAGTCATGATTCCAATTGCAGCTGATGTTCCAGATGTGGTTTCATTGCTTGAGTAAACTAACTCATCCCCTGGTACCTGGTATGCAGCTGTTGATCTTTTTCTCTGTGCTCGTCCATACGGCCCACCAGCAGCAGTTTGCTTTCAGCTGGCTAAGCCAGCAATCCACCTTCACTCTCTCACCTCAGGGGTGTATAAACTCTCCAACTGTATGTCATAATTTAGTTTGCAGGGGTGTTGATCACCTTTCCTTTCCAAAAATGATTAACACTGGTCCGCTACATAGATGACATTGTACTGATTGGATCTAGTGTGCAAGAAGTAGCAATGACTCTAGTTATTAGTATGATATTTCTCTACCATAGGGTGGAAAATAAATCCAACTAAATTCCAAGGGCCTTCTATCTCAGTGAAATTTTTAGAGGTCCAGTGATGTGGAGTATGTCGAGGTATCTCTTCTAAAGTGAAGTTGTGATAAGCTACTGCACCTCGTCTCTCCTACAATAAAGAAAGGGGCACCACACCTAGTGAGCCTCTTTGGACTTTGGAGGCAACATATTTCTCATTTGGGTGTGTTACTCTGGTCTATTTACCAGGTGAGCCAAGCAGCTGCTAGTTTTGAGTGGGGCCCAGAGAGAGGTGAACACAAGACACAGTAATAAGAATAGCATATCCCACATCAACCATTGCAAGCAGTTAAGTGCACGCATTCCACTGCGGCGGCCTGGGGTTCACTGCTTCAGATCCCGGGTGCACACTAACGCACTGCTTGGTAAGCCATGCTGTGGCGGCGTCCCATATAAAGTGGAGGAAGATGAGCATGGATGTTAGTCCAGGGCCAGTCTTCCTTAGCAAAAAAACAGAGGTGGATTATCAGATGTTAGCACAGGGCTGATCTCCTCACAAAAGAAAAGAAAAGAAAATAAGAAATTGATATTTTTTTCTCACAATTGAAACTCATATTTATTTTAGACTATCTGTACCTTCAAAATACCAAGGTCCTCTTATATAAACACATTCCTCTCATTCTACAGGTTTTATTTATTTCCCATATATACCTTAATATTTAACTTTATACTTCCGTTTAACACTCATTCTAATTTGTTTTTCCAGACATTCTGGACAAAGCCATCCTTCTGGACAGTCACCCTATGGAATTCAGGTCCCCTGACCATCCACCCTACCACCTGATACCAGATCTTGGCAGGGAGGAAGAATGCCCTTGAGAAAGCAGCATCACATAATTGTCCACTAATATTCACAGGAGAATATTCAAACTCAAAATCGCGCATGTGAGATGCTTTCTTATCTCCACTTTTTTTAATGTTTCTCCCTTGATTCTTCTGCCTGGGCCCTGGAGTAGAGCAACACTAGACTTTTCGACCATTACACGTGCATGCTTCATTTACTGTGATCTATTTCTTTCTCTGACTAATACAATCGTGTTGGAAAATTATTATTATTTTTTTTGTCATCAACAACAGGGTTCTATTTCAAGGTGTATATCCAGTCTGTGTTAAATACAAATATTTTAAATCTGAAATATATCAGAGGAAAAAAAAACCTACAGTGCCTGCTATTATTTCCAATCTACTTCCTCAATCTGTGTGAAATTGTTTATTTGATATAACTGAGATGTATGTGCTCACTCTCATATCACATTTTCATTTACAATGAGATGTTTGATCCATGTTCTTTTTTTCTCCCCTCTCTCTCTCTATTTGATTCTAAGACCAAACTCCCCAAGATTGTCTCAATTTCTAAATTTTTAAAAGAAAGTAAGATAAATTTTCAAGTCACTTTCATATTTTTCAAGAAAATCCTGTGCCTTTTTCTTTGAATCATTATTGTGACAAATTATATCAAGCCCCTAAAATGACATCTAGCTTACAGTGTGCATTGAGTACAATATTCTCAAAATCAACTGCATTAAATGATTTTAAAATGTTAAGCAATGCTAAACTTTGGTCATGGTTACAATTGTGGTGATACTACAATTATGAATGTATAGATGTATGAACATATTTACATATTTGTGGAATTCATGTTTTCTTGGAATTCTATGCATTTTTTTTTATTATTTGTAGTTTCAGCAATGCTATATACAAAAGACTATCTTACATTTTAAACAAATAACACCAGTTCGTGGGATCATATTTTCTTGCGTATTCCTAGTAGTGAAAATGTTTGCTTTGTCCTCCTTCAATACAACTTATTCGGTTGCCTGGCTGTGTTTTTTTCATAGAACTGCTCCGTCAAATTTAGCTAATTCCATTTTTCAATATTTTATTTAAGTTTTGCTTTTATATATGCTTATAATTTCTTCTGATTTTGTCATTTTTTTTTTGTAACTGTGGTAGGTACAATTTCAAGATGGCCAAAGATTTCTGCTCCCTGCTATACACACACCACCTTCTTGCTGTTCAATCACACGCTAATATAGGCGTTATTGTAAAGGCATTTTGCAGATGTAATTAAGGTCCAATATCAGCTGACCTGACATTGAGGAGGTTATCAAGGTGAGCCTGACCTAATGACATAAGTCCTTTAAATCTACATATAGCAGCCAGAGCCAGAAAAAATATTGGAGATTCAAGGTAAGGGAAATGGAAGAAGGCAGGACACATAGAACGCCGTTGGCTTCTAGGAACTGATAATTGTCCCCAGCCGATATCCAGCAAGGAACATGGACCTCCGTCTCATAACGTCAAGGAACTGGATTCTTCCAAGAACCTAGAATCAAATATTCTTCCCCAGAGCCTTAAGACAAGAATTCCACACAGCCAGCCCCTTGATTTCAGCCTCTGAGACCGTAAGCAGAGAAACAAGCCACACCATGCCAGGCTTCTGACCTACAGAAACTGTGGGATAGTAAATTTGTGTTGTTTTAAGTTGCTAAGTTTGTAGTCATTAGAAAACTAACACAATAACTTAGATATTGAATTTAATAGTTACCATTGTGGAGATAGAGTGGATATACACCTGGCCTGGAAAAGTTCTACCTTTTTCTCTGGGAGTGTCCGGGTGCCTCCTATTTTACTCTTGGCTAAGATAAGGCCAGTGGACTTTGTGACATGCTGTGTAAGGTCTAATAGTACTCTGGAGACACCAGTCAGTTTCTTTATTGATGGTTTGCAACTGTCCTAAAGGGTTTGACAATCCTGGCTTGATTACATAGAGAAAAATCACAACCCCAGCCCAACTCCTGTTCTCCGAACTCTCTAAAAACCTAGATTCCTTATACAGCTCACCCAATCTCAAGTAAATGTGCAGTCTTACATGTGGGGGAATAAAAGCCCTGGAAAGTTCCTGGTGCTGAGTGTCTCTCAGACCTCTAGTGCTTACCTGTACCAGAGGGAAGGGCGCATGCACAGTGGTGCATAGCAGCTTCACGAGACTCCACAGGTGCTTCTCTGCGCATGCGCCATGCTTACTCAGTGCTGGCATGGTGGAACTTGCCAGAGATTGCACCGTGTTATTTGACCTTAATTAAAATTCTTTTGTGAGTACGGTCTGTGGAGTCTGGTGAAGCCTTTCAAATAATCAAACTGGAGAAAATAATGCAAATGTGTTTGTTTTCTTTTAGGTTAACATTTTTAGAGATTGGAAATATTTGTTTAATTATTTGGCATATTCAGAGAGCTATATTTTCTTATTTGGATTGATATGGTGAAATCCCCAAAACTTTAACATATCTATTTTATTGTCATTAAGTTTAAATAAATTTATGTTATCTTAACTTGCTATTTCGTATAAACCTAATTTCTTAAATGCTTTAATATCCAACATTTTTAGTGGTTTTTTTAAGCATTTAAATTTTTGCTTGTTTTTACTTTGGTAATTTTGAATTAGTTTAAATTATTGTCAGCAAGTACATGAAAACATTTTTATACACATTTTTTGGTACTGAAAAAGAGATATATGTCCAATTTATAAAATTACCACTTACATAATCTCTGATAATCATACACATTCAATTTTTTTCTTTTGATTTGCAAATGACCAAAAAATCATATTTGTCAGTATTTGTATAATTTTTTATATTGTTTATTACTTTTCTGATTTGTCAAGTACTGAGAATCCCTTCCTTGATTTAATACTTCTTGACATTTTTCTCTTTCCTTTTTTGATTTAAGAATTCTTTCATTTATCATCATTCAAAGCTTACTGACATTCGTTTTTATGTATATCCATTTTTATAATCTTAAATTTATTCATCACTGTATCTATTGTTAAAGTTCTCTTAGTAATTTAAAAAAAATACTTTAAATGTTATGTAACATAATTCCTATTAGTTCATAAAAAATCTGTTGCTTCTTTCAAAAATTAAAGAAAATTTGGCTGATACTGAAATTTCTCTGCTAGATGCTAAATATTCTTTAAGACATTTATAAGCAATAAGAAAGGGAGAAATGTAAGAATTTTCTTCGCCTATGTAGTTTTATGTTTTCTGAATATAGTTATTATTTCCTGTGATTTACATATTACATTCTCTTTGTAATAAGTCTAAACTAGAAATAAAATATAGTAAATGAATCAGAAATTATTTGAAATCCTGCCACCATGAGGAAGCCAAAATTCTCTTCTAATCCACATCCTCCCAGATACTGCTAACATGCATGCACACCCAATACTGACATGCACATGTAAAATGTTATATGAAATTATAGAATGCTATCCTTCTTTGTTTTACAAAAATAGAATTATGTTTTATACATACATTTACATTCTTTCTCACATGTTGAGAAAGCTTGGAATTTCTTCAGCAAAGGGCTCTAAAACACTTTACTCCAGTGTCTTAATGCTTTCCAACTGAGATTACCTTACCTTTGCTTCCAGTTTTATTTTGCACGTAAAAAAATTTAATAAACATTCTTGAACAGATACATGTTCAATAAACCTTCTTAAACAAAGACATGTCATAATCATTCTTGGACAAATATTATTTCTACAAGATGAGGTTTCATTGTTACAGTTTTTAAAATAAAAGCATAAGTATTCTGAATTTTCTTTCATAACAAAAAAATGCCAAATTATTGCCCCCAAAAGACACAGAATTCATTCCAGAGAATTCATATAAAAGGACTTTGATGAAAAGACTATACACATGGTATATTACTTTCTTAGATCTACTGTAACAAATTACCACAAATTGAGTGGCTTAAGACAACAAAAATTTAGTCTCTCACAGATCTAGAAGCCAGAGTCCAAAATCACAGTGTTGGCAGGGTCTCACTCCCTCCAAAGACTCTAAGGGAGGATCCTTCCTCGCTTCTTCCAGCTTTCGGTGGCTCTTGACCTTCCTTGGTTCATCACCGTGTCACTCCAATCTCTGCTCCATGTTCACGTGATGTGCTTCTCTGTGTCTCTGTATTTATTTCCTAAACTTGCTCTGCCGTTCTGTCTTATTAGGACACAGGTCACAGCTAGTGCCCACATTCAACCAGGATGATCTCATTTCAAAATCCCTAACTTAATTACAACTGCAAAGGCCTTTTTTTTTCCCCAAATAAGGTCACATTTACAGGTTCTAGAGGGACATATATTTAGAGGGGCCAATATTCAACTCACTGCACACCTATATGGATAGCTCATAGTGCAAATTCCAGAAACTTCTAATCCTAAATAGATATTAGCAAAGCAAAATCTGTAGCAACAAGAGGAAAGAATGATGTTACCAGAGACCAGAAAGTGCTGGAATAATAGAGGAGGGAACACTCTCAGGGTTTGTAGTTTTACAGCGACATGGACAACAATGAGATAGAAACAAGGAAAAATGCAAAGAAAAGACTAAGATTCCCCTGCTTCCACCATCTTAGCTGCTGCTGGTGTTTCTCATTGGCTAAGTCCACTCATAGGGACAGAGAAAGGCAGCAAATATATATGAAAGAGTGGGAAAAGTTAAAGAAAATTTATCACAGAACATGACCCTAATTCCTGGTTATATGACGCACTAGGTTGACTATCATTGTATTGCTCAGGCAATCTCTTAACTCACTAGTTCACAGTGAGAAGGAAGATTGATCTTCAAAATAGATCATTGCAATTGAGATAATTTTTGCTTTGGTTATACAGAAGCCCTTATTTTAATCCTATGAAAGTAACGTCCCATAACATAATGTGATGCTGCTATGATGATATTAATTATCATTATTTAGGAACATAGGAACAAAAGTAGAAGATATTTTACATTGTATCTACATGATAAACATATTAGCATATTCTTTCTATAATTTCGAGTGTTTGAGTCAATGTTAATAACCAAATAGTTTTCTCAGTGCTACCATAATGTCTTTGTTCCTCAGCGTATATACAATAAGATTCAATGTTGGGGTCAAAACGGTGTAGAAAAGAGAGATCAGTTTCCCGAGTCTTTCAGACTGATTAGGTTTGGGTTGTAAATAAGTCATAGTAGCTGTTCCATAGAATAAGACTACAACTATCAGGTGAGAAGAACAAGTGGAGAAGGCTTTAGCCCTCCCACTGGCTGATGACAATTTCAGAATGTTGGAGATAATTTTGCCATAGGACACAACAATCAAAAGAAGTGGAACCATAATAAACACTACTGCAGCTACATAGACTGGTATCTCATTTACAAATGTGTCTCCACAAGCAAGCTTGAGTACTAGGGGGATGTCACAGAAGAAATGATTAATTCTGTTAGACCCACAGAAGGGCAGAGAGAAAATCTGACATGTTTGCCCGATTACAGCTGGAACTCCACTGATCCAGGAGGCTGTCACCAGCTGGACACAGATCTTGTGGTTCATGACTAGAGGATAGTGCAGAGGGTCACAAATGGCCACATAGCGGTCATAGGCCATCGCTGCCAGAAGGAGACACTCTGTGACTCCAAGCATAAGGACAAAGCACATTTGTGTAGCACAGGCCAAGAAAGAAATGCTTCCTTTCTGGGTCAAAAGATCCATGAGCAATCTTGGGATAGCTCCCAAGATGACATAACAAATTTCTAGAAAGGAGAAATTGCTAAGAAAAAAATACATGGGGGTCTGGAGAGAGGAGTCAATTCTTGTTATCAGTATTATGATGCTATTGCTCATCAGCATACTCAGAGAGATGACTAAAAACATCCCAAAAAGAATCCATTGGAGATTGGGAATATCAGAACACCCCAAGAGAACAAATTCTGTTTTGTGGTGATATTTGATTCTTCTGTTTTTAATTTGTTCTTCATCTGCAGATATAGTAAATTCAAGATGGTTAATTCACTAGTGTTTTTGAACCACATTTTCCTCTTCTATTAACTGGATGGATACATGAATGTATCTATATAATCTCTTAAACTTTTTCCACTATTACTTTGCTCTGTTTCTAGGAAAAGGGATTTGAAAATTCAGAAATGAACTGATGTGCAATTAAAATCAATCCCAGAAATAAAATCTTAATATATATTTTTCATATTTGGATGTAATGATACCAAATATAATGAGAAGTGTGCATTGTTATTTAGAGTTTATTGTGAAAGAATAATATCTAATTATTATGTCTAATAATATCTAATCACTATTATTTAAAGCGTGGAATTGTGAAACAAGCTTTTTCTATTGTTTTTGTTTGAGTTCTTCTTTTTTTTTCTGTGTTGGTTGACTTACTCCCTCTTCTTTCATTTCAAATCATTTCCCGTAAAGCTTTTGTTTAATTCTTCTTCAAAATGAGTTTTAGGTTCCTCGCATTTATATTCCAATGAGAATCCATTTTCTTAAACCAATCCTTTGTTTTTGAGGGACTAAATATATGCAATGTTATCATTCCACCCTATGTACCTCTCCCATAACTTATGCTAAATATGGAAAGCATTAATCCCATCATGCTCTTCAATAACTTTCCCTATTACCCCCTATACAGTGTATGATAAGTATCAATTAACTTTTAACTCAATCAAGAATGTAACCCATACATCACAATATTTTTTTATCTGTTTCTCTCCAGACCTATATAAGATTTTATGATCCATTGTCATGTAATTCCCTTGCAACCAAATACAATTCCCTACTTCTATGTTCCCTTCGTAATTGTGCCTAATAAAGTCTAACTGATTAAACTGAATTTTTTTTTTTACTTTGGGCATGCAAATGGCTGGAGCATATAAATGAGACTGAAGAAAAACAAACACACACACACACTGTCTTGCTTCACTTCACATTAATGTCATCCGACATCAGGCAGTCAACACTGTTTGACAGTTCCCATTACAGTGTATTAATATTTGTTCTCCAACTTTCCAAAACAAATATTATATGTTTTCCTATCTCATCATATCTACTGTATCTGTCTCTACTTTCTAGTTTCATCAGCTGATATTTTTGCCTTAATACTCTGACAACTAAAACTGAGCAGACAAATATTCTCTCATATTTCTATATTTCCATTTGCACTAGTCTTTGAAATTACTTTAAGTGAATAACTTTTATTATAAATATCATTATTTTAAATATATCTAATTTTATTTTACTTTATAATTAAGAAAGTTAAGAACTATATGAGATATCTTAAGTAGTTCACTCATTTTCAGATAAAAATCTCAGAATTTCATGCTTTTCTGTTTTATTCTCTGTTATCTTGATCCTCAAATTTAGAACTATCCTTATATAAAATAGTCTGACACAATTATAGCTTACCTCTATAGATTGGCATGAAACTATCTGAGTGTAGTTGTTTTTTTAACCTATAAACTTTTTAAGTTCTTTCATGTCAGGAAGTCCCTGTAATTCTTGCTAGCTTCACAATATCCTTGCTAGCTTCAAATATTAGCTGCTCTTAAATAGGACGCAGTCATGCGCACCCGGAGGACATCTTCTCTTGTGTGTCAATTTAATTTTCAGAAGACTGCTTCGTTTTGGGAATCATCCAGTTTTAATTTTTAAAACTACTGTCTCTGTAGATGACCTGTCCTTCTCTTCAGCCTCTTCGTGGCATAAAGTTCCCCCACTATAGGGGAGTCCCCTGGTGGATGGGTGGGGGTCCCTGGTAGGGAAATATCCCCTCATCATCTAGTATTACTTTCAGGAAAAAGTTAAAAATCTTTCTGTCAATTGTATTTCAGACCTATGGCAATTGGTGTTGATTTTTGCCTTCTTTACTTTTATTTCCATAATTCATCCAGATATGGATCATCCACACTTTTAGAAAAATGTGTCATATGTTTTATCACATGAACATGATTTGCTTGGTCTCTTGGTGGGATGCTCTGTTCCTAGATTAACTTTTGTGAAAATTAAAGCATGTAGTGTCTGCTGACAAAAGTCTGGATGTATCATTCATGTTATGATTTCTACTTGGGCATTAGAAAAGTTATCCAGCTGATTGAAAATGTAATTTTAGAAAAGATTGAGACAGAAAAAAGAAAAAAGTAAGAAACTTTCCGGTCAAAATCCTTTTCCCAATTCAACTACTTCCAGGCGGGTATGGAAATAAAATTATCAGGCATGAATTTGCAAGCCCTATAGCCACTTCTACATGTAATTACATTTGTTGTTTCCGGTTATGGAGTTCTTGGACTGTTTGACAATATGTTTCTAGAATTGCATTCCTTTTTGAATTTTAAGCCTGCTTCTCTTTACTACAGCATGCCTCTCCTACATTGCCCCTCTGTATGCTTTACTATGACTGATTCAGTATCTGTGTAGCGGCTTCTTTCATGTTTATCTGCAAATGAGAACTACACTCTTGATTTACCCCAGCTTGTCAGTTACAGGCTGAGACAAATTGAATATCCATCCACCATCAGAGTAGACTGACCTAATCCCTAGCCTATCATTCAGATGGAGAACTGGATATTTCTTTATTCAATTAAATATCTCCATCTCCTGAAAAAAAATCTAAAAACTGAAACAATATCTCAGATGTATCAGTGGCTTCACAAAATAAAGAAACATCTTACACTCATAACACAGTAGTTTTGCAGTCAGTGATTAAGAAACTCTGCTTCCTTTCATCTGAGTCCCACTCATTCCTAGTTCCCCTTTGCAGTTCCTATTTGATCCTCAGCACTCAGAGAGCTGAGAATTAAAGATGGACAGAAAATAAGGAAACAAATGCACTCTTGAAAGCCTCAACACGTAATAGACATATCACTTCTACTCATATGCCATTGTAGAAGCTGATCACGTGGTCTAACATTGACATGAGGGGGCCAGGGAATCTTGTTTACTGTATGTCAAAGAAACAGAAATATATCTGGAGAGCATCAAGCCAGACTCTGTCACAGTCCTCACTCTTGGTCACTAACAGTGTGTTTCTCCTATATGTAAATTTAAATTTCACCTGTTTTTAAATCAAGTTTAAAACACAAAATAGCATGCTGTAACATGTATACCTCTATATTTAAGTTTTAACATGAAATTTACACAGCAGAATAATTTATGGTAAATACTTATGTATTTTAGATTGGCACTATATATAGCCATTTGATCATCAGTAATTCTCATTTTATAAGGTAAAAAGACAGTAACAAATTATCGCCTTAATTCATTTGTATGTTTGGGGTTTTTATTTAGATGGTATTACTTATGTGGTGATATCTATTTAGACAATGAAAGAACTAGCTGGATAAATTAAGGTTATGCCAAAAATAAGCAATCTGAGTAAGTATTATGCTAAAAGAGAGATAGATTTAAAAAAAAAAGCTTCACTCATCATTTAACAGTCCAGTTTGATTGAAAATGAATCCAAATGAGTTGCCAGTATTTTAATGGGAAACATCTGAAGGAAAAAAAGACAAACTTGATATTCTTAGTGGTAACTTCTTGCAAAATAAGCAAATTCTTTCTGTAATTTCAAGTCTTTGAGTCAACATTAACAACCTAGTAGTTTTCTCAGTGCCAAATCGTGATGTCTTTGTTCCTGAGAGTATATATAATAGGATTCACTGTTGGGATCAAAATGGTGTAGAAAAGAGAGAGCCGTTTCCCAGTTCCTTCAGATTGGTTAGGTTTGGGTTATAAATAAGTGATAGTAGCTGTTCCATAGAATAAGACCACAGCTATCAGGTGAGAAGAACAAGTAGAGAAGGCTTTAGCCCTCCCTCTGACTGATGACAATTTCAGAATGTTGGAGATAATTTTGCCATAGGACACAGCAATCAAAAGAAATGGAACCATGATAAATACTACTGCAACTGCATAGACTGCTATCTCATTCGTAAATGTGTCTCCACAAGCTAGCTTGAGTATTGGGGGGATGGCACAGAAGAAATGATTAATTTTGCTAGACCCACAAAAGGGCAGAGGGAAAACCTGACACGTTTGTCCGATTACAGCTGGAACTCCACTGATCCAGGAGGCAGCCACTAGCTGGACACAGACCTTGTGGTTCATGACTAGAGGATAGTGCAGAGGGTCACAAATGGCCACATAGCGGTCATAGGCCATCGCTGTCAGAAGGAAACCCTCTGAGCCTCCAAGCATAAGGACAAAACACATTTGTGTAGCACAGGCCAAGAAAGAAATGTTTCCTTTCTGGGTCAAAAGGTCCATGAGCATTCTTGGAATAGTGACTGTGACATAACAGATTTCCAAAAAGGAAAAATTGCTAAGAAAAAAATACATGGGCGTCTGGAGAGCAGAGTCAATTCTTGTTATCAGTATTATGATGCTATTGCTCATCAGGATACTCAGATAGATGACTAAAAACATCCCGAAAAGGATCCATTGGAGATTGGGAATATCAGAAAATCCCAAGAGAACAAATTCTGTCTTTGTGGTGATATTAGGTTCTTCTGTTTTTAATTTGTTCTTCATCTGCAGATATAGCAAATTCAAGATGGTTAATTCACTAATGTTTTTGAACCACATTTTCCTCTTCTATTAACTGGATAGATACATGAATGTATCTATATAATCTCTTAAATTTTTTCCACCATTACTTTGCTCTGTTTCTAGGAAAAAAGATTTGAAAATTCAGAAATGAACCGATGTGCAATTAAAATCAATCCCAGAAATAAAATCTTAATATACATTTTTTATACTTGGATGTAATGATGCCAAATATAATGAGAAGTGTGCACTGTTATTTAGAGTTTATTAAGCAAGAATAATATCTAATTATTATGTCTAATAATATCTAATCACTCTATTATTAAGTGTGGAATTGTGAAACAGGCTTCTTCTATTGTTTTTGTCTGGGTTCATCATTTTTTTTTCTGTGTTGGTTGACTTATTCCATCTTCTTTCATTTCAAATCTTTTCCCATAAAGCTTTTGTTTAATTCTTCTTCAAAATGAATTTTAGTTTCTCCCATTTATATTCCAAGGAGAATCCATCTTCTTAAACCAATCATTTGTTTTTGAGGGAATAAATACATGCAATGTTATCATTCCACCCTATGTACCTCTCCCATCACTTATACTAAATATGGAAAGCATTAATCCCATCATGCTCTTCAATAACTTTCCCTTTTACCCCCTTGACAGTGTATGATAAGTATCAATTAATTTTTAACTCAATCAAGAATGTGACCCATACATCACAATATTTTTTTCACGTTTCTCTCAATACCTAAGATTTTATGTTCCATTGTGGTATAATTCCCTTGCAACAAAATACAATTCCCTACTTCTATTTTCCCTTCGTAATTGTGCCTAATAAAGTGTAACTTTGATTAAACTCAATTATTATTTACTTTGGGCATGCAAATTGTGATAGCATATGCATGGGACTGAAGAAAAACAAATACACACACATTACACACTGTTTTGCTTCACTTCATGTTAATGTAATCCAATATCGGGCAGTCAACACTGTTTGACAGTTCCCGTTTTATTAATATTTGTTCTTTATTAATATTTGTTCTCCAACTTTCCAAAACAAATATTAATGTGTTTTCCTATCTCATCATATCTACTGTATCTGTTTCCACCTTCTAACCTCATCAGCTGATATTTTTGCCTTAATACTCTGACAACCAAAACTAAGCAAATATCCTCTCATATTTCCATTTTTCCATTTGTACTAGTTTTCAAAATTACTTTAAGTCAATAATTTTTATTATAAATATCATTATTTTAAATATATCTAATTTTATTTTACTTTATAATTAAGAAAGTTAAGAACTATATGAGATATCTTAAGTAGTTCAATCATTTTCAGATAAAAATCTCAGAATTTCATGCTTTTCTGTTTTATTCTCTGTTATCTTGATCCTCAAATTTGGAACTATCCTTATATAAAATAGTCTGACACAATTATAGCTTACCTTTATAGATTGGCATGAAACTATCTGAGTGTAGGTGGTTTTTTAACCTATAAACTTTTTAAGTTCTTTCATGTCAGGAAGTCCCTGTAATTCTTGCTAGCTTCACAATATCCTTGCTAGCTTCAAATATTAGCTGCTCTTAAATAGGAAGCAGTCATGTGCACCTGGAGGACATTTTCTCTTGTGTATCAATTTAATTTCCAGAAGACTGCTTCATTTTGGGAATCATCCAGTTTTAATTTTTAAAACTACTGTCTCTGTAGATGACCTGTCCTTCTCTTCAGCCTCTTCGTGGCATAAAGTTCCCCCACTATAGGGGAGTCCCCCGGTGGATGGGTGGGGATCCCTGGTGGGGAAATATCCCCTGATCATCTAGTATTACTTTCAGGAAAAAGTTAAAAATCTTTCTATCCATTGTATTTCGGACCTATAGCAATTGGTGTTGATTTTTGCCTTCTTTACTTTTATTTCCATAATTCATCCAGATATGGATCATCCACACTTTAGAAAAATGTGTCACATGTTTCATCACATGAACATGATTTGCTTGGTCTCTTGGTGGGATGCTCTGTTCCTAGATTAACTTTTGTTAAAATTAAAGCATATAATGTCTGCTGACAAAAGTCTCGATGTTTCATTCGTGTTATGATGTCTACTTGGGCATCAGAGAAGTTATCTAGCTGATTGAAAATGTAATTTTAGAAAAGATTATTTGAGACAGAAAAAAGAAAAAAGTAAGAAACTTTCCGGTCAAAATCCTTTTCCCAATTCAACTACTTCCAGGCGGGTATGGAAATAAAATTATCAGGCATGAAGTTGCAAGCCCTATAGCCACTTCTACGTGTAATTACATTTGTTGTTTCCTATTATGGAGTTCTTTGACCGTTTGACAATGTGTTTCTAAAATTGCATTCCTTTTTGAATTTTAAGCCTGCTTCTCCTTACTACAGCATGCCTCTCCTACATTGCCCCTCTGTATGCTTTACTATGACTGATTCAATATCTGTGTAGGGGCTTCTTTCATGTTTATCTACAAATGAGAACTACACTCTTGATTTACCTCAGCTTGTCAGTTGCAGGCTGAGACAAATTGAATATCCATCCACCATCAGAGTAGACCAACCTAATCCCTAGCCTATCATTCAGATGGAGAACTGGATATTTCTTTATTCAATTAAATATCTCCATCTCCTGAAAAAAAATCTAAAAACTGAAACAACATCTCAGATGTATCAGTGGCTTCACAAAATAAAGAAACATCTTACACTCATAACACAGTAGTTTTGCAGTCAGTGATTAAGAAACTCTTCTTCCTTTCATCTGAGTCCCACTCATTCCTAGTTCCCCTTTGCAGTTCCCTATTTGATCTTCAGCACTCAGAGAGCTGAGAATTAAAGACGGACAGAAAATAAGGAAACAAATGCACTCTTGAAAGCCTCAACACGTAATAGACATATCACTTCTACCCATATGCCATTGTAGAAGCTGATCACGTGGTCTAACATTGACATGAGGGGGCCAGGGAATCTTGTTTACCGTATGTCAAAGAAACAGAAATATATCTGGAGAGCATCAAGCCAAACTCTGTCACAGTCCTCACTCTTGGTCACTAACAGTGTGTTTCTCCTATATGTAAATTTAAATTTCACCTGTTTTTAAATCAAGTTTAAAACACAAAATAGCATGCTGTAACATGTATACCTTTATATTTAAGTTTTAACATGAAATTTACACAGCAGAATAATTTATGGTAAATACTTATGTATTTTAGATTGGCACTATATATAGCCATTTGATCATCAGTAATTCTCATTTTATAAGGTAAAAAGACAGTAACAAATTATCGCCTTAATTCATTTGTATGTTTGGGGTTTTTATTTAGATGGTATTACTTATGTGGTGATATCTATTTAGACAATGAAAGAACTAGCTGGGTAAATTAAGGTTATACCAAAAATAAGCAATCTGAGCAAGTATTATGCTAAAAGAGAGAGAGATGGAAAAAAAAAAAAAAAGCTTCACTCATCATTTACCAGTCCAGTATGATTGAAAATGAATCCAAATGAGTTGCCAGTATTTTAATGGGAAACATCTGAAGGAAAAAAAGACAAACTTGATATTCTTAGTGGTAACTTCTTGCAATTTGTTTGTTTGGGCACTATAATGATTCTCTCTTTTCAAGTGTCATCATGCTCAACTGGAAAGACTTGGCAAAATAACGCAACGAATATCCCTAGCATCTTAATTTTAATTTCTATTGCTGTTCTCCACAAAAATAATTAATAGTTCAGGCAAGAAATCTTGGAGAATAGGTGATTCCATATTGTGGCAAAATAGTTAACTCTACATCATATTATTTCTCTGAAAATGCAAAGATGCATTCATAGTTTTTGCATTAGTAAAGAATAAGGTATGAAACTCTGGGGATGTCACTATTATGATTCTGCCCTACAGTCAAAGCTTTTCTACAGAGACTCAGGAAAACAGGTGGAGAAGCAGAACAGAGAGATGAAAAAACAATCCTGACCTTGTTCAGATAACTGATTCCAATTTCTCCTAAGGGCTGTCTCCATCTCTGCTCGTTTACGGGGTGGAAACAGTTAAAAGATTCATTACCACACCTGAAATCCTCTACAATATCTTTGTGTGAAGGCTCTATTCTTAGTCTGTCCTTATATTAATCATAGGTTAATTTTTAAATCAGAAAGAGGTAACATCAATGTGTCAAATGGATAAAGCTTGTGAAAATATAAGCTAGAATCATTAGAAATTATTCTCCAGAGGCTTACCATACCTTACTCTATATTAGCTGATGTCTTTTGGAAAAAAAAAAAAAAAGTACCATGATAGCTAAATAAATGGGAAAGAAACAAGGATGATTATAATGACTTGTAGGGAAATAGTATTGGGACATCAATTATTAAATAAGAGATAATTTTTAAGTAAAACAGTCCTTAATCACCAGTGAATTTGTTGGGGACAGTAGACTAGTCTGCTAAATGTGAGATTTGATGAAAAATTAGTTTCTTATTGGCAACACAACCACCGTGACTATATCAGAAAGTCCATCATAAAACAACAAGTTCAGGAATGAGTCAAGACGATGGGTGTTCACAGTTAGTTCATCCATCCATCAGTTGATGGACATTTGGATTATTTCCAGTTTTGGAATAGAGTGAGTAAGTCTGTTATAGATACTGGTATGCAGGTAATTGTGTGGACATATGTTTCCTTCCTGTCTTGGGTAAATAACTCGGAGTGAAATTGCTGGGTCACGTGGTCATTGTGTGTTTCACTTCATAGGAAACTATCAGACTGCTTTCTAAAGTGGCTACACCATTGTGTTGTCTGCCAGCAGTGAATGAGAGCTCCAGTTGCTCTGTACCCTTGTCAGCACTTGCTATTGTCATTTATTACCATACTTGAAACATTCTCGTCATTCTGATAGGTGTATGGGATCACATCGTGGTTTTAACTTGTATTTCCCTAATCACAAAAATGGTATTGAACAGATTGTTCATGCACTGGGTTGCCATCTGTGTATCTTCTCTGGTGGAGTATCTGTTCAAGGTTATGTCCATTATTTTATTGTTTATCCTTTCTTTTTTTTCATATTATTGAGTTTTTAGAGTTCTTTTTATATTCTGGATACATGTTCTTCATTGGACAGCTGTTTAGCAAATATTTGGTACAAGTCTGTGGCTGGTTTCTTCATTCCCTCAACACTGTCTTTCACAAAGCAGAAGAATTAATTGTGATGAAAAACATTTTACAATTTTTCTCCTATGATTCATGCATTTTGTGTTTTACATAAAAATTTGTGACTAACTCATGGTCACACAAATGCTGTCTTATGTTTCTCTAGAAATGTTATAGTATTAGGTCCTATGTTAAGGTTTAAGATTCATTTTGAGACAAGGTTTATATATGGTGCAAAGAATGAGTCAATGTCTCTCTTTTGTGGCATAAGGCTGTTCTACATATTCAATGTCATTTTTAAAAAAAGACTATCCTTCCATGGATTTTCCTTAGCTATTTTGTGAAAAATCCATTGAGTATATCATGTGAATTTATTTCTGAAAATTATATTTTGTTCCATAGGTTTAGATGGCTATCTTTTCACCAAGGCCACACTCTGTTGCCTGTTATAACTTGGTGGCCAATCTTGAAATAAAATTATATGAATCCTTCAACCCTATTCTTCTTTTTCATAACTGGTTTGACTACTTTAGTTCCTTTGCATTTTCATAGAAATTGTAGAATAACTTTATCAATTTCTGCAAAAATGCCTCTTTAATTTTAATTAGGGTTACTTTGAATAGGTACATCATTTGAGATTGCGTTTACGTGATAGGTACTTTGTTCGCAATTGGGCTATCTACAAATATCATTTTTCTTTCCTTCCTCCCTTACTCCTTTCTTTCCTTCTTTTCTTCTATTCTTTCTTTCTTTCCTTTGTCTTTTTCTTAACATTCAGATTCCATGGCCAACATTGCCCAACTACTAATTTAGAATCTCAGCGTTTAGGGCTCAGGCATCTATTTTTCACAATTTTTTGAAAAATTCTTTAAGTACATCACCAGGTACTAATCTATAGATTAGTATGTGGAATCCCCAAGAAAAGACAAGACCCTACTACTCCAAAAGCCTGACCTTGATCTCCCCCAGATCTCTAATACTAATGTTCTTTTACATCAAATGTTATAGTTATCTGTATATTGTCCCATCTCCCTTGTCAATACTTCCTATTTATGTGTTCATATCTTATCTCCTCTATTAAACTCTCAGTGAGCTTAACTGTATCTCTCACACTTAGAACTGTAGCACTTTAGCAGTTATAGTAATATTTATTAAGTGATTATGAATTCTATCATAGGTTATGCTTTCTTATTATTTCATTATGTACGTGTTTACTGGATTTTGAGAGAAGTAAACAGATTATTTTCCCAGGTAGAGAACACTGGATTTCAGAGAATTTAAGTCATGAATCCGATGGCACATAGTTATTTAGTATCAGAGCTGGGACTATGTTCGTATCATTAGATTTCTTTTCCACTTCTATGCGTATTCCTTTTCCACTGAGGGATCATTATATACTAGAGACCAAAGTTCATTCACGTAATCATTTATTATTATATGGTTCATTGCTCCAGGACCTTTCACTTGTTTACTGTGGAAAAAAAACAAAATCATCTTGTTTCTTTTCTTTCCCAGAAGACGATTAGTGTGTTTCCGCCTTGAAACATCCCTGCATACTTCAAGAAGAGCTGGAGAACCTGGTATAAGGGTCCAAATGCTTAAGATTCATAGCACACCTTAATTGAGTGAGCAGTTCATTTCCACAGGTAAGAGGAAAGTGTTTTATCACTTTCAAAATATTTTAGAAGCTATACCTTGAATGTAAAACTACATTCTATGTTTTGACATTTGAATTTGAGAGAGACATTTCTAGTTATTTCAGAATTGAATTAAAAATTAAATCAGGGAACTCCAGGGAACATAGGAGGGCAAATAGGAAAGACTCTCAAAACATTTAGGTCAATAGAGCTCTAAGTTGGAAATTTGCTTTAATTTCTTTGATGGAAGATAATAGTCAGAATAAGGATAGTAGAAATAAATGACTATATTTAAAATTTAGAAAAATTATTAAATGGAGAGAAAATTATCTATCAACCAGCCACTGGGTATATGCTATTGGGGGATCATAACTTTTTTTCTCATGGAAAGATACAAATGAATTTTAAATGTATTTTATTATTTAGCTAATTTACCTAGAAACTACAAATTTTTTTTTTTTTTTTTAATATCATGGTACTTAAGCTTGATGGGTTTATAAAAGAATTCTGGTACATGAGGATGTTATTTTGCATTATGTCTAGGGGACAACATTTCCAGAATTATGGCATGTCAAAATGAGTCTGCAGTATGGTCAAGTGTAAATAGTTTAATGTGTGGCAACACAGAAACCTATATTGAATCCTTGTTCTACTAGAGATTTATTGTGTGAGCTTGGTCAACTTATAGGTCTAGCTGGTCCTCAGTTTTCTCGTCTACAAATGGATGCTGAGTGATTTAGTTTGCAGGTTTCTGTATAGATTACATAAGATAACATACACAAAATTTCTACCCTATAGTAGCCACTTAACGACATGTGGTAGCTGCTGTCTCAGCTTTCCTTCTTCTCAAGACTAGTGTTTGTAGTACTGTCCTCATGAGGGTTGAGGAACTGATTTTAGTTTTCCGGAATGATCATGTTTTTTTAAAAATTTGCGATCTATATTTTTATCTTTCTAGTCTCTATCTCTTAACGTGAAATCAACTAAATGTAAACACAATCAGTTCCAGTTTCCTTAAATATTAGTTGACAGAAATACCTGTCTAAAGAACACCTTGGATGAAAGAAATAAACCCCATACGTTTTGTCTATCCTTTCTCGATGAACTAAGGTGAGGTGGATAATTGCTCTAATGGATTGGGAATAAAACATATCCCCATTCATAAACCACCTTCTTGCCCTACAGACAAGATCAGAGATATTGAGGGTTAAGAGAAATTTATGAACCAAATTATCGGGGGAATTTAAGAAAACACACTATTATTTTACTGATACGCCAAAGTCGGAATATAATGACAAAGAAGCATTTTTAAGGTGCCTGATAACATTTAGTATTGGGATTCATTGGGCTTAATCTCATGAGAATTGCATTTTAATGTATATTGTCATATAACAAACATATGTACATTTAACATAAGAAATACTTAGCTTCTGGTTTGGAGCCAGTTCACTGCTCAATGCTTAGAGGAAAAATTACAGCTACCTATTTATTTTGTTGTAGTTAAATAAAATTTGAATGTCTTATTTCAATCATTTGCACTCGTCGCATAAAACGAACACTTAAAATTTAATACAAAGTATTTTAATGCGTCTCATAAATAAGCACTCTGAAATCACACCATGTTCATGTAGTGCCCAAGATATGCCTGAAAATTTGGATAATCTTAGTTATTGTTTGGTTTGGAAGAATAAAGTTACTTTTCCAAGGTTACACTGTCAACAGGTGCTAGATCTGAGATTTTAATGCAGGGCTTTAGCTTCTAAATATAATATACTTAATCTTTCACAGTTGTCTGATCTCAAGTACATTGATTAAGTAACGGTTAGATTTGTAATGTAGATGAAATCTCCCCTGCGTATGTCAGTTAACATGTATTTTGCAATGAATTCTTTTAGTAGACCACCTATTGGTGCCTTTCCCAAAATTTGCTTGCATCATGTTATGTCTTTTCACTGTGCTTCTTCCTCTCTGCCCAGTTCCTGTTTGGTCTCTGACTCAATTTAATAAATATTTTTGCTTGTATTCTGTGTGTTCTCGAAAGAGAGAGAGGAAAGAAAGAGAAAGGGAGAGATGGAGGAAGAAAGAGAAAAAATGAGGAAATTTGTAAACATAAATGTAGTTTTCGTGATGCCTAAACTATACATCAATATTTTATGTTAACAATTGTGGATTTATGTTATTTTATTAACAGAACCATTCAAACTAAGCTAGAATTATTATAATTCAGTTGGGAGTGTGAGTTATGGTGAATAATGTGTGAGTTGTCTGAATTAAAATAAATATCAATATTTAGCTTAATTATATTTTTTTACTCTCGAGTTCTATAAGGATTAAATGAGGCTTTTTCTTCATAATCCCACTCTTAAAAAGCTATTTAATCAATGTATTAGGAAAATCTGTCACATAAAACTGGGAGAACATCCTGGGAAAAGAAGACACGTGACTTTCTTTTCCTTCTAACGATAGTTTGCTCATTCTCTTCTTGCTGTATGGTCGTCTCAATATGACAAAAATGTAGTGTGTTCCATGTTAGGAATATAAATCATCTGTAGGTCACTGAATTCAGTCAGGCCTGCACACGGCACATTTTTCATTCCTTTAAATACATTTTGATCTATGACAAGCTGAAGGAAACACACGGGTCACCATGCTGAAACCCTGCTCCTAAATATAATAGACACAATATTTAAATATGTTTCAATGGTAGAGGCTTTCTGTCCAGATACAGGTGACTCTTTAACTTTTTGTTTATCATGCAATTTCCTTTCTTTATACTCTACTGACAGAGAAACAGTTTGACAACATGGAGAAATATTCCAGAAATAAAACACAATACTGTGATTTAAATAATGATTTTATTCTGTTAGCGATAGTGTCTATAATAAACATGTCATCTATTATTAGGTGATATTTATTTTATAGAAATTTAGAAACTTCTTAAAAAACTATAATATATTAAAAGAATGGCCATGATTGATTTTGACAGAAATATTTCTCAAAAATACACCCAAGGACTTTGCAGGGATAAAGAGTATATGTATAGAGAAAAATTTTACATTGGTATTTGCTTAAAATTTGAAAAAGATTAGTAGGATAATAACTTGTGGAGGACAAAATGGTCACAGTGTTATGTGTTTCAAAGAAAGAAAACTGAAAAACAAAACAAAACAAAACACCATGCTCTGTCTTTGTTTGCAAACAAGTTGTATCTACCTCCAGAATAACATTTATTGTTCTGTTCACCACTGTTCTAGAAGTCCTAACAAAATGGGAAAATAGCCAGAAAAGACATCAAACGGTTTGGTTGGAGAAGACAGCTTCGTACAACAAGTTGAAAAGTAAGTTTAACTCATTGCATTTTCTAGCCATCCGGGACTATTTTAAGATTTAAATAATTTTCACACTGATTTTATAATTTATTTCAACCCAATCTTGTGAGGTAAGTGTATTTGCTCCCATTTTATTATTTATGCACATTAAGGAGAGGCATTTCATGCACACTGTGAAAATCTAGGGTTAGTACTCAGATGTGTAATACTTTCTATGATAATACTTTCTGATTTAAAAATTTGTATATCCATTTGTCTTGGTGAATTTTAAGATGATGTAATAGGAAGACAGGAGGGAGTAAATTTAACAGAAAATAAACTAAAAATTAAACCAAGTAAATTGGCTTTTTTTAGCATGACAGACTTAACCAAACACCTGAATGAAATAATTTCTTTACTTATTTATACAGGGTAACGCATCCACGTGGACCCAACTTCTTCCTCACTGTCTATTCCCTCACTGCCAAGGATTCCAACAGGCCCTCTCAGAAGCAAACATGAGGACAAAATTGGGTGGGTTCTATTTGCAAAAAGATCACATTTAGAACATATAAATAACTGAAATGTCGGGGTTGCCATCAGATGCAGATTTATACACGGTCCACGTGAAGAATGTGAGTGAAGTGACCGTGTTTATATTGATGGGCTTCATAGGCGATTTTGAGGTGCAAGTCTTCCTATGTTTGCTCTTTCTAGCAATCTATCTTTTCACTCTGGTAGGAAATTTGGGACTGGTTGTATTGGTCGTTGGGGATTCCCGGCTGCACAACCCTACGTACTATTTTCTGAGTGTGTTATCATTCCTGGATGCCTGCCATTCTTCAGTTGTCACTCCAAAATTGTTAATCAATTTCTTAGCAGAGAATAAAACTATTTCATTCCTTGGATGTGCAGCACAGATGTTTTTCTATGTTACATTTGGGACCACAGAATGCTTTCTCCTGGCTGCAATGGCATATGATCGCTATGTAGCAATCTACAACCCTCTGCTGTATTCAGTCAACATGTCACCCAGGGTCTATGTGCCACTCATCATTGTTTCCTATCTTTGTGGCATTTTGAACGCTTCGGTGCACACAGGGGCGGCATTTACTCTATCCTTCTGTGCATCCAATGAAATTAGATGTTTTTTTTGTGACATCCCTCCTGTCCTCGCCATTTCTTGTTCTGACACAAACAAAAACCATCTCTAGTCTTCTACTTTACGGGCGTTATTGAGATAGTCACTAGCTTGATTGTCCTGGTCTCCTATGGTTTCATTCTGGTGGCTGTTCTAAGGATGCATTCTGCTGAAGGGAGACGAAAAGTCTTTTCTACATATGGCTCTCACCTAACTGGAGTGTCACTTTACTATGGAACAGTCTTCTCCATGTATGTGAGACCAAGTTCCAGCTACTCTTTGGACCGGGATATGACAGTGTCGGTTTTTTACAGCATTGTCATCCCCATGCTGAATCCCATCATCTACAGTTTAAGGAACAAAGATGTAAAGGAGGCAGTGAAGAGAGTGTTTGGGAAAAATTGGTTTACCAATAAAGTATACTCTTCACACTAAACGTTAAATTGAAACCAATTAAGATTAGTGTTCATTGTCTCCATATCAAAACGTTATGAATAAAGTGTTTTTTTTAGTTTCATAGTTTCTTTCTGTTCTTCTCAGAAATTTTTAAATAAAGATCATAGTCAACCCAATATCTATGCAGTCTTCACACATGCAGAAAACTGTCATCCATCTGCTTCTTAGTTTATATATATATGCACACATACATACATATATATGCTGACACTGATTGTGTTATTTTGCTACGGCTGCCACAAAAGAATACCAAAGACTGAATTGCTAAAACAACAGAAATTTATTTTCTCTCTTCTGGATCCTAGGCTTTTAGATCAAGGTCTTGACCAGGTTGACTTCTTCTGAAGGCTTTCTCTCCCTGGCTTGCAGATGACCATCTTCTCCTTATGTCTTCTGGTGATCTGTTCTCTCTGAATATTCACATCATGATCTCCTCCTCTTATAAGGTCAACAGTCATATTGGATTAAGGCTCACCTTAAATGCCTAATTTTAAGATAATTATCTCCTCAAAGACTCTATCTCCAAATACAGTTAGATTCTGTGGTGCTGGAGGTTAAGATTTCAACACACAAATATTGATTTATTTACACATATGCACACAGGCATATATGTATGTTACCTTTACATTAAATTGTAAGTATTATCTTTCATCTCCACATCACTCAAATTGGACGGGCTCCCATAGTTGAAATCATAAGTAGCTTTATATCTGCCTAGCTTGAGCAAATACCACCTAACCGATAACAAACCACAGCTCACATAATCCCAATCCATTCTCCATGGGGTCATTGGCATCTGACGCCAGTTCAAAGCACTCTGCTCCATCCTTAGATTAATGCGTCGGCAGCAATCTAATTCCAAACTGTGGTTCAAGGACCACAGAGAATGTGTTCAAATTCCTGGTGTCCATTATCATGTTGTTTGTGATGGTGCGTTTCTCCTCCTTTTATTATTTCATTATTTCATCCAGAGTATGGACATTAAATCCATTCTTTTTCACAGACACTAGGCATTAGCTTTTGTCAGGATTATACTTAAACTCAAGAGTAACAAAATACAAGCACATCAGAGAATAAGGTACGACTGGTTGGCAGATTGGCCTCTTTCCACAACTAAGCCCTGGCCATATTTATGGGTTTCCCTACGGGGCTTAGGCTCTGTTACTTTTCTTGACTCCTACCCCTCAGTGTCCAGGCCTATGGACCAAGGCACAGAAGAGAGGCTTTACTATGCACCTGTTTAGCCCTGTCTCCAACAGACCTTATTTGCATTGCAAGACATGTCTTCTTCAAAGTTTATTGTAAGTGGTAGTGCTTTTTTCTTCTTTACTTTCTTTCATCATCATCAATTATTGTTATTATTATTATATTTTGCAAAAACCTGTGTAGTACCAACAGAACAGTCTCCTAGAAAACAGAGTACAACCTTAGGAAATTTCCCTAAAATGCGATTATTAAGTTTAAGTAACACCTCAGCATTACACACACAAAGTTCCTCTTACCACAATAAATTCCCCCCACAATTTTTCTGCATTTCCTTTCCCATGTTTGGAAGGCTTTGTGATACCGAACCTCTTAATCTCAAATTCATGTGCCCGATGCCCAGCAAGCCAAACACTGAGACATCTGTGCTTGGAGATGAGAAAGGTTTATTAAAATTGGCTAAAACGAGTAGGTGGGAGCCTGGGTCGGCTCAAATCCACCTCCCCTAGAACAGAAAGCAGGGGGGGTTTATAGAGCTAAGGGGTGTGGCAGGAAGGACTTTAGGGAAACAAAGGGGTCACTCCTGATAAGCCTCTGGGCAATCTGACTTCGGGGCATCACTGGCTGCTGAGGGCCGGCCTTCCTGTGATCGCAACCTCCCTGAAGGCATTCTCTTTCTCCTGCAAAACAAGCTCACATATCCTCGAGACCCCTTAGTCACCCCACAAGTTAAACAGGAAAAACAGCAAATTGGTTTAATACCTAAAGTACCCCTCAGATAGCCGGCTTCATTTGCACACTGCTATTCACATGATTCTTTCCTTTACATGTCTCTTACTAGTGAGGATCTCATTGACTATGTTATAATAATTGCAGTTTATCCCCATTGTATCCCCTCATATTGCATCTTTCTTAAATTTTCCCATTGTACTTATCATTATTTTACATAATATGCATTTTAATTTATATTTAATTTATTGTCTAATCTATTTTCCAGAGTCTGGAACCATGTCTGGCACATATTGTTGCTCAATAAATAGGCCCTGAATGAGTGAATATCTTAGGTAGCACACTGTCAAAAACAGTTTAATTCAATTTAGAGATATATATGAAACAGAGATGGCATTTTTCATTTAAATATTTGTTATTTTTTTTAGACTTTCTGGTTTGTTTTTCCCTTTTAAGTTTGTCCTCTTCCTTCCATTGGTCTACTTCGCTGTTCTTTTTTAACTTTCTGATTTGGCTGTGGATTTTCCAGTGAAATCATGTCAGTGGCATCCCACATATTTTACTCTCACACTTTCATTAGCAATATTTCTGACTTTTTCCTTGTTTCTCTTTGAATTAGGAGTAGTTTAATTATTTAAATGGCTAAATGGAATATTTTGAAAATTTTTTTAAATTGTCATTTATTTCAAAACAGAATGCAGTATGTGTTCTTTTCTGTATTCAGACCTTATATTTTGCTAATATTGACATTTTTCACAAATGCTGCACATACTCTTGAAAAGAAGGAGAATCTTCTCTTATTGCGGCTGTAGGGGAAGAGGGAGAATCTCCCTCTGCCCTTTCCCTTAAGGTTCTTCTGGCTGGCCAAATAATCAACAAGACAGGTTAGCAGGAGAAAATAATACCAAGTTTAATAACACGCATACATGGGAGAAACTCAGAAATGAGCAACTCGTCTCTCTGTCTAAGCTGCTTGCTTAAGTATTGCAGCTAAAGGCGAAGGAACATGTTGGGGGTGGGTAGTGGCCTGGGACTTCAGAGGGCAGAAGGACAATTCTTTTCAGGGTCATCTATTGATAATTTGGTCAGGGAGAGATAGAGTTTTTTGATAAAAGGTGTGTCGGAGGAAGAGGGCTAATCTCCCTCTGCCCTTTCCCTTAAGGTTCTTCTGGCTGGCCAAATAATCAACAAGACAGGTTAGCAGGAGAAAATAATACCAAGTTTAATAACATGTATACATGGGAGAAAGCAGGGACACTGCGTTTCTCAACACAATAGCAGAAATTCTCGTCTTAAATATCATTTTCAGCCAATGACAAAGGAGGATTTTGGGGGTGGGGGAGTCAATTACAGGAGATTACCACTAAAGCACAGTAAACAAGAGTAAGGTTTATTATACAGCCCCAAGGCCTCATCTTCCACATTGATAAGTTACTAGAAATGAGCTCACCCCCCCTCTCTTCTCCAAACAGAGAGGGAGATACCTTTACAAATGGAGATTTCCCTTATAAATGTAAATGATTGTCTGGCAACTCCTGCAGGGCCATCCAAAGAATGTGGCCAGAGAGACAGGACTCCGGATAAGATGGGCTTGTTGGTGCCTTTTCTATTGTAACCTCTATCCTAAATTATCTTTTATAGCAGTCATGATAATAACCCCTTCCTAAAACAGATTTTTTTTGGTTTTAAATTCTTTAGGCAGTTTGGGAGGGGAAACTCAAATATTTTTCCTGAGCTCTCTGAGTCCTTATTGTCTTCAGCTCGAAATAATCCGCATACCAGAGTGGTGCTTCCTGGGGCAGCTTGCCCTGAGCACCATCAGGTGCTTGGTGCCCCTCCCATTGTAACATCTATTTTACATTATCTTTATAGCCATCATGATAGAAGATCTGTTCCAGGAATGAGCCACCATGCCAGATTTTTTTTAGGCAGTTAGTGGGGGAGGTCAAATGTCCTTATTGTCTTTAGCTCGAAATAATCCGCATACCAGAGTGGTGCTTCCTGGGGCAGCTTGCCCTGAGCACCATCAGTTCCCTCCTCTGAAACTTCTCTAGAAGTTTCACATATTAAAAGCTGAGCTGGTGACTGTGGAGAGAGAAATCGTGTTAGTATCCGAGTGATAAGAAGTCTGCAAAGAGAGAAAAGAACGTAGATTAGAATGAGGATGAACAAGCAGAAAAGAACAAATCGGAGCACTTTTCCCCACACCCCATTAAACCAGTCCCCCAATCCTGGAAATAAGTCAGTCCAATAAAATGTGTGAGCTTCGTTTATCTGATGAAAAATGTCAATCTTCTCTTTTAATAGATTTAAGTTAGATATTACTTGACCTGTTTGATTCACATAAAAGCAACATTTTTCTCCAATGATTGCACATGCTCCTCCTTGCTGGGCAGTGAGCACATCCAGAGCACGTCGATTTTGGAGCACCACAGATGCTAGGCTGTTAATCTCTGACTGGAGTATGTTTAAGGTTTGCATGGTGGTGTTGAACTCTTGCTCCATTACCATAGACAGATTTAATATTGCCTTTTCCAACTCATAATCTCCAAAGCCGGGGAATAGGACTCTCAAGGCTGAAAAGAACTTGGAGTTGTGATACACAAGTGGATTTTCCACGATTTCTCGACTGGCACATTTATGTGGCACAATCTTATGAACAAACGAACCCAAGTTTGTAATTTGGCTAGCATTTAAGGTGGAGTGTTTGGTGACAGAAGGAGCCAGGTATCCAAGTCCGCATTGTCCTGACCAATTAGGTGGGAATCCTTTATACACTTTGTTGCCGCATAAAATGAAAAGACCAGTGTAGTTTAAAGACAAGGTTAGAATTGAGTCTGTAGTTCCCAGGATCTGGACTATTTCATGATCTGTGCCACTTGCACTGTTACTACCTAAACATCTCCATTTCCCATGAGCTCCTGTCAGTCTGCGAGAACAGAATAGATTGCGGAATAGCTGGTACAGGAGGCCTGCAGTCTGATTTTGGCAGCTATAAAGCCTGGTCTTGTCACCTGACCAGGTGAGTCCAGATTTTTGATCCACCCATATATAGTCTGTGGCATTGGGCAGCCTAACCATGCGGATAGCTGCGATACCCCAAGTTGCACACAGGTGGCTCGTAGGCCATCCAGAGCACTTGGTGATTTGGCAAATGTTTGTGCCAGAGGGAGTAGTGATAGAGTCACTTACAATTCCCTTGAGAGTTCTGAAGATGCCACCTGCGGAATCAAACCACAGAGTTTGACTGCAATATTGTCTCGGTATGTCACTCAGGAAAGGTCCAGCGCCATGTTTACTTTCAATGCAGAGGGAAAAACTTTCACCTATTGCTTTTACTTGGGCAAGGGACAGTCCTTGACCTTCTAAGTAGTCTTTCTGGGGCCCAAGTGACTCACCAGGAGAAGAAGCAGAGTGAAGTTTCCCTTGTTGCGGATACCATACTCTGTTATTCATCCATTTTCCGTACTTAGTCTACCAGGTGTTCATATCAGCAGGAACAAAGACTAGTTCAGGTTCCTTTGCACTATCTAGCTGTTGACATAACCAACAGTCAGATTGATTAGTTAGCGTGGCTAGGGCTTGGTAAACTGGCATAAGGGGGTGTTTGGTCTGTGCCCGACCTGTTGAAAAGGAGAGGGTTAGTAAAAGCAAGACACAGATCGGAAAAGGGCCCATAGCGGAGACTTAGAGAGGGAAGAGGGACAGATAGAGACCAGCACTCTCCAGTCAGCTTTCTAATAAATGATTTAAAAAATATATATATATATCCACTAATAGTTTGTGTGTGTGAGTGTGTATATATATAGGGAGTTTTGAAGCAAGGGAGAGGAAATGGGTCAAAGTAGGTTTTCTTGATCCGTGATCTTGGGAAAAGCTGTCTACTTCGTGATGTCGGCTGCTTCTGGGGCCTGGGTTTTGGCCCTCGAAATCCTTAGTTTAAGGTCACCTGTGGGGATTATCTCCCAGTTGTCTTGAGAGCGATGTTCTGGGTCTATTTTGGCGTGGCTCGCATGGATCCAGGAAGATTTTTCCTTTATTTTGATGGCAGTGCAGGTCGTCAGTAAGACTTCATAAGGTCCTTCCCAGCGAGGTGACAGTGCGTGTTTTTTTCTAAAGACCTTGATGTACACCCGGTGTCCTGGTCGAAAGGGATGGCAAGGTTTGTCAGAAGGTGGTGGCCATGCCTCTTTTGCCTGTTGACGATATGCTTCAAGTATACTAGTTAATTTTTGTATATAACAAGTCATAGCATCAAATTGTTCACTTAAGTTCCCATAATATTCATTTAATCCAGGAATTGAAGGTTTAGAGACTCCAGTAGGCATTGGACATCCAAAAACTATTTCAAAAGGAGTCAGTCCATGCCTTCTATTTGGAGTATTTTGAATCTTCATAAGGGCCAAGGGCAGAGCCTCTGGCCATTTAAGTCCAGTTTCTTGACAGACTTTTCCTAGAGTTCTTTTTATATCTAGATTTTTACGTTCCACTTGCCCTGATGACTGAGGGTGATATGGGGTATGAAATTTTAATGAATACCCCAGAGTTTTTGCAAGCAAGTGGTTTATCTCTGCTGTAAAATGAGTTCCTTGGTCTGATTCAATCCATAAAAGAATGCCAAAGCGAGGAATAACTTCAGTTATTAATTTCTTTACCACTGTTGTGGCATCTACATGTCTGGTCGGATAGCATTCAGTCCATCCACTAAACATGCAGACAATAACCAAACAGTGAGAGTAACCTAAAGCTGAAGGCAAGTCTATAAAATCCATTTGGAGTGCCGCAAAAGGCAGCGTGGGCCTGGGAGGACTTCCTGGATCACACTGATTTCTCCCAGAGACTTGGTAAGATTTGCAAGTTGTGCACTGGGAGGTGATTTGGTCAGAAATTTTATGGATGCCAGGGCAAAACCAATTGTCTTTTAGTTCCTTAACTATCCCCCGTTTGCACATATGTCCCATCTGGTGGGAGATAAGTGCAAGCCAAAAAGTCAAAAGAAAAGGAGCTACTGGAAGTCCATTTGGTCCAATGTATAATCCATCTAATAATTGTTTGGCACCCTTTTGTATCCAATTGTCTTTTTCAGATTGTGGGGCATTTGCCTGATAGTTAATAACATCAGTCAGGGATAAAGGCAGGTTTAAGAATTGGGTGGAAAACGGATAAGGGGGTCCATAGTGAGCTGCATGTTTAGCAGCTCTGTCAGCCCTGTCATTCCCTAAAGATATGACATCAGTCTCCTTAGTATGGGCTGAACAATGAACAATGGCAATTTTTGAAGGAAGGTGAATAGCTTGTAATAAGGCTGCAATTAAGTGTCCATTAGCAATAGGAGTTCCTGCAGAAGTTAAGAATCCACGGGATTTCCAAATTGTGCCAACAGCATGGCAGACTCCAAAAGCATATTTGTGTAAACGAAAGAAAAACAAGGTTAATGGTTAGAGCAAATTGTAAACCAGTTTTTGAGTTCAGAAGACAGCCAGTGAAGAAGAATTTTAGATGTCAGGGTCAAAGTATCTTTTGCAGTTTAAAATGTCTCTGATGGTGTCGTCAGGTCATCTCTTAAGTTTATATCAAGTTTATCAGCTTCAGTTTGTAAGGCTTCAGGAAAAAGGGCAGGTTCAGTTCTCAGTGATTTCAAATGAAAATGATGGAAAAAATCAAAAACGTTAGTTTGGACATCTGTAGCCAGATATTTCAGGAGACTAGAAGAAATCAGGATCCAGTCCAGTCAACAGATATAAAACAAAAACCTCAAAAGACAACAAAACTAGGATCTAATATCCGCAAATTTATACTGAAATAGTTTTTACTGAAATATAATTTTTCTCTCTAAAATCACCCTCATTTTTATTAAGATAGCAAAATTAAAACTAGTTTGCAAAATAAGTCTAGTTCCAATAGAGTTGGCTCAATTATTTACATAAGTACAGCAAGAATAGCAGTTGATCACATAGGCTCTTTTAAATCTGCTTTGCTGGAACTTTTTATAAGGAATCTCACATTGAACTTTAAAGGTCTCTCGAGGCCAGGAAAGCCAAGCCAAGGATTTTGTCATCAGACTTTGCCTGCAATACCTATAAATTTGGGTGAATTCCTCTATTCCGAGGTTTCCCCAAAATATTTCAAGGTTCCTTGTACCTGCCAGATAAGTGACATTCTTTACTTATCCTGGTAAATGCTGCTTGGAACATAAGGTACCAGGCCAATATTTCCACGTGGCTTTATTCCATAAAGTCCAATCTTCATTCCTCAAAAACTGTATGGTTATATTGCAAATGTGATGTTCCAGTCACAACCTTGGTAATAGAACCAGTGTTTCCAATTGTGTCCTGTTATAAGGAGAACAGATTCTTATTGAACTTATGCAAATAACTATATTGCCATGAAAACAACAATATTTACTTACTAAGAGTTTCTAAATTCGAGGGATCAGGTAGAGAGAAAAAGATAAATATTTCAATTTTACTTACAAAAGTATCATTTACCAAATTGCTATAAGTCATAGCTAGCTCAGGAGAAAAGAGAAAAAGTTTTCCTTAAATCTGAAAAAAACAAAACATTAAAAATTCAGCAATACTTCAAATGAAAAATCATAAAAATTATAATCATCCTTATCTGTTGGTTCAGTCCTGTGTAATCCATTCTTGATCCCAATCTTTTTGGTAGCAGTTTCATGAAGTTATCAGTCTCTCCATCAGATTTCTATAATTTTTTACCCAGTTCAGTTTTATGATCAGAAAGTTTGTCAGAAACTTGTACTCCAGTGTAAATGTCAGAGTCCTTTCCATGAATTTTTCTGAAGTTGAAACATTTTGCAAAAGCATTAGAGCAAAGAAATAAGTCTGTAAACAACAAGACCTCAAAATGGCAACTGACAGAGAAATTTGGTTAATTTTGTGATGTACAACATTTTAAAATAATAATAACCAGAATTATGACTGATAATCAGGACAAATCAGCATTTCAGTAATGTTATACAATTTTAAAACACCTATATCAATAACATTTGCCCACATAATAGCACCTAAGCAGACTTATCATCACTTGTCTGATGCTTTCCATGTAATTTAACATACTGAATAAGCCTAATGAGTTTAGTATCTTCCTCCTTATAGGAAGAGAGCAAATTTCTTTGAGAAGTTTCAGGGCCCTTTGAAAATTCTCAAAGAAAAAAAGACTTATTTTAAGATATGAATTTTGGTGGAGCTTGTCAAAAATATAAACAGTCAAAGCAAACAGAGCATTAACAGTCTAAAAAGCCTTAATAGAGAGACCTCAGTCTTTTGAACACAGGAAATTATTTTAACAGTTTTTTTTTTTTCTGTCTTTTAGGTAAAGTTACCCAAAGGTAAAGAAAAATCTTTTATAACCTCTTTATCAAGTTCAAGAAAATTATCCTTTTAAGAGAAATAAGACCAAATTATAATTTTGTACGAGCTTACTTCTGCTATTAAAACTCTTTTACTTAATTAAATTCATTTCAATCTTAGCCAACTTGATCATGCAAAAACTCCTTTTCCAGAATTCCTCTTCCACAAACCTTCTATAACTTTCTTTTTACGTTCAGAATTTGTCCCATGTCTTTCTTTTCCCTCCTAGTACTTGAGGACAAATTTATCTTTCTTAATCAACCAAACAAAACATTTCCATTCTTTGTACCTTTATACATCTTACTTTCCTTGTACACAGACATTTTTCTTAATTTTTTTTAGTAGCTTCAATCACATATATTAATTAGAAATTTTAACCCTTAGAAACCTTAATTTGTAAGTAAAAACTAAACAATTATAAACTTTCTTTTACATTAGTATCTTGTGGCTTGGAAAATTTATGAACACTTCATAACTTCTAGAAATATGTTACTTTATAGTACAATCTTTTAATAAAACACATGTTTACCAATAGACCCAAAACATCTTCTAGTTTTCCCCTAATGAAAAGCCAAAAGTAGACAAATGTACATTTAGCAATCAATGTCTAATATCTTATTTGGAAATGATGATACTCAGAGAATTTTAATCATAAAATTTAGCAAAACTCTAAAGTTTTAAGTCACCAAAAAGAGTTTGGAAGCTGTAACCACTATAACGCATAATTATTGTTTAAAGTTCATCCAACATTTATCTTTTTCACAACTATTTAGTTACTTATTCCCAATAATTATTTAGATTGCCTACAACACTTCATAAGACATTAGACAAAATTAGCCATCATTTAAATTACTATTTTTGTTAACCAGTTCTGTAATAGAAATAACATCAGTTTTTTCCTACAAAATTTCATGCAATTTTTATCACTTCTTATACCTTTAAACATAGTTATCATTAAGATTTTTATCAATAGGTCTTGGTCTTCTAATTTTGGACAAGAGAAGCATTCCCAGTCAGACATTTTATTTTTATTTATTTATTTATTTATTTTTAAATAATTTTATTTATTTATTTATTTTTTCCCCCAAAGCCCCAGTAGACAGTTGTATGTCATAGCTGCACACCTTTCTAGTTGCTGTATGTGGGACGCGGCCTCAGCATGGCCGGAGAAGCGGTGTGTCGGTGCGCGCCTGGGATCTGAACCCGGGCCGCCAGCAGCAGAGCGCGCGCACTTAACCGCTAAGCCACGGGGCCGGCCCCCCAGTCAAACATTTTAAAACATACTCAGGCAAAGTTCATGTAACCTCTATATAAAATTAGCTCAAACATTCCAACCTTTATAATCTTATCAACACTTACACTTTTACATGTTCTCAATTCAATTGTAACCTGAATCAAGGTCTTAAGGTTAGTCAAATTTTTCCGTTCCTTTTTTCTGGCCTTTTCTTAGGTACCAATTAAACAATTATGTGAGAGCTCTCAAAACAATTTTTTTTCCCCCAATTTAGAAGTTTTTCCAATTCAATGGATCTGTCGTCTGGCCATTGACGAGTAGGATCTTCATTTGTATATTTATTCCAATAGTGACTCGAACCAATAAGCCTTTTTAAGGAAAGACCCGGAGGTAACTTTCCACGCTTAGAATAAATCTACCATGGACGCAAGAGGCGTCCCTGGTGAGGGCGCAGATGATGTAGCCCCCATGATCCACAGAATTCACTCCCAAAGATATTCAGAGAAAGTAAAGACCTTCGATGCACAGGCGGTAAGGATGGCGTAGTGTGTCTCCGGTCTCCCACAATAGTGTGGGACGCCTCCAGTCACAGATCTGCTAATCTGTGACACCAGGCAGGCGATTCTGGAATGGGATTTTTCCAGCACTAACAAGCAACGAAGATTAAGACGACAAAAGCCCTTATGGACTGGGCCCTTTATGACAAACTCCCCTGAGAGCTTGGCACAGCCGGACAAAGAGACAGTTCGGAACCCCAGTCTACTCGACTGGCCACCAAGGGGCACCCCGGTAAATGCACCTTCCGTATGGTGGAGACCAAGGAGAATATTCTCACTGGTCACAAAGCCAAGTTCTCAGGACACAGAGCAAGACAGAGATTACTCTGGGAGGAAAAGGAATCAAGATCAAAACCAAGAGTACTCTACCAAATTTAAACCAAGAGTCACTAAAAGCACAAGAAACTAGTTTCCCAAATATTTTCTCCTGCCAATCTAAATTTAGAAAGAGAAAAAATTCTCACCACTTCCTTCCGCCGGACTCCGCAGATAGAGATTCCGGGAGGCTGACGTGGTAAGAAGTCTTACCTTTTGCCGGCTTTCGTCAGGCGTTCCCATATCTCATCATCTGCAGTAGTCCAGGGAGAAGGCAGGTCTTCCAGCCAGAGAAGGCAACTTGCCAGCCAGTGTGGATCCTGCCGACTACGCCAAAACTGTAGGGGAAGAGGGAGAATCTCCCTCTGCTCTTTCCCTTAAGGTTCTTCTGGCTGGCCAAATAATCAACAAGACAGGTTAGCAGGAGAAAATAATACCAAGTTTAATAACATGTATACATGGGAGAAACTCAGAAATGAGCAACTCGTCCCTCTGTCTAAGCTGCTTGCTTAAGTATTGCAGCTAAAGGCGAAGGAACGTGTTGGGGGTGGGTAGTGGCCTGGGACTTCAGAGGGCAGAAGGACAATTCTTTTCAGGGTCATCTATTGATAATTTGGTCAGGGAGAGATAGAGTTTTTTGATAAAAGGTGCTTGGTGCCCCTCCCATTGTAACATCTATTTTACATTATCTTTATAGCCATCATGATAGAAGATCTGTTCCAGGAATGAGCCACCATGTCAGATTTTTTTTAGGCAGTTAGTGGGGGAGGTCAAATGTCCTTATTGTCTTTAGCTCGAAATAATCCGCATACCAGAGTGGTGCTTCCTGGGGCAGCTTGCCCTGAGCACCATCATGGCTAATGTATACTACATCCTTATCTATAAAAACCATCTTATTGCCTGGGTAGTAATTCTGCTATGTCCTCATTAATGTTTGGTTGACTAAAAATAATAGAGGTGTGGTAGGTTTTCCTAATGTTAAAATGTTTCTATGTTTGTCTTTGCATCTCCCAGATGAGAAATTTCCTGATTTAAGATATTTGTTGCCACAATACTTTTTGCATAGATAACACTTACTGCTTAAGTCTTCATTGTGAATTACAGTCTATCGTTACAGAGTATCCATTTTTAATTTATTTTGATGCTATTCTTGTATTCTGTGTTTCTTGATATTAACATTAGAACCAATGCTTTCTTTTCATGTGTATTGCCTAAATATATCATTGCCGGGGCTTTTATTTTTACCGTTTGGAAACAATTCATAATATATTTGCATTTAAAAAACTATACTGAAGGTCTTTTTTTTTTAAGGTATGCTAGGTGTATTTTTAGTTATTGCTAAATATATATTTAGTCTTTGCTTTGTCATAATGTCCATGTTACCAATATGCATTGTAACACACAGAGGTATACACAAGCATATATACACGGTCATACAAACACATTTAAAAATCACCTTTATATTATCCCTACTGTCCTTTTTTAGATACAGCCTCTTGCTTTCCTACTATGAGAAATATTGACATGAGTAGTTGACACTTAAATTTCAGTTTTGCTACCTTTAATCTTATATTCATTTTCATGTTTTTTTCAGTTTCCTTGATTCCATTTTATCTTGACATGAAGTATTGCTTTTGAAAAATGTGTTGTTAATTTATTTTCCTAGTCCTTAAAAGTAACAAAGTTGTTTGCTCTGATCCTGTATAGGAAATTCTGACTTAATACATATAATTTAGTGCTGATCATCCCTTGCTGACATAGAACATAAAGTACTCTTCCAATAGGAAGTTTCAAATCTTCTTTCAGTTCAGAAAAGAAATGTTGATCATGGCTTGCCATATTTCTGCTGTCACTTTGGCTTTGTTTTCTTCTGTGAAGGATCAATTCATATGCATGTTCTACTTTCTTTGTCTGTATATTCTTTCTATCCTCTCTCTCTCTTACTGCTGTATTTTTATGGGATCTTTTCACTTTTTGTTTGTTTCATATGATCTTTTTTTTCCTTATCAAATGCAAATGATTTTTAGAGATAGCTAAGGCTTAAGATACAGTTTTGGTATGTTTAAAGAGTTGTGAATTTTCATGATTCCAAAACGAGAGCTTGCACTGACTAACAGTCATTCCCCATTCTCCCACCCCCAATCCTAGGAACCACTAACACACTGTCTCTTTCTATCGATTTGCCTATTCGGGGCATTTAATATAAATCATATCATGCAATATGTGGTCTTGATCACCTGACTTAGAAATATGTTTTTGAGGTTCATCTATGTTGTAGCATCTATCAGTACTTCATTTCTTTTTATTGCCCAACAATATTCCTTTGTGTGGATATACTGTTTTTTGTTCATCCATTCATCAGTTGATGGACATTTGAGTTGTTTCCACTCTTTGACTATTACTCATAATGCACTTTTTTGTACATATGCTTTCAATTATCGTGGGTAGATACCAAGGAGGAGGCCCAGGCCCAGATGGTTTCACTGGTGAATTCCACCATTTAAAGAAAAATTGCTACCACTCTTTCATAGCTTCTTCCAGGATATAGAATAGGAAACACTTATCAACTCATTCTGTGACATCAGTATTACCTTGATGCCAAGCCAGACAGAGACATCACAAGTAAAGAAAACAAACGGTAAATTGGCTGTTAACTCTTATGAATACAGATGTAAAAATTCTCAACAAAACACTGACAAATCAAATTTAGCCATTCTTTGTATTATTTTGTCATAAATTTTACTTTTATGTAATATTTAAACTTACAATTCATCAGCATACTTTTTTTGTCATTCATTTTTTGAAGTAATTAAAATTAAAAACTCAATATATTTTGTACTTACCTTCATTTTTACATTTTTTATGTTTTTTATTTCTTTGTCTAGACCCATGTTTCCTTCTGTTATACTCCTTCTGCCTGGAAAATTCTTGAAGCATGAGCTTGCTGGCTATACGTTATTTCAGTTTGTGTCCATGAGTGTTCATTTGCATGTCTGTGCGTGTGTGAAATCATGCATTTTTCTTTTTCTTACAGAGTCTTTATTTACCTATATATTGGAAAGATATTTCAAATGTTTCAATGGATATGAAATTCTGAATTGATAGTTATTATCTTTCACTACTCTGAATATATCTCTTCACGATCTCCTGGTGTGTCTCATTTCTTCTGGTATCTGCTATAATATTTATGGTTTTTCTTCAGTATATGATATATATTTCTTTCTGAATTCCTTAATATGTTTCTACTTATCTTTTTTTCATCAATGATTCTGACAAGTGTAGTGCATTTTCTTTGTTGATTGACTTGCTTTTTACATTTATCTGTGATGGTTAATTTTTAAGTCAAATTGGGGGGGACCATGGAGTACTCAAATATTTGGTCAATCATTATTCTGAGTGTTTCTGTGATAATGTTTTTGATGAGATTAAAATTTAAATTGGAAAACTTTGTGCGAAACAGATTGCCCTCCACAATGCGAGTGAGCATTACCCAATAAGTTGAAGGCCTGAATAGAACAAAAGATCTGGCCTCCTCTGTGCAAGAGAGAATTTTCCAGGGTGTTGTTTCAGACATCATCAGCAACATCAGATCTTCCTGGTTCACAGAGTCTTTGGACTCCAACTGAGATGTTGGCTCTCCTGGGTCTCTAGCCTTCTGGCTCATTGTATACATTTTGGGTTTGCCAGCCTCCATAATTCCGTAAGGCCATTCTTTATAATAAATCTCTTTCTATCTCTGTCTGTCTGTCTCTCTCTTTATATGTATATATATATACACATGTATATATATGTGTATATATACGTCCTATTGGTTCCATGTCTCTGGAGAACCCTGACTAATGCAAACTTAGTTCCTGAGAGTGGTTCTAGAGAATATAATTTTAAAGATGACTTTTTTGAATTGGTTCAGGAGTTTCTGGAATTGGCTATCTAAGATGATTAAGCATTAGTGTCATTTATAGACATTAACAACTCTATTTCCAGTAGTAAAGAGAATACTGATAGTCTGTGGTGTGATCTGACGATAGAGATATGCAAAATATTACCATTGGATATTCCTAATAAAATACTTATAAGAATCAAGTGTCTGGATGACCATGTGTATGATACTTTCAAACATTTTTATAAAACTAGCGAGAATAATGAGATTGGCTTGTTACTTCTAATATCATTGGACAAACAGGACAAAGAAAAGGATAAGCTCAGGAATTCAAATTCAAACTTGAGAACCACATAAATGACTTCAAATATTCTGTGTCTGTCGCTACCTCCTGTAGGTACAGAGCTGAGATTGCTGGAAACACAACCCAGCATCACCCAGCCTTGCAGAGTGCCTACTGTTAGAGCGAGGGCATTAATTGGGGAAAAAATGGGATTCTGCAAATTGGAAAGGAAACATGTGAGAAGACCCTGATGCAGCTGGAGACGTTGATCCCCTAAATTTTGATGGGTCTACTTGGCCGATAGAAGTGGGTTTACCAGTCTCATCTGAGGAGATGAACCTTGCATTGTCTAAGGAAATCGTTACAGCCTCTCCTGAGGCAGTTATCTTGCAATACAGTGCTGATTCTCATCTGGACCCACCACACCATCCCTCTTTGCTTCTAGACCTATAACTAGACATAAGTCCCAGCAGGCCCCTAAAGCTGAGGTATGAAGTGTGACCCATGAGGAGGTACACTACACTCCAAGAGAACTACTTGAGTTTTCTAATTTATACAGAAAGTACTATAGGAAACATGTGTGGGTAAAGGGTGTGAGGTAAAGATGGAAGAAACATCTACTTATCTTTTCCTCCATACTTGCCCATAAGGCCCACCAGCAGCAGTTTGCTTTCAGCTGGCAAGATCAGCAATCCACCTTCACTCTCTCACCTCAGGGGTGTATAAACTCTCCAACGCTATGTCATAATTTAGTTTGCAGGGATCTTGATCACCTTCCCTTTCCAAAAATGGTTAACACTGGTCCATTACATGGATGACATTGTGCTGATTGGACTTTGTGAGCAAGAAGTGGCAACTACTCTAGTTTGTTGGTAAGATATTTTCCTACCATAGGGTGGGAAATAAATCCAACTAAATTCCAAGGACCTTCTATCTCAGTGAAATTTCTAGAAGTCCAGTGATGTGGAGCACATCAAGACATGTCTTCTAAAGTGAAGTGACAATAAGCTGCTGCATCTAGTCTCCCACAACAAAGAAAGAGGCACAACACCTAGTGGGCCTCTTTGGATTTTGGAGGCAACGTATTCCTCATTTGGGTGTGTTATTCTGACCCATTTACCAAGTGATCCAAAGAGCTGCTAGTTTTGAGTGGGGACCAGAAAAAGAGAAGACTCTTCAACAGTTCCAGGCTACTGTGCAAGCTTGTCTGCTACTTGGGCCATTTGTTCTGGTAGATCCAATGGTGCTTGAAGTATCAGTGGCAGATAGGGGTGCTGTTTGGAGCATTTGACAGGCTCCTATAGGTGAATTACAGCACAGCCCTTAAGATTTTGGAGCAAGGTCCTGTCATCCTCTGGATAAATAGTCTTTTTCTGAGAGTGAACTCTTGGCCTGCCACTGGACCTTAGTAGAAAGTGAACACTTGACCATGGACCGCCAAATTACTATGAGACCTAAGATAGCTATTATGAACTGGGTGTTACCAGATAAAATGTTAAAATTTTTGCTAAAGATACATATGTATTTTAAGGAAATTAAAATAAAAAAATAATATCTAATGTTTAACCTTCTGTTTACTATGTTTCATGCTTTTTATTATTTTCTAAGATATGCACTTTTCTCTAGTATCTTGTTGCTATAGGCTAAGGAATTTGTTTGGTTTTTCTGGTAGTTCAAGTTTGGTAGTAATGGATTCTCTTTGTTTTCTTTTACTGAAAGTTTCTGTGTTTCAATTTCAGTGTTTTTTATTTTTCAACAATTTCATTAATGTGTCACTGAAACATAATTAAAAAATCACATATTTAAAGCTTATAATTTGACACATTCGTCATATGTATATGGAAGTGAAACCATCATCACAATCAAGATAAGGAACATATGCATCACACCCAGAAATTTTCTCATACTTCCTCCCCTCATCCCCTTAGACAAGAAAAATGAAATTGAAATTTAATTCCATTGTGGCCAAAGAACATATTGTGTATTATTATTTTTTTAAGTATTGAGGCCTTTTTTTTTAATGGTACAGCTTTTGGGTTATCTTTGTGAATATTTTCCTTAAAAAGGATGCATATGCTGTTGTGTTGGTAATTGTAAATAAAAACTTTAGGTCATACATTTTTACCCACAGTTTCAATATCTGACAGCATGTGTGCTTTTTCCATTTACATTATTAGTAATGACCTTTTTAATTTTTGTCTACAGTACTCAGCACAGAGACTTTTATTTCAAACCAGAGAGATTTACTTTGTGAAAGAAATTTTCAGATATGCAAGGAATTAGAAAATCTATCACATATGGGAATTCCTAAAAGACAATTAAAATGTACATTTCAATATAGAGGAAGACTAACAAATTTTAAAACTCTACAAATAATATATGGTTTAAAGATCTAGTAGAGAACGTTGAATAATCTTTTCAACAACATTTAAAATAGATATTGTAGGTCTGTTTAAATTTGATTTCATCAATATACGGTTTATATATGAGCTGTGACTTCTTTCTATTTTCCTTCTCATTGTCCAGGTGTCTAGTTGGGTCTTCTTGACATAGTGGTGGAAAGATTTCCATTCCTAGAGAAGACAAAACCTAATGCCCAAGTACTATTTATGTTTACTAATGACCTACTCACCAAAGACAATCACATGGCTAAATCAAGAATCAAGGTGGGAAGGGATGACAAAAAGCCATGAATACAAGAAGGAACGATATATTGGGGGCCATTACCATATATGTGTAACTGTCTTTTTAAAGACTCCATAAGTGCTTACTATATTTATGAACCATATTTACTAAAATATTTTTCAATATAAGCATTCATTTTTCCAGTTTTTTTGCTCTGAAAATCAATGTTGCAATAAACATTATATCACACATTCATTATTTGTATTAGTACTTCTTATACATATATCCTTATGCACTTAAGCTTTTATTTCTATAAAGGAATCATTTAGTAATGACTCTGTAGCATCTAAAGATGTTTTGTCTCTTTAATAGAGAATGTTATGATAATGTCTAGAAAGGCACCAGTGAAAGAATAAAAAAATGGGATGATTTCCATTATAGAACATACTATATATTACATCATCTTGTTTATTTACACATCTCTATTTACTAGTTTACAGTGAAGAGGACATTGATCTTTAAAAGTAAAACTACTAAATAAATGAACACAATTGTCATAACTCTGAGAACACAAGGGTCTACTAAAGGAAATTACATCATTTGCTTACTTAAAAATTTAAGACAATAGTGAAAAGCAGATTTCAATTAAATCTACATACAAAATAAATATATAAAACAATATTTTTTGTTATTTCAAATGTCTCAGAATGCTGATAATTTGAGAAGAAATTTTCTCAATGCCTCTCTAACATCTTTGTTCCGCAGACTGTATATCATAGGATTGAACATTGGGGTAAAAATGGTATAGAAAAGAGAGAGCAGTTTGTCTGTTCCTTCATACTGGTTGGATTTAGGTTTTAAATAGGTGACAGTGGCTGATCCATAGAATAAAAGTACAACTATAAGGTGGGAAGAGCAAGTTGAAAATGCTTTGGTCCGTCCTGTGTTTGATGGCAATTTCAGGATAGTAGAGATAATTCTACTATAGGATCTAAGTATCAACATAAAAGGAAGAGTGACAAATAATACAGTAAATATGTAGACCATTATCTCATTCACAAAAATGTCTCCACAAGCCAACTTCAGTAATGGGGGGATGTCACAGAAGAAGAGGTTGAGTTGGTTGGAACCACAAAAGGGCAGAGAGAAAATCTGGCATGTGTGCCCTGTCCCGACTGGAACTCCACTGATCCAGGAGACAACAACCAGCTGGACACAGACCTTGTGGTTCATGACTAGAGGATAGCACAGAGGGTTACAAATGGCCACATAGCGGTCATAGGCCATCATGGCCAGAAGGAAACACTCGGTGGCTCCAAGCATAAGGAAGAAGCACATTTGTGCAGCACAGCCAAAAAAAGAAATAGTTCCTTTCTGGGTCCAAAGGTCCATGAGCATTCTGGGAAGTGTGACAGATACATAACAGATTTCTAGGAAGGAAAAATTGCTGAGGAAAAAATACATGGGGGTCTGAAGGGTGGAATCTACTCTTGTTATTAGAATTAAGATGCCATTTCCCAACAGGATAATCATATAGATGACTAAGAATACCCCAAAAAGAAACCAGTGGAATTTGGGAATATCAGAAAAGCCTAAGAGAACAAATTCCAGCATTATAGTGAAATTTGTTTCTGTAATTTTCAAATTATTTTCTCTCTGTGGACTTACATTTTTTGGCTGCATTTCCCTCTTTTATAATTGGATTGGGACATGAGCTTTGGTCTTTATAATTTCTCAATTACTTTCTGACACTTGTATTCTGTGATTCTGGGAGATCTGATGTGAAACCAGGACCTATGAACTCATCTGCAGAAAAAAAATTAATTCAATAAATAAAAAGTTTAAATGATTTATAATGTTAGATTTGCATTCTACTTAGACCAAAAAGATCCATAAAATTAGACATTTTTATTTGACTTCACAGTGCAAGAAGGGAGAATGCAGATGAGCTAATTCTTCCAGTCAAAACCCAATTATCAATTGACTGACTTCCCTTAATTTGTTTCCAATCAATCTAGTCCATAATATAATGTCTGGCTTGTGAAATCTAACACAATGTTCCACTGACTATTTGCATGCATGTCTTTTCTGCCCTTGACATTACATCCCATGATTCATTCTATAAGGAATATAACACAAGGCTCTCCCCTAATATGTTACTCCATATATGATTCTGAATTAAACTAAAAGTAGAAATTATTATTAGAATTGGTTATTTTCCATGAAGAGAGAGGGTAGTTAAAAATACAATGAGAATATAAAAGCCAAATCTTTAATTTTCAACAGCATGAGGTTCCAGTAATTCTCATTCTGATTTGTTGAATTAAGGTGGATTTTATTGCTTAAAAAACACAACTTTTTGGCATTTAACTATTTTTAATCCTAATAATATTTAGGCATTGTAGGGGAGGAAGACAATTCCTCTACCCTCTAGGTCCTTCTGGCTGGTTTAAAAATCAAATTGACATGAGACAGAATAACAGGAGAAAATCAGACAAAGCTTTATAATGTGTAAACACGGGAGAAACCCAGAAAAACTGAGTAACTCACCAGAATGGCCCAGATTGCACCTTAAATACCACCTTCAGTTAAAGACAAAGGATGATATTGGGGAAGGGGGGGGTCAGTTATGGGAGATTACCAGAAAGGGTACATAAACAAGAGTAAGATTATTATTCAGATTTAAGTCCTTGACTTTCTCATTGATAAGAGTTTCTAGAGATAAGGTCATCCTCCCTCTTCTTGGTACAGAGAGGGAGATTCCTTTACAAATGGAGATTTCCCTTGCAAATGTAAATGTCTCTTTCAAAGGGTAACTTCTACTTGGTTTTCAGAGTTTCTCCCATGTCTGCAGTTTTTTAAAAAATAACCAGCCCAAAATAATCCTCATGCCAAAGAGACACATCTTGAGGTGGCAAATTCTGCTCCCCTACAGGCATATTGCTTTATTTTGAGCCAAAATTAAGTGTTTCTAGGGAAAAGTAAAATCAATATAGAAAATATTTAGCAAATGTAGTCAGATATTTTGACCAAATCCTGCCATGTTTATGGTCTTATTTGATTGGGTAACATAAACAATAATAGGATATGAGCCATAAAGTTGAGCCAAATATTTTTTTCCAGGAAATTATAATTTGGATGAAATTAATGCTTCATATTTCCCCAATAAAAGGAGATTCCCTAATAAAAAGAGAGTCGTCTCATAGAAATTCTTTTATTTATAATGGCACCGGTTATTTTATTATCAGTATAGCAAAATATGTTTAATTAGCTTAAAGGCAATATACCATTCTTTGAATATATTTTCTTAATATGTTAGTTCTTAAAATGAATAATTTTTAACATTATTATAATTGTTAACAATAGACAAGTTAGAAATTTATATATTTCAAATGCTTCAAACACATAATTTAACTTGTAATTCAGAAAGTCCGAAATCTACAGGTGTTTTCTTAAATAATGAATGCATTTTCAACCAACATATACTCATGATTTTAGTTGCTGGGTATTATTTATTAAATCTTCATCCTGAAATTAAAAAATCTTCTTGGATTGTAATAGAATATCAACATATGAATAATTCATATTTACCTTTTTCAATTTTGCTGAAGTTGCTTCTTTCTCATTGATGATGTTTTTATGTTTTTAAATATTAAATTGTTTAGGATATATACGATTTTTAAAGAACAACTTAATTTGGTTTTTAAAGAGCAAGTGCTCTTTACAGAGGAAATATTTACTCCTTCCCTGTGGGAATACCTCTTTTCCCTCTTTACATCTGAATTGCTAGTTAAATACGCCTGTTTGCAATTAATTTGGTGTGATTTTCCAAATAATTCTTCCGTGGTAGACTAGGCTTTCCTGCAGTCTCTCTGTGGAATATAATTTCATGAACTCTTCATTTCCCAAATACAGTCAGAGTATGTGGATGTCCCAGAAGAAGAGACACTCTTAATGGTCTGATATTACCTGCAGGAAAATGTTCTAATTCTTTATTTATTGGTGTCTTAGCTGTCTTATTTTATTTTCTATAATTCTTCTGAATAGACCTTTTCAGCAAATCATACATTGTTAACATCCTGTGGACATGTTCTACTTATTTTGTCATCTTTAAGGGATACTAGTTTGCTTTGTAGAAGAAGACACTTGTGGGTGTGGGGTAAATTTTGTGAACACAAAAGCAATTCCGTATTGTAGAAACTAAGATTACTTTATTCAAATTGATTTTCTCTAAGACACTATGGAAGTCCTTGCATAGACAAACTGAGCTCATTAATGAGCCCTATAAACAAGGATTAAGAACAAGTATTATCTATAATTTTTTTAAAACAAATTAAAAATCTCTCTTATTGCAATGTTTAATAATTTAATATTTCTCAATTTCAACTCTCCTCCATGCACTTTACGGGGAGAATCATTTCAAGCATGGACCTAATGTTTCCAGCCTCAAATTGCTGCTTTACTGTTGACAAGTTTTGTTTCAATATCAATTTGCTATTGTTTCTGTAACAGAGTCATTAACATGCCCGAGACTCTGCTCATCTTGACTCTATTGGCAGGATATTTCTTCCAACTTTGATCATCAGCATTTTTCCTTAGTCAGGAGGTTATAGTCCCTCTCAATTCTTTCACTACACTTGTTTTTGGAGATGATAGGTGCTTCCAGATCTCTGACCTCTACTGGCTGGGACAAAGCACCCCCAACTCCACTGCCAGGGATGTAGAATTAGACAGTAATGGGCAGAACAAGGAATTTGTGCTTTCTGACGCTAAATAATGTGCCCTGCCATCCCCACTGGATTCAGGGCCAGTGCTTATCAGACAGCAGGTACCAATGGGAACCTTATGACTAACTGATTGTGTGATACACCGAGTTTTGGCCAGGAGACTCAATAACATGTTCTTCACAGGAAAAGAATACCTAAATACCCAATTTACACATAGTGAGAATTTGAGGACTGTGAATAGGCTTGACACAAGCCCCCATGGCCAGAAAAGAGAAGTCGCATTTTTTTAATTTTTTTATTTTCCATACACGACACTCCATCAGTGGAAGAAACTTGACAAAGGACTCCTTGCTGAAGCTGGAAACAATTCTTGTTACCATCTGAAGCTATGTTTATTTATGGATGAAGTAGGGAAACAAGATACAGCCCGCCCTCCATATCCCCGGTTTTGAATTTGGGAATTCAACCAACCGCCAACGGAAAGGCCTACCATGGTTGCGTCTGTACTCAACATGTACAGAATTTTTCTTGTCATTATTCCCAACAATACAGTACAACAACTGTTTACATAGCATTTATGTTGTAAAGGTAGTATAAGCAATCTAGAGATGATTTAAAGTATATGGGAGGATGTGTGTATGTTATATGCAAATATTATGACATTTTATATACAGGACTTGAGCATCTGCAGAGTTTGTTATCCACAGGGGTCCTAGAACCAATCCCCAGCAGATACCCGGGACTATATACTATATGTAGTGCATGCTACTGTCTGATACTTTTTATCCCATCTTATTGCTACTTATACATCCGTTCCTGCTTTCAACAGTTTCCTTTGACAGCTGTCTGTGTTACCGCACCAGGTCCATTTTTGCCTGCAGAAAGCCAATCAAGATGAGGAGCTTGCAGAGAGAGAGGGTTTAATCACAAGGCAGCCAAGTGAGGAAAATGGGAGAACAAATCTCAAATCTGCCTCCTTGAAAATAGGGACTCAGGGGTGTTTATGGGGAAGGGGGCAAGGTGGTCTGAAATGATTGGAGGTGAGGAGAGATGAGGTCATTGATGATCTGCACAAGCGTAGTCAGGCTTCATGTTTCTTCGTAGGACACACGGTCACAGAATGGCCGCATCAGCATGCCCTGAGGGTGGAGTTCCAACCTCTTGCCACCAAAAGGGCCCAGTTGATGGGTTGGTGGTCTCAATCTGGCCTGAAGTGGACAAGGGGTTCAGTTCCTGAAAAAAATAGCTCAAACATCCATTACCATGGTAACCCAGGCTCCAGGGATATGTCATCTATAGGAACTGGAACCCAGTGGGAGTCAGATAGCATACTGCCCAAACAGCACGGTTAACAATGAATTTAAGTCCTCGCCTTCCATTCTGATAAGTTTCTAGGTAAGGCCATCCCCCCCTTCTTCCTGGTACAAGGAAGAAGATACCTTTACAAATGGAGATTCTCTTTACAAATGTAAATGTCTCCTATAAAGGGTAACCAGAACTAAGAGTGGGCTTAGCACTACTCACCCAGGTACCCTACCCGGAGATGGCTATGGCGATGGCCTTTTCTGCCGGCAGGCCTCGCATCTCAAACTCCTTTGGTCAGTGGGGGTAGGGGTCAAATGTCATTCAGGCAGAGACATATTTTGAGTTGACAAATTCCAATCCCCCATAGTTACTAGCTGCTGAATCATCAATGGCTGTTTGCCGGTTTCATCGGTGCTTCTGATTTTATTTTTGATGGATGTCTGCTTTATTTTCTACACATACCTCCATGGTCTTCTCCTTATAATCTACTGTATATATATTTTTTCCTTATTCTTTCTTCTTTCATTTTTTTCTTTTTTCCATCCTTGCACATTCAAAAAATATTTAACAACCTGTTATGTGTAAAATATGTAACTTTTTCATTTCTTTTACTTTCAACCTGATTTCATCTATTTATTTAAAGTGCAGGTCAATTTGGCACCATATATCTGTGTTCTGCTTTTTTGTTTTAATGTCTACCTTTTAATTGGACTGCTTAGTCCATAGGTATTTAATGTCATTATGATATAACACTGTTTTCTTTTTCTTTCCAATTTTTTTCTTTTGTTTTGCTACTTTGTTTTCTTCTGCCAATTTGGGGGTTATTTTTTCCATTTTATTTCTTCTCTTGCCTTTTTATATATACCACTTTTTGTTGTCATTGCAGTGATTGTTTCAGAGCTAACAGTTAAAAATACACATCATTGACTCATCAAAGTCTACCTGGGGTTAAAACTGTTCCACTTTAATCTCCGTCCTTCACAACTGATGCTTCCACTTTCCACATTCCACTCCATCCTTCCTGTTTCACAATACCCACTTCCAACCTCACACTCCACAAATGTGATAATCTTATAACAGTATAATGCCATTTCCTCAAGTTTCATTCCTTGTGTAACTGATATCATCTATTTTACTCATATCTACATGATAAACCTCAACTTACTATATCATTATTCTAGTTTTAAGCAGTCAGTTGTTTCAATAGGATGTATATAGATGGATTTTCTTATTCATTCTAATAGAGTTCATTGGGATATGTATACTGATGCTTTCCACTAAATTTGAAAAGTCCTCTTCCATTACTATTTTCTTACACTTGGCTTTCAGTTATGCATATTTTAGACCACCTGATACTGTTCCACCTGTTCTTGAGGCTCTAATATTTTCTCTCCAATCATTTTTTTCACTGATGTCTTAATAGTTTATAACATTGTGAAGTTTTGGTTGTACATTATTGCTTGTCAGCCACCCTATAAATGCCTCCCTTCACCCATTGTGCCCACCCCCCACCCCCTTGCCCCTGGTAACCACCATATGCTTCTCTTTGTCCATGTGTTGGTTTATCTTCCATATATGAGTGAAATCATGCAGTGCTTTTGTCTTTCTTTCTCCGGCTTATTTCGCTTAACATAAGGACGTCCAGGTCCATCCATGTTGTTGCAAATGGGACTATTTTGTCTGTCTTTATGGCTGAGTAGCATCCCATTGTGTATATATATATACGGCATCTTCTTGATCCAATCATCAGTAGAGGGACACTTGGGTTGCTTCCACCTCTTGGCTATACTGAATAATGCTGCAATGAACATAAGCGTGCATAAGCATCTTTGGATTGTTGATTTCAGGTTCGTTGGATAGATTCCCAGCAGTGTGATAGCTGGATCATAGGGTATTTCTATTCTTAATTTTTCGAGGAATCTCCATACTGTTTTCCATAGAGGCTGCACCAATTTGCATTCCTACCAGCAGTGAATGAGTGATCCCATTTCTCCACAACCTCTCCAACAGTTGTTGTTTTTTGTCTTGATGATTATAGCTGTTCTCATGGGTGTAAGGTGATAACCTAGTGTTGTTTTGATTTGCACTTCCTTGATGATTAGTGATATTGAACATCTTTTCATATGCCTATTGGCCACCTTCTTGGGAAAAACGTCTGTTCATATTCTCTGCCCATTTTTTGATTGGGTTATTTGTTTTTTTGTTGCTCAGATGTGTGAGTTCTTTATATATTATGGAGATTAAGCCTTTGTCAGATATATGTTTTGCAAGTATTTTCTCCCAGCTAGTGAGTTGTCTATTCATTTTGATCCTGGTTTCATCTGCCTTGTAGAAGCTCTTTAATCTGATGAAGTCCCACTTGTTTATTTTTTCTTTAATTTCCCTTGTGCGAGAAGACACAACATCTGAAAAGATTCCTTTATGACCAATGTCAAATAGCATATTGCCTATATTTTCTTCTAGGAGTTTTACAGTTTCGGGTCTCACCTTCAGGTCTTTGATCCATTTTGAGTTAATTTTTGTGAATGGTGTAGGCAGATGGTCTACTGTCATTCTTTTGCACGTGGCTGTCCAGTTTTCCCAGCACCATTTATTGAAGAGACATTCCTTTCTCCATTGTATGTTCTTAGCTCCTTTGTCGAAGATTAGCTGTCCATAGATGTGTGGTTTTATTTCTGGGGTTTCTAATCTGTTCCATTGATCTGTGTGTCTATTTTTGTACCAGTACCATGCTGTTTCGATTACTATTGCTTTGTAGTATGTTTTGAAGTCAGGGATTGTGATGCCTCCAGCTTTATTCTTTTTTTTAATGATTGCTTTAGCTATTTGGGGTCTTTTGTTGCCCCATATGAATTTTAGTATTTATTCTACTCTGGTGAAGAATGTCATTGGGATTCTGATTGGGATTGCATTGAATCTGTAAATTGCTTTAGGTAATATAGATCTTTTAACTATGTTTATTCTTCCAATCCATGTGCATGGGATATCTTTCCATTTGCTTATGTCATCGTTGATTTCTTTCAATAAAGTCTTACAGTTTTCATTGTATAGGTCTTTCACCACCTTGGTTAGATTTTTTCCTAGATATTTTATTCTTTATGTTGCGATTGTAAGTGGAATTATTTTTTTGAGTTCTCTTTCTGTTAGTTTGTTATTAGCATACAGAAATGCAATTGATTTTTTAAATTGATTTTGTACCCTGCAACTTTGCTATAGTTGTTGATTATTTCTAATAGTTTTCCAATGAATTGTTTAGAGTTTTCTATATATAAAATCATGACATCTGCAAATAGTGAGAGTTTCACTTCTTCATTGTCTATTTGGATTCCTTTTATTCCTTTTTCTTGCCTAAGTGCTCTGACCAAAACGTCCAGTACTATATTGAATAAGAGTGGTGCGAGTGGGCACCCTTGTCTTGTTCCTGTTCTCAGAGGAATGTCTTTCAGACTTTCTCCATAGAGTATGATGTTGGCTGTGGGTTTGTCATATACGGCCTTTATTATGTTGAGGTACTTTCCTTCTACACCGATTTTATTGAGAGGTTTTATCATAAATGGATGTTGGATCTTGTCAAATGCCTTCTCTGCATCTATTGAAATGACCATGTGGTTTTTATTCCTCATTTTGTTAATGTGGTGAGCACATTGATTGATTTGCAGATGTTGAACCATCCCTGTATCCCTGGTATAAATCCCACTTGGTCATAGTATATGATCTTTTTAACATATTGCTGTATTTGGGTTGTCAATATTTTGTTGAGGATTTTTACATCTATGTTCATCAGTGATATTTGCCTGTAGATTTCCTTCTTTGTATTGTTCTCCTCTGGCTTTGGTATCAGGATGACGTTGGTGTCATAGAATGTGTTAGGAAGTGTTCCATCTTCCTCTATCTTTTGGAATAGTTTGAGAAGGATAGATATTAGATCTTCTTTGAATGTTTGGTAAAATTCTCCAGAGAAGCCATCTGGTCCTAGACTTTTGTATTTGGGAGGTTTTTGTTTACTGCTTCAATCTCTTTGCTTGTGATTGGCCTATTGAGATTCTCTATTTCTTCCTGGTTCCATTTGGGAGGTTATATGAGTCTAAGAATTTATCCATTTCTTCCAGATTGTCCAATTTTTTGGCATATAGTTTTTCATAGCATTCTCTTATAATCCTTTGTATTTCTGTGGTATCTGTTGTAATTTCTCCTCTTTCATTTCTAATTTTATTTATTTGAGCCTTCTCTCTTTTTTTCTTAGTGAGTCTGGCTAAGGGTTTGTCAGTTTTGTTTATCTTCTCAAAGAAACAGCTCTTTGTTTCATTGATGCTTTCTACTGTTTTTTTGGTTTCAATATCATTTATTTCTGCTCTAATATTTATTATTTCCCTCCTTCTGCTGACTTTGGGCTTTGCTTGTTCTTCTTTTTCTAGTTCTGTTAGGTGTAGTTTAAGGTTGCTTATTTGGGATTTTTCTGTTTGTTAAGGTGGGCATGTATTGCTATGAGTTTCCCTCTCATGACCACTTTTGCTGCATCTCATATGAGCTGGTATGATGTATTTTCATTTTTATTTGTCTCCAGATATTTTTTTATTTCTCCTTTAATTTCATCGCTGATCCATTGGTTGTTCAGTAGCGTGTTGTTTAATCTCTATGTCTTTGTCACTCTCCCAGTTATTTTTTTGTAGTTGATTTCTAGTTTCCTAGCATTATGGTCAGAAAAGATGCTTGTTATGATTTCAATCTTCTTAAATTTATACAGACTTGTCTTGTTTCCCAACATACAGTCTATCCTTGAGAACATTCCATGCACACTTGAGAAGAATGTGTAGTCAGCTGGTTTTGGATGGAGTCCTCTGTGTATACCTATTAAGTCCATCTTGTCTAGTTTTTTTATTTAAGTCCACTATTTCCTTATTGACTTTTTGTCTGGATGATCCATGCACTGATGTCAGTAGGTTATTGAGATCCCCTACTATTACTGTGTTGTTGTTAATATCTCCTTTTAGGTTTGGTAATAGCTGCTCTATGTACTTTGGTACCCCTAAGCTGGATGCATATATATATATATAATTGATATGTGTTCTTGGTGGAATGTCCCTTTTATCATTATATATTGCACCCTTTTCTCTCATTACTTGTTTTATCTTGAAGTCTACTTTGTCTGACATGAGTATGGCAACTCCTGCTTTCTTTTGTTTGTCATTAGCTTGGAGTATTGTCTTCCATCCTTTCACTCTGAGCCTGTGCTTGTCTTTAGAGCTGAGATGTGTTTCCTGGAGGCAGCATATTGTTGGGTCTTGCTTTTGAATCCATTCTGACACTCTGTGTCTTTTGATTGGAGAATTCAATCCATTTACATTTAGAGGGATTATTGATATATGAGGGCTAAATCTTGCTATTTTATCACTTATTTTCTGGTTCTTTTACATTTCATTTCTTTTCCCATGTATTTCAGACTACCAATTCAGTTTGGTAGTTCTGTATGATAACTCTTTCAGTTTTCTATTTATTTATCATACGTGATTCTGTTCTGATTATTTGTTTAGTGGTTACTTTGAGATTTGTCTTAAAAATCTCATGAATGTGATAGTCTATTATCTGATGACTTCTTTTTTCCTTTAGGTCGATTCAATTCCTTTCCTCTTCCCCTTCTAAGTGATTATTATTCCAACTTCTTCCATCTTGTGTTGTGAGTGTGTTTAAAGCGATGAGGTTATATTTATTTTTGGTGTTTTCCTTCCTTTGATCTTTGATTTTACTAACCTATTCTGATCGAGAGCTACTATTTTTGTGATTTTGTCTACCTATTCTTCTCCTTGCTTGAAGCTTTGTATTACCTTTCTTTTTTCTTTTTTCAGGCATGAGGGCCTTCTTAAGCATTTCTTGTAGTGGGGGTCTTGTAGCAATGAACTCCCTTAGCTTTTGTTTACCTGGAATGGTTATTATTTCTCCATAATATTTGAAGGATATTTTCACTGGATAGAGTATTCTTGGCTTAAAGTTTTTGTCTTTCAGAATTTTGGATATATCATTCCAATCTCTCCTAGCCTGTAAATTTTCTGTTGAGAAATCTGCTGAAAGCCTGATGTGAATTCGTTTGACATTGTTTTTTGTTTTTTTCTAGCTGCCCTTAGTATTGTTTCTTTGTCATTGACTTTTCTCAGCTTTACTACTATATGCCTTGGAGAGGGTCTTTTCCTGTCGATATATTTAGGTGATCTACTGGCTTCATTTACTGGTATTTCCAGCTCCTTCCCCAGATTCAGGAAGTTCTCAGCTCTTATTTCCTTGAATATGCTCTCCCTTCCTTTTTCTCTCTCTTCTCCCTCAGGAATACCTATAAACCTTATGTTGCATTTCCTAATTGAGTAGGATATTTCTCAGAGAATTTCTTTATTTCCTTTTAGTTTTAGTTCTCTGTCCTCCTCCATCTAGAGCATTTCTGCATTCCTATCCTCATCAATGCTAATTCTTTCCTCCATATTGTTAGCTCTGTTCTTTAAAAATTCCAGGTTTTCCTTTATCTCCTCCATTGTGTTTTTCATCTCCTAAAATATTGATTGATTTTTCTTTATGGTTTCAATATCCTCTGTGAAGAAACTCCTGATATTGTTGAATTGTTTATCTTTGTTTTCTTGTAATCCATTAAGCTTTTCTTTGATAGCTATTTTGAATTCTCTCTCCTTTGGGTTATAAATTTCTGTGGCTTCAGGGTTGATTTCTGGGTGCTTGTCATTTTCATTCTGGTCTGTAGATTTAATATATTTTTGCATCGTTCCTACTGAAATTGACTTGTTTTTCCTCATCCTAACACTATCTGTTTGCAGTTTCCATCTGCTGCCACAGGGTGGGGGGTCTAAGGCTGTGTATTCTGACCCCACTGCAATTGGCAAGTGTTCTGGCCTACTGGCCGAGCTGCAGTGCTTGGTATGCGAGGGGAAGGGGCTCTCTCTTTTGCCTGCCTGATTCCAGGGGACTTGTTGTTCTTCCCTCACTATCTGCTCTCGTGTGGTGCTCAGATGTTGACGGAACCCCAGGAACAGTTCAGACTCCTCCATATGAGAATTTCCAACAGTCTGTGAGAGAATTTGGAGAGTGACGGTTTACCTAAACAAAACTAAACCAAAAAAAGCAAAGATCCAGACAGTACTTTAACCAAAAGTCATTTGTCCCATATGTCAACAGAAAGTCCAATCTCTATTTATTTTACTTGTTTTACTTTGAAAATACAGCAAACATTTAGAGAATATCTATGGCATGTCAGACAATTTTCACATATTTTCTTATTTAATTCTCATAGCTACCTCTTGAAGAAGGTTTATAGATAAAACTAATAGTTAGGCTAGGAAATTAAGAGTTAGACATGAAATCACAGCTGAAGGGTAGAGATCCAATCCCATGTCTTTCTCATTCTTTATTCAATATCAGGGAAATATTATTCCCAAAGCGTGGATTGTAGAATATTCATTAATGTTCAGGGAAAATAGATTCAGTTGTCAAATTAATTTGAAACATGCTGTATATTGATTTATCTTATTGGAAGCTCCCAAAGCATAGTAGTGTATTATGTATTCCTATAAGTCCTGCATTAAAGAAAGCTTTCCTTAAAAGTTATTTAACAAAGTGTTTCCCCAATATATTAGATATCAGAACTTTACTTTTCATGTATTCTGAGTTATATGATAAAGGCTAAAATAAAATTAATTTAATGATCTGACTTTTCCCTGATAAAAAGCCAGATCCATATGTGATCTAATGGGCCCAAGGCATTGTCCTTGAAATTAGATTTGAGACTGTTTAACTGCAAGGATTAAAACACGTTGAAAAAGTTTTCTGATTCCATCTTAATGAAAAAAAGTCTGATATAGACTAATACAAACCATTGGATAATAAATATTGGGAAATTACTGAATGAAGTGGTAAATATCTGTTGGAGTAGCAAAGAATGACTTCCTAGAACAAGTGAGTTTTAACAAATAAGTAATGCTGTTATGATAGAAAATGTTTGAATTTATTTCATTCTTCATTCTAGATACCCCTAATTCTCATTTTCCATTTTAACGGATAATATATAAATTTTATTAGATGATATTATATATATGCATATAGGTTCTACTCATTTGTTTATTTTTATTAATGTGTCATGAGTGTGATTTGTCTCAGTTAAAATGATGTCATAGAGAATAATTTTGCTAGATGTTTCAAAAATTTACCTGTTAAATACTGAATTTTTTTTGTTCTTTGATAAGCTACGTATTTCCTTAAAATACAAGGTTCCTGCCTTGTGTTCTGGAATCTGGAATAGACTGTTATCCAAGACCCGTCTCCTGAACTCTCTCTGTTAAACAGACATTCCTATTAGGGCTCTTGAATGGGATTTTAATCTCCCCAGGAGTTCTTATGTGGTGCATAATGCCAGTTTATATCCCCCGGTGAGACTCTGATCCAACTAAAGTTTTGTACCAGGCTAACTTTTCATACTTGCAAGAATTGGCTTTACTGTAGATTATTATTATTAATTAAAACTGTGTAGTTTTCTATAGATGCTAGTAGATTGAATTCACATAGTCAAGCCTTACTCTTTGGTTATTTTCTTTTTCCTCCTATTCCCTGCAGATCCCTCAGAGGGGAGACACATAAATGGCTGGGAGAAATGTCAGTGTGATAACCGAATTCATCCTCCTGGGGCTGACTGATGACCCTGAACTGAGTACTGTTCTTTTTGTGCTGTTTCTCTTGATCAGTCTCTTTATTGTGGTGGGCAGCATTTGGATTATCACAATAATCCTGGTCAGCGCCCAGCTCTATTCTCCCAAATACTTTTTCCTTAGCCAGTGGCTTTCTTGGATTTCTGCTATTCCTCAGTCTTTATTCCTAAAATGCTGGCGAACTGCATATCAGGACAGAAAGTCATCTCCTATCATGGCTGCCTCCTTCCGTATTCCTTTGTCAGCACGCTTCTGACCACCGAATGCCTCCTCCTGGCTGCAATGGCATATGATCGGTATGTTGCCATTTGCTGTCCACTTCATTACAAAGGTCTCGTGACCCCCAGGTTCTGCATCCACCTGGTGAGTGCTTCCTACCTACTAGGTTGTGCCAACTCACTCACCCACCTGAGGGGCTTGCTTAGCCTGTCCTTCTGGGGGCCCAATGTCATTAACCATTATTTCTATGATATCCCTTTGCTCTTTCAACTTTCCTGTTCTGACACCCAGTGCAGTCAGGTTTTATTTACTGTCCTTTCTGGAACCATATCAGTGACTACCTTTCTGATAGTGGTTGTTCCTACCTGGGAATTCTTCTCATTATCCTGAAGACATGCTCCACGAGGAGCAGATATAAAGCCCTCTCCACCTGTGCCTCCCACCTAATGGTAGTGACTCTTGTCTATGGAACAGTGATATTTACTTACCTGGAAACCAGCTCTGGCTACCCACAGGGTAGAGCCAAAATCCTGTCCATGTTTTATACCCTTTTGCTGCCGATATTAAATCTTCTGACATATAGTGTGAGAAACACGGAATCCAAAGAAGCAATGAAAAGAATTATTATGAGAAAAATATTTGCTCAGTGACCATGAATTTTCAAGCTGAAATATTTAAGGAATATTTATTCATACTTCAGGCAGGTACATTGTTAAATACCTGTGGAACTTGTCGGAGAAAAGAACGATGGTGTTTTCAAAGCAGCTTATGTGCAAAGATATATTCATTATTGGACTTGGGTAATAATATAATAATATGTTTGTGTGTGTGCGTATACATACATATATATGCAATACCTTCTGTTGGAGAGGAAACAACTTTCGTCTACCCTCTTAGGTCCTGTGAATGAAACTGACAAAAGACAGATGAACAGGAGAGTAGACAAAGTCTTTTCACATGTATATGAGAGTGCACAAAAAAAGTGGTTTGCTCGATAATTAGAGATGAGGTTTATATACCTAATTTAAAAAGGGAAAGGGAGAGGGAGGAAAGGCTTCTATGGGAAGAACAAATGGGCTTTTAAGGAAGCAAACGGAAGATAAGAAATTTTGTGATATTATTTGTTTATGCAGGTGCAAGGGGTCCTCGCTGTCTTCTTCCCGGCAGGCAAAACTCCCCGGGGAGAGAGGATTTATGGCAGCCTCGCTTGCAGAAGTTTCTGCCTTTAGTTAGATAAGGGAATTTCTGAAAAAGCCTCTTTCTGCATCTATTGAATCTCAACTGTTTTCCATTTGAAATAATTTTATGTCATTTTATAATTTGGATCCTTTCAATTTCCAAACTATTATTTTGAATCTCTACTAACTTCCTATATAATAAATTGACTCCATATTCTAAGGATTGGTTAGTTATAAAATAGGATCTTCAGTTCTGATAAAGGATATAGTAGAACCAGTAGGTGACAATGTCACACACATGCATACAGAAACACATGCACACATAACTCGAGAATTGATTACAGAGAATAAATTCATTCTTCCTTCTCCTTTACAATGCTGGAAGAGCTGACCCATTTTACAGATGAAGAAACAAAGGATCAACGGCATTAAAAGTTTACCCAAAATAAGACAACATCAACACTTGAGAGGTAGAATTCAAACACACATATATTCACATACTTGCACACAGGCCTCCTCCCATTTTACACAAACTGTAGACTCTCCTGTATGTGTTTTGTTTGCCATCTTTGATTAGAACTGTTAAAATTTGAATATTTACCTTTAAAAAATAATTCCACAGGCATAGAAAGGCTTCTTTTTATGGCAACTCCATTTCTACCAGTTGTTTAACAGAAATGTCAAAACAGTAATGCAAAGATATTCTATTGTATCAGAGTACCTTGGAATTTGCTAAATATCAGACTTTAGGAAACTTCCATAAAACAGTACAGTCATTTAAAAATGCTAATAATTTTTTTTAAACAAAATGACCATTAGAACCCCATTTTGCTTATGTTCATCATTCCGTATAGTGTTTCTTGCTCTGCTCACTCAGACACGCATCAAAAGCCCAGTCCAACACCGTTGTTATCATCACAATTGTTAAGAAAGCAAACACAGCCTTTGCTAAATGACACCTCTGCAATATGTAGTGAACAATGGTTTTGAGTTTGTGAAAAGAATGTTTATATCTATTAAATAGAATAATATTTAGCTCATAGCAATAAATCTTATATGTTAAAATCTATATCTATGGACTTTTTTTCTTATTACTTGACAATTAAATTTATGTAAATATGTAACAAAATGTGTTAAAGCAAATTTTATTTCATTGTCTCTGTACAGCCCATATTTTCTTCCAGAAAAATCCCATTGTCAAATATTTTAACTGCATATCACCACAACAGCTATGCTTTTCCAAAAAATAAGTAATCGTTGCTATTGTTATAAGCAAGTTTTAAAAGCAAAACTAGTATTATCATTTAATAAAGGAGTCCTTAGGACATGACAAGCAGCTTTCTGAATGATATCTCACAGTCACAGACTAAAATTTAAATCTACATAAGGGCCACCAAAGGATCCATCTCCTGGCGTTAACACATCAGGTTTTAATGTCTTACAAAGTAATTTATAGCATAATGGTAAAGTCTGTATATAACACTTCATTTTTCTAATTGTTTTCATGTCAATAAATTTCTAATAATGAAATTCTTTGGTAAAACACATGTAAATTTTTCTATTTTTATACTTTGCTAAACTACTTTCCAAAAGACTTACGTAAAACCTAATTGTTTCACCAATGTAATTATATTTACCTAAAAGTTTAGTTATTTTAACCTAATAGACATAATTAAATAATGAATGTACTGTAATAAAATCTCAAGATTGTGAGAAAAAGTCAAAACTAATAATGTGAAAATTAATAAAGATACGAGTGATCATGTTCTTCTCTCCTCAAATTATCACTTGATTTCATGAGAAAAAATTTGAGAACATAGGGTTTCTCTATTCTTTTTACTCAAAAATAAACTTGAGAACATGGTCACTGGACCAAAATCAAGAAAACAAAAGCATATTGAATCAAATATAAGGGGTAACGTCAAAAGAAATCGTCATTCTGAAATATTATAAAATTACAGATAGAGATATTGTTTAGGAATACCATTAAAACCACAAGACGTCTTTAAATAATTCTTACTCAAGCTATAAATTGGGAGAGTGAATTTTCACAATAGTTTTAGGCAGATATATAAGAGGACAACAAAAAATTCAGATCTAGCAAGATCTTATTTATATACAGAGATATTCTCTCCGACAATCACTAAAGGACCCTGGTGAAGCAAAGATTTCTCTGCAGTTTGCTTCATCTGCTTCTGCACTTTATGATGATCCTCTTTCTGGAAAGATTTTTATGTTTTTTTAAATCAAACCAGTAACTTAATCTAATTTGATGGCATGTGAGTGATTTTGTGTGTGTGAGGAAGATCAGCCCTGAGCTAACGTCCATGCCCATCTTCCTATACTTTATATGAGATGGCAGCATAGCATGGCTTGACAAGTGGTGCATTGGTGCCCACCCGGGATTTGAACATGCCACCCCTTGGGCCGCTGAAGCAGAGCGCGAGCACTTAACTGCTATGCCACCAGGCCAGCCCCAAAATAAACATTGTTTTTTTTTTTTTTTTTTTTTTTTTTTTTTTGTGAGGAGATCAGCCCTGAGCTAACATCCGCCAATCCTCCTCTTTTTTCGCTGAGGAAGACGGCCCTGGGCTAACATCGGTGCCCATCTTCCTCCACTTTATATGGGACGCCGCCACAACATGGCTTACCAAGCAGTGCGTCGGTGCGCGCCCGGGATCCGAACCAGCGAACCCCGGGCCGCCGCAGCGGAGCGCGCGCACCCAACCGCTTGCGCCACCGGGCCGGCCCCCTAAACATTGTTTTTAATGCCACATCAATTACATTTGTATTATGTCTATGAACATTTAAACTGAAATACATAAAAGTAAGGAATATGTATTTCTGCAGGTTTCCATTGGAGATGTATTCCCAAATTAGGAATAGACCTTGGGGTTCAATTAAGATACAAATCTCAAGAGATCAGAGATGCTAATTGACCAATTCCTTTATGATATAAGTCTGAGGAAGAGATTCTGGTATAAGAAGACTGTTTAACACACTAGATTTCAGAAGACAATCCTTTGTCATGTGACTGCTTTAGAAATACACTAAGAACAAAACTAATTCTAATACGAATCTAGATTTGAGCTAAAAAATTAGATTTTAATTCTCAAGAAGGCACATAAACAATTACTTTATTAATTTGGTTCTTATTTTTATCCTTTCAATAGAATGTAATATACACAATACCCAGAATTGTCATCAAAACCACCAATTTTTTTTCATAATATTAATAGGAATCCATTATATAGGAAACAGAGCTCTGTGCTAACAGCAGCAGCAGCAGCAACAACAACCACAACAATAACAGATTCAAGTCATTATAATGACAGTTCATGGGATTCAGAATTGCACATGAAGCAAATATAATTATATGCCAAAAATTAATGGTGAACTTGGTGAATATTGCACAATGTTTTCTCTTCTGGTTGTCTGGTCATAAACCTGGAAATAGGTGGAAGATAGCTGAAAGAGAAAGGGGCTTCCTCTGGATGACTAAATCCCAAGTAAGTCTAGTTTTATCATCCTCATCTTTCCCTAACTCTGTGTTTGTGGGTGTTTCTCACACTGAGAAACTTTCCCTTTTTACATGCCTGCATCTTCCAGTGAGCCTTAAGAGAAGTGCCTTTGATGACAGAGGAGATAAAATGCCTTCAGTGACTAAATATATGTTAAATAAGTGAATGAGTAAATAAATATAAACACTTGTGAACACAGGAGACATTGAGTGATTAAGTACACTCAATATAACATCAAGTCTCTGGGTTACTCAAGTAGAGTGTCAAATGTCTGAAACAAACTTATATTAATATCATGTTAGTTTCAGTTTTTATTAATCACATGCTTATGTCAATTGAATTAAGCAAATAAGTTCTCTAATTTCTAGTGAGATCACCTTATATTTTAATTCTTTATTTTAAATCAAGCAAATCACATTTATTTTACTGTTTGTAGCCTTTTTATCATTGACTTGAAAACTACTGTTTGGCAATGAATTGACTGTCACCTGATGTCATATAAAATCATGCATGTCATATAAAATCATGGAAACAAACATGTTCACTAACCACACACACAAAACAATTTGACTGTCATAGATTAAGTTCCTCATTTGGTCTTAGCTCACCAATGGAAAGACATTTCTATTTTTCTTGTGATAGAAAAAAATACATAAAGAATTTTAGCATTAACATGTAAAGTAAGCAGTGTGTTTCTCTCTCTCTTTCTCTCTCCCCCTCTATATATATATACATACACATATTTATATATTTTTTATACATAATTTAGCAAAGCTTTATTGAGTCCAAGGAACAATTAGATGTGTCTATATAAGATCTTATTAAGCTCCTAGAACAACCCTGTAAAGTAACTGTTAGATGTTGAAAAATTAAGACTACAACATGAAAGTATCATTAAATTTACAAATTACAGAACCTCCTTTCCTAAATAAACTTTATATTTTCTAAGAGTATCATATAACTGATACAGGTAGAGAAGTTTCTAAGTATATGATTTGGGGCCCAATAATAGACTGGGGTAAAAGATGGTATATTTCAGAAGGAATCTCTTCAAAAATCTTGCCAGATAGATATCTTTTAGAGTGCTACCAACTTTACACAACTGTGAACTCTGAATTTTTTTATTAGTGTCTGTCAGTTCTATTAAAAAAAAGAAAATCGTATATAAATTCTCAGTTAACTTGAAGTCATTAAATATTTGCTTTCCATCTGTTGCTCTCTCATTATCGGAGTCTAAGTCAACTTTGATTATTAGGTCTTTAGACTTGAATCCTCCTCTAACTTTTGCTGTTGTTATCCAGCAGGTAAGTCATGGGCCTGAGTTGATAAAATGGCTAAGAACAATTTCACTGAGGTGACTCTCTTCATGCTCTCTGGATTTACAAATCGCCCTGAAATACAAGTGAGCCTTTTCTTGATGTTTCTCTTTATTTATCTGTTCACTGTTTTGGGGAACCTTGGACTAATCATGTTAATCAGAATTGACTCTCACCTTCACACACCTATGTACTTTTTTCTTAGCAATTTAGCATTCATTGACGTATTTTATTCCTCTACTATAACACCCAAGGCACTGGTAAATTTCCAATCTGATCAGAAAACCATCTCCTTTGTTGGCTGCTTTGTTCAAATGTACTTTTTTGTGGGTTTGGTGTGTAGTGAGTGTTTTCTTCTGGGATCAATGGCCTATGACCGCTATGTAGCAATCTGCAATCCTTTACTGTATTCGATGGTTATGTCCCAGAAAGTGCATAACTGGCTGGGTGTAATGCCATATATGATAGGCTTCACAAATTCTCTGATATCCACCTGTGTGATAAGCAGTTTGTCATTCTGTGACTCCAGCATCAATCATTTCTTCTGTGACACCACAGCTCTTTTGGCCCTGTCCTGTGTAGATGCATTCAGCACAGAAGTGGTGATCTTTGTTTTCGCTGGGTTCACTCTTCTTAGTTCTCTCCTCATCATCACAGTCACTTACATTGCCATCATCTCAGCCATCCTGAGGATCCCGTCTGCAGCAGGCAGACAGAAGGCCTTTTCCACCTGTGCATCCCACCTCATGGGTGTAACTGTCTTCTATGGGTCCCTGATTTTTACATATTTGCAGCCTGATAACACATCCTCCCTGAGCCAGGCACAGGTGGCATCTGTCTTCTATACCATTGTCATTCCAATGCTGAATCCACTGATCTATAGTCTGAGGAACAAAGATGTAAAAAATGCTCTCCTGAGAGTCATACACAGAAAACCTTTTCCATGACAATTCTATTCTTGTTACAATTAAAACAAGCCTGGATGCTTTCAGGCATTCAATTGCTCCAACAATTAGGAAAATAGTAGAGTAACCTCAAAAGGCATAACACAAACTAAATGATAACTTAGAGTCTTGAAATTTGGGAGGTGAATTATTACTTTGTCTATATGGAATACTGATCATCATATTAGGAGTTCAGTTCAGCACATAAATTATTCAGACATAGACACCCACATGTAAGTAAAGAGGCATCTGACCAGTGACTGAATCCACCCCTGAACAGCATTGTGTGATCATGCCATCACACTGAAACACGTTAAACAATTATTAAATTGAATTTTCATATGGTTTGACATTCTGTTTTCTCAGCCATCAAAAAATTGAAAGTAGAAAATTAGTAGATTAAGAGATTATGAGTCTTAAGTGTTATTAACAACAAGAAATGATAGCTGCTATCCTGGGAGCAAGGGAAAAAGTAAGCATTAACAAAAGTGAATATAAGTCACAGGGAGGAGGGGTGGGGGATTGAGGTCATTTCAGTGAGGTGCAAACACTAAGGGTGACAACAGACATCAGGTAATATAGAGAAATCTCCTGATAATGTGGATTCATTTTGCCATAACACTTAAAATTTTGATCATTTATCTAGGAAACATGATCTTTGATTACATAGAAAAGTGATGTGTTTATGAAGTAGAGTATGTTCTCCACCAAAAACAGCAGTTTAATTTCTACAGAACCATAATGTGCCTCCCTAAATTCAAAGACTTTGCAAACTTTTAAATGTATGTGTATGTGTGTGTGTAGATAAATGAAGCACTAGCTGTAGCATAATTCTTGAGACATTTTGGAGGTGTATATAGAGATCCTCCAAATCAGGAAGAAAGATTTTGTTGTCTATAGTATTAAAATGAGAAACTGGGTTTTTCTTTTATTTTTCCTTGAAAAGAGACTTTAACATAAACTCTGTTTAAAGAACTCTCCCAGTCATTGTTACAAAATGCCCACTGGAGAAGATGTATCCCTCAGTACACTCGTTACCGTGCATGAATCATTGAGCAGAAATCAGAGGAGGTAGGCAATCACATTTAAAAGGCATATTGAAAGGAACTAAAGACGAATTTGGTGAGGTCCTCTTAAAAGACAATGTATGTGTTTACAATATTTCTCTTTCTCCAACGAGCTTGTAAGCTCTTTGAGAGGAGTTTACTTATTCATGTTTGTGCTCTCACAACATCTAGATAATGTGTTACATACAAAATATGTAAGTAAATATTTTCTTTGCTTTTTGTTTCTTGTGAAAGGCCAATGATGACTTCAATAAGGTCAAGGAGTCCACCTTACTCGTGTTTGTATTTTTCTTTGGTGTTTGGACAATCATGTGCATATTGGCTATCAAAAAATATTAGTTTAGTGGAAAATTCTATTTCTAGAATTCGTTCAAAAACATTTTTTAATTATATGTTGGAAATGGCATGGTAATTAACAGATATATTTCTTTACAAACTATTTTTTTCCTGAAAGGTTAGAATATGGAAATAAATATACACAGAATTATACATTGTATATATGATTTTAAATAATTGGACTCAAGTGGTTGGGCATTCTCATATATCATACATCACAAACAAACCTCCTACAAAGAGAATCAGTCTTCAGTCTTGGGAGTGGCTGAAGGTAACTCATGTGAAGAGCTCTGCATGCACGTATGTATACATTTGGTTTTTAGATTTTTAATTTTCTTCTCTGATCTATATTACTGGAGTCTGGCTCCTGCAAACTTCATTTATTTTACATTATAAACTATTATCAGTGACAACTTATGAAACATACTCTGCATTATTTTAGGGACATATTGAGACAATTGTCTATCTCACATTCCCTTTTATTCATTCCCTTTTATTAAGCCTTCGTGAGATTTTCCTTCTAAGCACAGTGTCTGAATCAGATTGGTTGCTCTGAAGATTTCTCGTCCTTATCATTGAGAACTATTAAACTGATTATATTTCCTTTTTTTTCTTTATCTACCAAGGATTTTCATTCATGTGTTCTAAACACAATGCTCATTTTTTTAATAATTGTGTGAAACATCATGACTTTGGCATCTTATTTTTATTTACCCTGGTTCTAATTGTATGTATTATTTTTATTTTCACTTGTATTGAATATGTATTCTTCTTTAGATAATTTCAAGACTTAATGTTTATTTAGTATTAATAAAATTGCTTATCTAATTGTTCTTTTTAAGTTATTAATGCTTTCTTGCTGTTCTCTTTCTAGAAGCAAAAACATGCCACACTTTTCTTGCTCACTATAAGCAGTAGTAATATATTTTATTTGTCCAACGTTATGAGTAAATGTCCATATACATTTTTCAAAATGCTCTTCATATTTGCCCCTGGTATCCCTCCCGTCATTCTTTCTTCTATCTGCTCTTTCTGTAATTTCCCTATAGACCCTGTGATCCACGTCTTTCCAGAATAAGCCATGCATACTTTTGCCTTTTCTTCTGCATTCTTTCTGGTGGAGTCTCCCAAAACTCTTTCTCTTGACCAATCTAGATGATCAACTCCATAGTATTTGTGACTGTGTCCCAGAAGTGATCATAGCATGTGAAATTTGCCAAATAACTTCTTCTTTTATTATGCTGAAAAAAGACATTCAATTTAAAAGACATTTGATGTATCAGGCTCAAAATAAAGACATAGTTTTTTTCAGTGTGTTAAATCTGTGGTACCTTTGTAGTGTTCCTGTGAACCATTTGTATTCCTTGAGTTTGTGTTCTATTTCACCACCTTTCAGATACCTTCTGTGATTGGCTCATTTCATTTAGCACCGTGTTCTAAGGGTTGATCCATGTTATAGCATATGGTAAGATTTTCTTCTTTTTTAAGGCTGAATTAATATAATATATAATAATATTATAATAATATAATAATAATAAAGAATATTTTCTTCATCTATTCATCTTTCAAAGGACATTTAAGGTGTTTACATATCTTGATTACTGTGAATAATGCTGCAATAATGATGGGAGTGCATATATCTCTTTGAGATCCAGATTTCAGTTCTTTTGGAAATATGTCCAGAAGTGGGGTTGCTGGATTATATGGTAATAACATTTTAAACTTTTTGAGAAATCTCCATACTGTTTTCAATAATTAATGCACCACTTTTTCATTCCCACCAACAGTGTACAAGGGTTCCAACTCCTCCACATACTCACCAACACTTGAGATCTTATTTTTTTAAATAATAGCCATCCTAACAGGTGCGAGGTTACATCCAATTCTGGTTTTAATTTATATTTGTCAAAATGTCCATACTACCCAAAAGATCAATGCAATCCTTATCAAAAAGCCAATGGTATTTTTTGACAGGAATAGAAAATTCATGTGATACCACAAAAGATCTCAAATGTCCAAACACATGTTGAGCAAGAAGAGCAAAGCTGGAGTCATCACAGTTCCTGATTTCAAAATATATTGCAAAACTGTAGTAATCGAACAGTGTGGTATTAGAATAAAAACGGACATACAGACCAATGGAACAAAACAAAGAGCCCAGAAATAAAGCCACACATATACAGTCAATTAATCTTCAACAAGGGTATTAGTAATACATAATGTGGAGGGGATAGTCACTTCCACAAACTGTGTTTGGAAAACTGGATATTCACATGCGAAAGAATGAAATTCGATTCTTATCTTACACCATGTACAAAAGTCAACTTAAAGACTTAAACATAACACTTGAAACTGTAAATCTCTTGGAAGAAAACATAAGGGAAAAGCTTTATGATATTGAGTTTTGGCAATGACACCATAAGCACAAGCAACAAAAGCAAAATTAGATAAGTGGGAACACATCAAACTAATAATCTGCAAAGAAAAAGAAACAATCAACCAAGTGAAAACGCCACCTATGGAGTGGAAGAAAATCCAAACCACTTGGACAGACATTTCTCCAAAGAAGACACACAAATGGCCAACATGCCAATATGAAAACACACCATCACAAATCATTAGGAAAATACAAATCTTAAGCATCATTATAAATCAGAGGACATAATAAAATGTGAATAAATTGAACAAATAAAAAGGCTTTATTTGTTTAATAAGTATCAACATGTAGTAAATTATTCCAGAACCATTTTCTTTTTTATTATTGAGTAAATGTTGCTGTTTTGAACCAGAAGATAATTGGGGCATATTCTCCTTAGGGCGTCTCCTGTGGGTTTCATCAACAGTTGAGTAAGTAGATATAAACAATTTAAATTAATCATATTCATAGCTTATCTAAACCTGCTTTTGCTGTTTCACAGGTAAGAGAAACTTTCAGCTCATTTGCGGAATATTTTAGAAGATGAAGCCTAAAAGATCAAGGTCAAATATGTTATGAAATCTCCAGTACTAAATGCTTTAGTTGATGCTTATTGCATAGGTGAATAAATACAATAGAGAAAATAGAAACTATGGAATTTACGTTTGCAGAGTTAAGTGAGAGTGCTCCAGATTGAGTGTGTGTTTTCGTTTCCTGATGGAAGAGGACAGATCAGAGTAAAGCAAGAACAGTAAGAAAACTTATCAATGGAGGGCAAGAAACATTTGACTATTCAACTATCTGGTGGCTTATATTTTGCTATAGTGATAATTGTTATAATTATCCTTTTATTTTGCTCATTTTGTGACGTAGAAGCCACTTCAGATTATTACTATTTCATAATATTTCTCTAGTCTCATTGTTTAAAAAATATCTAAATACGCATCAAGAATCATGTTTTATTTTACTGGAGGTGACAAGTGGGGAAGTCAGTTACAGAATGAAGTCATGTTATTATAGGAGGTGGGGTAAAACGGACAAAGTGCACCCCTGTGAGGGAGACCTGGAATTGGATCTTGGCTCTGGTCCTTGTTAGCTGTGAGGGTCGCTATAAAGGTGAAATAATGTAATGTGCATAAAAATCTATTCCTGCTGCATGTGCTCAATGCACTCCTGTTATTATTTTTCTCCTCCTTCGCAAATAGCCTTTCGATGTTGAGCCAAAGATATTTGAAATTTTCTGCCTTCTATTAAAATTGTATTTTGAGAAATGGCTTGACATTAATTTAAAAAGTTGATGCCATACTATTAAATGCTTCAAGAATAAAGGTCATTTTCTCTATAACTCTGAGTCTTTTCAATATTCTAATATTGACTTGTTATACCCAGTATCAGTTTTATTTGGCTTCTAGTAGAAATGCCTGTTTCAAGAGAAATTTAGCAGAAGTACTTAACATATAGTCTTTCACTATCTTATTTACCCAAGTAAACTTAAGCTCTCTGTAATGTAGCAAATGGAACAGGGGTGATCTGTCTGTATTTTTGGTATTAACAGATTACACAATTCACTAAACTCCATTATTCTCTAAAGAATAGTCCAGAGACATATATAGTGAGCAGAGGAAAATAAAGCATAATCAAAATGTGATTCATTGAATTTAATCTTTATTTAATTCATTGGTTTGGGTGTGTATTAATAATCACAAAACAAATATATTGCATGTAGCTAAAGAATTAAATATCTGGCTCAAGGCTCTGGTCACATATATTTTTCAATGATTAGTTGTAACACTAATTTTGTGACCCAATATTTGCTAATGTTTTAAAAATAAGTACACTGGGGGCAGGCCCAATGGCGTAGTGATTAAGTTCACACACTCCACTTTGGTGGCCTGGGGTTCGTGGGTTCAGATCCTGGCCATGGACCTATACATTGCTCATCAAGCTATGCTGTGGCAGCCTCCCTCATACTAAAAATTGGGGAATATTGGCACAGACGTTAGCTCAGGAACAATCTTCCTCACCAAAAAAAAAAGTACATCTGATGACATAAGTTCAGTTACATGGTCCTCTTAAATTTGTAACTAAAAATTGACACATTTAAAGGAAATTGCCTTATATGGTTATTGCTTTATACATTTAACTAGTCCACTTGGCTGTATATTATTTTTTCTGCTTCGCCGTTCATATATACTACTATTTAAAGAGGAGTAAACTTTGAAGAGAAAGTCTAACACTACATGTGGACTTTAATCAAAAACGTGGCCGATGAATCCATACTTGCAGATTCTAAATCCTGTTATTTGCCTTGAACAAGGCATATCATTAAAATGATGTTGAGAAGTGTATTAGGGCTGATCTTTTTCTTGTGACTCCTGATCATATTTTAAAAAATAGATTTTGCCATATTCATCAAAGTTTGTATTTTATTTCTTTTGATTCTCCTTTTACTTCATACATAAACTCTTTTACCCCTTTATAAACACTAGCCTCAACCTCTGTTCAGTTAGTATTCATATCACTGTTCCCATGACTCCTTAAGACAAGAAAAAATATATTTGGGAGTTTTCCAGTGAAATTATTAACACGTTTTTAATTAAATGGCATGTTTAAAATCCTCTTATAGTATTAGAGTCCTTCAAAAATATTCAGTTAATTAGGGTAAGTGATTTGAGTGCCCTGATTTGTTTTGTTGTAAGTTTATTTGCAATACATAGCATTCAACCTAAATTCTGCCTTCTCTGACATCTCATGTGAGTATTTCTTGTTTTCTCTGCCTTATTCGTTCCAAAGATTCTATGAAAACATTTTCTCCTGATATTGACAGTTCTTCTAGGGAATCCTGACTTTGTCTTTCCCAGAAGATTGTTGCTCTGTGCTTTCTTCTCCTTCCATCACTATTTCTAGTCCAAATGGCTCTTTCTCTTACTGATGGGATCCACGTCAAAGTATTGAAGCAGGAGCCTGACTTCTGTTATGAATTTAAATAATGTGCACAATATTTTTTGCAGCAGATTATGTGCCCTCAAGACTGACTCAAATTTCCTGTGGGTGGGTATATAAAAAACTAAAATAATAATAACAATAAGTAAATCCAATAAAATCTATCCTTCAACTTGTGCTATATTGTGGGCTAATAATTGAAACTTTGGATTCAAATATAAGTTTGATTCCTAGTGTGTTTGACAATGGGATTATCCAGGAAAGATTTTTGCTCTGTCTTCTCTCATTCTTTCTACTTTTTTGCTGGTAAATACCAAGTTCTATGTCTTGATGTAAGCATTGTTTATTTTTGTTGTTACATTTTAATCACTGTTTTTTATGAACAACTTTAATTGCGACTCAAGTAATAATCTAGTTGTTATTTAACTGGATCCACAGTAAATAATATCTAAACAAGTATAATACCTCCAAAAAATCATATATTTTTTTCAGAATAGTTCTTCCCTTTTTCACCACTGTTTTTGAGGGAGTTGAAAAGCATATAGATTTTAGATATCCAAAAGTAATAAATATGACCAATTGTCAAAAATGGGCAATGTAATTCTTAGAATTTGAGAAATAAATTTCAATGAAACATGTCAAAAATGGGCAATGTAATTCTTAGAATTTGAGAAATAAATTTCAATGAAACATAAGTTGTCCTATAATTGCTTAATTCAATCATGGCTCATCATCCTGAACTAAATATTGATTAGTTCTTTAAGATATACCCAAAAAGATCTAATAGAGTTAGAAAATGTTTAGAGATTAGCTCATAAAACGTTACAATCCAGGAGACTGCGATTCTGTACAACCAATCTAATTATGCACACTATATTTAACATAATTGTAAAGATTCAATTTTAACACATTTTGTCTTCTAATATTTACTCCAATATTGTAAAATAAAATTTATTTTCTCATTCTACAGGTGAGTAGATTGTCACAAATAATTTTACACAATTTCTGAACGGTCTAGAAGGCTGATGCTTTATTCCAATTCTCCGTACACTGCCATCTATCTCACCTGTTTGGATGACAGAGAGAATTATTTTTTAACCAATCACTTGTCATTTTAATGTGTTTTCATATGAAAACAGCTAATAGAATACAGTGATAAATTAACCAGTTGACTTGATGGCTTTAAAAATTACATGAATTCAGCCAGTGAGTGAACACCCATGTTTTCCATTTGATTCTGCAGTGAGTGGAATGAACACTTGAACCACTGTCTTGTCACTGTTTCCTTATCCACGACCGGGAAATTATACATTGCCAAAAAGTAAATATGAGCACATAGCTCACCTTCCCTTGAGTCACAATATTCAGTCACAATATTGTTTATTCTCTTTGTAGTAAATGAATTACAATTTTGTGAATATTTCAAGATTGTCCCATGAGGTGTCAACAGGAAGAATGTCGCTGAAGTTACTATATTTGTACTGAAAGGCTTCACAGACAATCTTGAGCTGCAGATCATCTTGTTCTTCCTGTTTCTAGCCATCTACCTATTTACTCTGATGGGAAATTTAGGACTGGTTTTATTAGTCGCTGGGGATTCCAGGCTCCACAGCCCTATGTACTATTTTCTGAGTGTGTTATCATCTGTGGATGCCTGCTATTCTTCAGTAATTACTCCAAATATGTTAGTAGATTTTATGTCAAAGAATAAAGTCATTTCATTCCTGGGGTGTGCAGCACAGATGTTTCTTGCTATTACTTTTGGGACCACAGAATGCTTTCTCCTGGCTGCAATGGCATACGATCGCTATGTAGCAATCTACAACCCTCTGCTGTATTCAGTTAACATGTCACCCAGGGTCTATGTGCCACTCATCATTGCTTCCTATGTTGGTGGAATCTTACATGCTACTTTACACACAGCGGCTACTTTTAGCCTCTCCTTCTGTGCATCGAATGAAATTAGACATGTCTTTTGTGATGTCCCTCCTCTCCTCGCCATTTCTTGTTCTGACACTCACACAAACCAGCTTCTACTCTTCTACTTTGTGGGCTCTATTGAAATGGTCACTATCTTGATTGTCCTGATCTCCTATGGTTTCATTCTGGTGGCCAATCTGAGGATACATTCTGTTGAAGGGAGATGAAAAGTCTTTTCTACCTGTGGCTCTCACCTAACCGGAGTGTCAATTTCTCATGGCACAGTTCTTTTCATGTATGTGAGACCAAGTTCCAGCTATGCTTTGGATCATGACATGATAGTGTCAATATTTTACAGCATTGTGATTCCCATGCTGAATCCTATTATCTATAGTTTGAGGAACAAAGATGTAAAAGAGGCAATGCAAAAAATGTTTAGGAAAAAATGGTTTCTCAATAAAGTATATGTTCACAGTAAAAATTAAATTTAAAAAATTGAGAGTGCTGATCTGTGCCTCAATAAGAAGAAGATATGATGAAAATATTTTGGGTTATTAACGTATTTTTGTTTTCCTGGATTCTTTAAAATGAAGATTATAGTCAATCCTTTATATAAGCTATATTTCTATGCAGAAAAAAACAGTATCATCATTTTGCTTCTTAATATGTTCCTATTGACATATGTATACGCACATATATGTACATATATATTCATGTAGAAGCTACTTTGATTGATATAACACAAATGCACACACACAGGCATACATGTATTTAATCTTTACTTTAGAATATTATATATTGTTTTCTTTCATCTATATATAACTCAAATATATAGGATCTAATAATTGCAAATATAAATAGCATTGTATCTGACTAGGTTGATCAAATACCATCTAATCAATAGCAAAACCACAGTTCACATAATGTCAGACCACTTTCCATGGAGGCATTAGTGTCTGACTCCAGTTCAAAGCACTCTGCTTCGATCCTTAGATCTATGTATTGGCACCAATCCAATCATTAGTTGTGGTTCGAGGACCACAGAAAATGTGTTCAAATTCCTGGCGTCATTGCCATGTTGATTTGTGAAGGTGCATTTCTTCTTATTTTCTTATTAATCCAGATCATGGGCATTAAACCCATCTTTAGTTTCTCACAGAAAACAAAGTCTAGGTATTAGCACTTATGAAGATTATAGTTAAACTCAAGAATAATGAAAGAAAAGCACAATTCAGAGAATAAGGCATACCTGGCAGGCAGATTGAGCTCTTCCCACAACTAAGCCCTGGCCTGTTTTTATGGGGTTCCTTAAGACTTGGCTCTGACTCAATTTCTAGTTCTCTTTTCCTTTGATCCCTACCCCTCTGTGATGCCCTTGCAGATCCCAAGCTCCTCGGTGCCCCAACCAAGGACCAAGATGCAGAGGAGAGTCTCTCCTATGTGCATGTTTTAGCCCTGCATCCAGCAGACCTCATGTTCATTGCAAAGATATGTCTCCCTCAAAGGTAATTTTAAGTTGTAGTGTTTGCCCTTCCTTCATTTTTATTTTTTACTTTTTAATTATTACTTTGTGAAAATTCACTCTCTTCCTCAAGGGATATCATTGTTTAATTCCAAAAAGACATTCTCCTTAGAATTAGAGACCAACCTAAGGATATTTCCCTAGTTTGGGATTATTAAATTTAAACAACAGCTCAAGTGTTCTTATGCAGAACATCTCTTACCATCATATCTTCCTACCACAAGTTCTCTGCCTTTGTTTTCTCCAGTTTGAAAAGTTCTTGCCACTGCTGTTCAAATGATTCCTTCCTTCAAATGTCAAAATTAAACCCTGGTCATTGATTCACTATTCTTGCATACCAAACCATGCAAACGGGGACTGACGTTGTGTGTGTGTGTGTGTGTGTATGATTCAGCATTGAAGAGATCTTTCAACGCAACTTAAAATCACAATGATAGATAAATTTTATGCTTTAAAATTTTAAAGGTCTGAATGAAACAAATAGTTACAAATATAGTAAAAGAAATAACCATAGACTCAAGAAAATAGACATAATTATACATCTGTTTAATTAATAAATAATACAGTAAAATCGTATAGAACTATGGACAAAGAATACACACAGACAATTCATAAGAGAAGAAAACTCTTTAGGCCAATGTTTGAGACAAGCAGGAAGCTAGATATGACCTGGGAGCAAGGTCGTTCCACCAGGTCAGCGTCCTAATTACTGGGCAGCGACTCTTCGGACGTGCAACACTTCCCTCGACCCTGACCCAGAGTAGCCCCAAGCCTCATTATACCTGTATTTGCATTGCAGTTTTGACCCCCCTTGTGGGAGATCACTGCCATAACAGTTCTGGATATGCCTATGTAAGGGAAAATATCTCCTCCTGACATGGGGGTGGAGACAATGTCCCAACTGGTCCACATTGCAAGACCCTCACCCGCCCCCAGGACCCCACATTCCAAAGCCACCAACCACCATAACTTTGGTGCAGTTGCTCACCGGAAGCCTGTTCGCCCCTCCCCTTGGGGGTGCACTTTTGCTTTGCTAATAAATCCTCCTTTGTCAAAACTTCCCCTGTGTATCCTCTTTCAAATTCTTTTGTGTCTGTGGACCAAGAACCTGGGACCCCACCGCACCAATCTGGCTGGTGCCAGTGACTCATACACTTTGTTTTAATAACGATCTGGAAAATGTGAATGTAAAATGACATAAAACACTCTTTCATACACACAAGCCTGACAAAAATTGAAAAGTCTGGGACTACCAAGGGTTGATGAGAAGATGGAGTAAGGAAATATTCCTAATCTGCTGTGGGAGTATAAAAGTTACAACTACTTTGGGAAACCATTTTTAAATGTCTAATAAGTTCACATTGCCAGCAAAATCAGGGAACCATATATGGCTAAATGAATTAACATGGGCAAGACCAAAATCATACATCTGAGTAAAAAAAACTTTACATTCAGTATATCATATAGATTAATTAAAATATCTGCAAAATTATAGTGTTTTATTAATGAGTACTTAAGTATATCGTTAAGCAATTACAACTTAAGTACGAATGACAAATTGTAGATAGTGTTTATCTCTGGTAAAAAAGATAACTTGAGAGGATCAGGGCCAGGATTAATAGGAAGAGGAAGGAGAGTACAAAATGTTTGACCTTTATAAGAAAAGAAATTTTATGAAAAAAGTAAAAGTCTAGTATGAATACCAAAAATCAATTTTATTCCTACTTAACATTCACTATGAAAAACAAGTACGTTTTAATTTAGGAAAATGCATAGTTACATTGTTAATATTAAAGTTAATAGATTCTCTTTAGTTAAAGTTTTTTTTTGAAGTTGAGTAATTTGCAAATGCAAACTGATATGACTATACCAAATCTGAAACTTCTACAAAACAAAAGATATCATAAACAAACTGAAAATACAACTATTTTGTTGCATATAATAGACCAAATTTATTATCAAGAATACATACAAATTATATGGAAAAATATAAAATCGAGGACTTCCTTAAAAAAGACACACAATTAACAAAATTTGAAATTATATTTAAATTTATTTTTAATTTATTGAAGTAAAATTCACATACTATAATATTAACCATTAAAGGGGCACATATGTATGGTGATGGATAAAAATTAGACTACTGGTGGTGAGCATGATGTAGTCTATACAGAAATTGACAACAATGTAAAACTGAAATTACACAATGTTGTAAACCTTTATGATCTCAATAAAATAATTGAAAAAAGAAATAAAAGGAACAATTCAATAGCAATTATTGCATTCACAGTGTTGTGCAACCACACCTCTATTTAATTCCAAAACATTTCTCCTCATTCCTCCCTGCTCTCCAGCCCCTGGCTACCACCAATCTGCATTCTGTGTCTATGAATTTACCTACCCTGGATATTTCAGATAAATGACATCATACTGAATGTGACCTCTTGTGCCTGGCTTCTTTCACTTAGCATAATGTTTTCAAGATTCACATCTGTTGCAGCATGTATCACTTCATACTTTTTATTTTATGTTATCTTAGTTTAGTTTAGTTTATTATTTCATTTTATTGTGTTAAGAACACTTAACATTAGATTTACCATCTTAACAAATATTTAAGTATACAATAGAGTATTGTTAACTGTAGGCAGCGATGTTGTACAACAGATCTTTAGAGCTAATTTATCTTGCATTATTGAGACTTTATGTCCATTGATTAGCAACTCCTAATTTCCCCTCTACCCCCAGTTTCTGGCAACCATCATTCTACTTTCTGATTATGAGTTCGACTATTTTAGGTAAGTCATTTAAATGAAATTTGTAGTATTTGTCCTGGGACTGGCTTATTTTCCTTAGCATAACATCCTCAAGGTTCGTCCATATTGTAGTATTTCCTTGGCAGAATTTCCTTCTTTTTTAACGAAAATATTATTCCATTGTATGTATATACCACATTATCTTTATCCATTCATCCACTGATGGACCTTTAGGTGGTTTCCACATCTTGGCTTTTGTAAATAGTGCTGCAACGCACGTGGGAGTGGGAACAGCTCTTCAAGATCCTCGTTTCAATTATTTTGCATGAATATCCAGAAGTGGAATTGCTGGCTTAATTGGTAATTCTATTTTTAATTTTTTGAGGAATATCCATGCTATTTTACATAGCAGCTGCACAATTTTGCATTTTCACCAACAGTGTACAAAAGTTTCAATTGCTTCACATCCTCATCAATATTTGTCTGTCTTTTGTTTTTTATAATAGCCATCTTAACAGGTATGAGGTGATATCTCATTGTGATTTTGACTTGCCTTTCCCTAATAATTAGTGATTTTGAACTAGTGATTTTGAACATATTTTCATACACTTGTCTGTCAATTATATATATTGTTTGGAAAAATGTCTATTTAAGTCTTTAACCATTCTCAAATAGGGTTATTAGGTTTATTTTCCTACTGAGTTGTAAGATTTCTTTATGTATTTTGGAAATTAACGGCTTATCAGATATGTCATTTGTAAGTATTTTTTCTCATTTGCCAAGTTACCTTTTCATTTTCTCAATTATTTCCTTTGCTGTGTATAAGGTTTTTTTTGTTTTTTTTTTTTAATTTGATGTAGTCTCACTTTGTCTATTTTGGCTTTTGTTGCTGTGCTTTTGGTGTCGTATCCATGAAATCATTCCCAAACCCAATGTCATGAAGCTTTTCCCTTTTGTTTTTTTCCAGGAGTTTTACAGTTTCAGGTCTTTAAGTCTTTAATCCACTTGAGTTGATCTTTGTGTATGGCCTAAGATTGGGGTCCAATTTCATTCCTTTGCACTTGGCTTCCCAGTTTTCCCATTACAATTTATTGAAGAGACTATCTTTCCATATTGTATACTCTTGGCTCTTTTGACAAAAAAATTATTGACTGTATATGCATGGACTCTATTCTGTCCCGTTGCTCTATGGGTCTGTGTCTATGTCAATGTCATATTGTTTTTATTACTATAGATTTGTAATATATTTTGAAATTGGCAAATGTGATGCCTCCAGTTTTGTTCTTCTTGTTCAAGGTTGCTTTGACTATTCGTGGTCTTTTGTAGTTCCATATTAGAATTATTTTTCTACTTCTTGGAAAAATGTCAATGGGATTTTGAAAGGGATTGCACTGAATCTGTAGATTGCTTTGTGTAATATGGACATTTTAACAATACTGTCTTTCAATTTATGAACATAGGATATCTTTCCATTTGTTTGTGTCTTCCTTAATTACTTTCATCAATGTTTCATAGTTTTCAGTTTTCAAGTCTTTCACTTCCTTAGTTAAGTTTATTCCTAAGTACCTTATTCTTTTTAGTGCTATATTTTATCCCTTTTATTGACTAATAATATACCATTGTGTGCATATATTGGAATTTGTTCATCCATTTATCTGTTGATGGACATTTGTTGCCATTCCACGTTTTGGTTATTGTGAATAGTAATGCATAGACATGTCCTTGTTTGATTATCTGCTTTCAACTCTTTTGAGTATATGTCAAGGTTGGAATTGTGGGGTCATATGGTAATTCTGTGGTTAAGTTTTGATGAACTGCCAAAATGTTTCCCATAGCAACTGAACTATTTTATATTTTACATTTTCACAAGCAATGCATGAGTGAATCAATTTTTCCATATCTTCATTAACTTTGCTATTTTCTGTGTTTTTTTTTTCCATCCTAGTTGGTGTCAAGTGGTATCTCATTGTGGTTTTGATTTACATTTCCTTAATGATTAATGATGTTGAGAATCTTTTCATGTGTCTATTGGCCATTTGGATATCTCTTTGGAGAAATTTCTATTCAAATCCTTTGTCCATTTTTTAATTGGTTTATTTGACTTTTGTTGTTGAGTTGGTGGAGTATTTTATATAGTCTAGATATTCAACAACTAAGAAATATTTATTATTTGCAAATATTTTCTTCCATTCTGTATTTTGTCTTTTTATTCTCTTGATAACACCCTTTGACACACAAAATATTTAATTTTGACGTAGTCCCAATTATCTATTTTTTTCTCTTGTTGCTTGTGATTTTGGTGTCATGTGTAAGAATCCACTGCCAAACCCAAGGTTGTGAAGATGTACCCCTTTATTTTTTCTAAGAGTTTTATAGTTTTACCTTTTATGCTTATGTTGTTGACTATTTTGAGTTAATTTTCATCTACAGTGTGAGTTAAGAGTTTGACTTCATTAATTTACATGTGGATATTCAGAAGTCTCAGTAGTCTAAATTCATCAATATTCAAAGCAAAACCATAATAGTATACCATTGTTTCTTTTGATTTAGCAAAATTTGTGTTGCTTACCATTATTAAAAGCAGCTAAAGATGTGAGTAAATTCCCCCAAATTCTTTCTAAGGATATAAACTGGTAGAATTTATTTAGAAACGTCTTTGTTGTGTCTACTAGATTTGAAAATATTTGCATCATATGACCTAATAATTTTCAAGTATCATCCAAGTATATAGACTAGATGCATTATTGTATGTGAGCAAAATGAGGAATAAAATTATGTGAACTACATTGTTTTTCTTAACAGAGAAGACTCAGGAGTAACCATAATGGCCATCAAGTTTAAATGCATGAAACCAATCCATAGCAATCAAGATAATTAAATCTCCAAATCTTATGTATGAGCAAAAATATACATATATATGCCAATTACAAAATAATGTGAACATCATAAATCCACTATGCACGGAAGGACAAATACTGCACCATGCCATTTATACGAGGTATGTAAAATAGTCAAACATATTGAAACAGAGAGTAGAATGGTGGTGTCTGGAGACTGGGAGAAGGGCAAAATGGGAGCAATGCAATAGCTATAAAGTTTCAGTTATGCAAGGTAATTGTTACAGAGATTTTTTATACAACATTGTGCCTATAGTTAGCATTACTGTATTGTACACTTAAAAACTTTTAAGAGTGTAGATCTCTTGTTAAGGTGTTCTTACCACAATGAAAAAATAAAAAGATTTGGAAAAACAGAAAAAGATTGCAATAGTTAATAGTTGTTGCTTCTAGATGGGGTAGAGAGAATGGGAATGGGGGAGGTTGGGTCAGTGCAAATGTAGCTTATATGTAGTTATGTATTACTTTAAAATAATAAATCTCATAAGATATAACTATTGTTTAATGTGGGTGATGGAAATATGTTCTCTATAATATCGTTTGTGTTTGTGTGTGTGCATATGTGTGTATGTGTATGTATGTAGACATGTATGTGTGTGTTTCTTACAAATATTTTGAAAAGTGAAATTTTGTGATCCAATAATGGTTCTGTCTTAGAATTTCATCTGCTTGACCAAGGTAAATTTATTAAATAGCATTCTCAAAACCGAGGAATTGGAAAGTACTTATTTTTTAATAAATAATAGGCTTTAAATGAGAGATCAAGCTGTAATATGAAGCATCAATAACAATTAAAAGTATAAAAGCAATAGTTTTTTAAAAGATCTTTACAGTATTATGGGAATGATAAATAGATGAGGAAGTTGGCAGAGCTGATGAGGGAGTGAAAGCATTGTTAGCTGAGCATGGTACGGACTGTCATTCATCATGTGAGAGACAATATACAAAGGCCATGACAGAGGAAGCAACAACATAACCTTCACGTGGATATTTGGACTCTGGGAAGAACCTCAAGGATTTAAAATCATTGTAAGGAGTAACAAAGTTGGTAAAAAACTTTTTAATTTCCTCTTTATTGTCCACAATTTGTCTGTTGCTTCCTTAATTTTGGAGCCTAGAATATGCAATATCCTTCTTAGATATTGGAACACCGAGGTGAAGAAGCAAAAGTTGTCTCCTGCCCCAAAGTAGTGAATATTCTAGAGAATCATATGCAAGTTGCCACTGTTTCTTTATCAACGTTAAAATCACATTAAAGATAAATTACAACACTGGAAATAAAAACCTCATATTTCATTTAAGAATTTCAGGATGTATATTGTATTCATTCATTCACTAATTCATTGTCCATTCGATCAGCCTGTCAACAATCTTTTGAACATCAATTCTTTCCTGGATATTACTCTAGAAGCAATTAATCCAAAAGCAAACTATTTAGACATAAACTCTTTTCAGTTACAAATCTTATAGACTAGAAAATACAACACAGAAATTAAAACAAAAAATGTTATCAGTGTTTAATTATAATATTTATATATGCTTGAGAAAACATCACAAGATTATATGAAAAAATATATTTTCCATCCAAATAATTTTCATTAATAACTAGAAATAGGACAAATATATGATGGGCGCCTTATGAATTTCAATAACAAAATTGATATTCAGTCTTCTTACAATCATTTATATTTTGAATTTATGTTGCCTGTTATCTGATTTTTATGGAAAATACACCAAGGCTTGTTCTTGACACAAAAATGGAGGTTTTGCATTCAATTTTATTCCCAATATTCACATGAAAATTGAACATTGGGGCCAGAATCCAGTGCTTTCTAACTGTTGGATTTTCTTCCGTCCCAGGGCCAGCAGCAGCACTTCCTAGGAAATATAGAGGTACAATTCAACACAAACAAGTGAACGGAAGGTAGAATCATTGCATGTGATTGTTATTCAATGTGATCATCTAAGAGAGTCCCTGGTCTATCTCCACATTTTTCACTTTTTGGATGAAATTTTGAATGGAGACTCAACTAATGAGCATTCCATTTGTCTCTCTTTCCCTGGGGAATTGGACTTTTATCTGGGAATTCTGGTTCTCCTGTTCAGGGACTGGGGCCATAAACAAACATATTTCAGTGTGAAGGTCTTCAGGGATTCAGACACTTGTAAAACCCTTTGGCATACTTCATGCAGCAGCTGTAAGAGTGGCTCTCAGCAGATCTCTGGGTACAGGTAGGCTAAACCAAATAATTTCCTTATTACTAATTCTGAATGTGAAGACCAAGTGTCTTGGAAGCTTTATCAATCCAATCAGACTGAGGACTGAAGTGATATCTTCTCTGTTCTCTTTTCCTAGACTCAACTCTCTGCCCACTGATTGCTAAGAGATAGTGATGGAGATATGACTTAAACAGCAGTGTCCAGCATCCCCACTGATGAATTACAAGCTTGAGCATTTATACAGGACAATGAATAGTCATTAGAGGGATTATATTTCACCTTAGTATAAAGAGGAATGTTGTCTGCCTTCGAACTGGCAGAATTGACGGAGGTTTTAGACCAGATAAGAGGCTTCTTAATGGACTTTAAAATATAGGATTCTATGTCTCCAAGAAAGACTTACTAGATGCCTTAACTTCAATAAAAACAAGTTTTTATTTTGCCCAAGGTGCTAAACCCTAAGGTAGAAAGATGCCTGTGTCAACAGTCAGTCTCTATGTTGCTGGCAGGCACTGACAGTTCATATCAAGATGCAGTTTGTCCCTAACACAACCTGGGTTTAAATAAGTTTCAGACAAATTCTACAGTTAGAGACCAATGGAACATACTCTTGACATCATTTCAAAGGCTACTTAAAAATTAATTTGCAATACTATTTTTCATCCAAATTGTAACATAAAATGATTATCATTAGGTTTCAAGTTTTATTTACTGAGAATTTATTATTTTGGTAGACCTGTAAAATATTTCTTTTCAGAAATGAACTTGAAAAAAATTATATGTAAAAAATTAAAATAGCTCTTATCAGGAACAAATGCAAAATCAAATAAGAGTCTGAAGAAAGAGGAGAAAATTGGGTTCTACAGAAACTTTATTTCAGTGACATATACTTACTGAAATTAAAAGCAACCCTAGCTTTGCCATCAGTCATATTTCAGTAGAAGAGGGGATTAATAATAGGTAAGGATAAACAAATAGAACCAGCCCTGCTGATCTAGGGGATAAGATTCAACACTCACCACCACAACCCTGGTTACATTCCTGGTCAAGGAACCACATCACCCATCTGTCGGTTGTCATACTGTTGCAGCTATGTGTTTCTGTGATGCTGAAAGCTATGTCACCAGTATTTCAAATACCATTAGGGTGCACCCATGGTGGGAAGGTTTTAGCAGAGCTTCCAGATTAAGACAGACCAGGAAAAAGGACCTGGGCCCCACTTCCAAAAAAATTGGCCAGGAGAACTCTATGAATAGCACTGGAGCATTGTCTGATACAGCACTGGAAGGTGAGAGGATGGTGAAAAAACAGGACAGGCTTCCACTCTGCTATACACAGTCAGCAGGAGTCAGGAATAGACTTGACAGCATTAGCAATAAATACACAAATATTTTCCTTTTCAAAATATAATCATCCAACATTCATAGTAGACAATCAATAATCACTCTTGTTGATGCTCTTTTTTTGTTCTTGTTAAATTAAGGATAAGTTTATTACACATATCTCAGAGTGAAACACGCACTGAATTGCTTTATGTGTAGCAAACAAAGATATTTTGATCCAAGTCAGTGGTGTCACAATGTTTTCTATCAAAAGCTTACCTATACATTTCTTTCTAGATGCAGTGGGACATGAGATAGCTGCTGCAACACCATCAGATCAGCTCCAGATACACATTTGATGTAGGGAATAAAGCATCTGTAAATTAAAACAAACACACGCCACCGATTTATGAGAGAATCAGGTTGCGGGAGAGCACAACATGATTTGTTTGTTAAACATATAGCTAGATAGCATGTGTCCCAATATTTTGAATATAAAATGAGTTACTGGCACTGAAATAAGTAACCAGATTAAAAAATCATTCAAAACACACTAATAACAATAGCTACTGATACCAATTATTTTGCGTTCATTGTTACCAGGCTTTGTGCTAGCTAAACTATGTGTGTGCATTATCTCATTTAATTCACACAACAGAAGAACAGAAACACTTGATAGAAATCACACAGCTGATCGTTGGTGGACTAAGAACCAACTGACAACTAATCAACCAAACCAGCAAATAAAACACATAAACCCGTGAAACCCTGCCGTTATCCTTTACCCTTTGAGTAACTTATTCTCATCGAGTCTCAATTGTCTCATCAGACATAGAAGTAGTTATATCCATCTTCTAGGACACTCCTGCAGAATAATGAGATCATTATTTCAAATGCCCAGCATAGTTCTGGGCATAGAGAATGCTAAATACTGATAGCACTCTCCCCCACTCATTTCTCTATACAAGTAAAAAAAAGTGATCAAACTGTAACAAATTAAAACTATAAATAATATTTTTAAGCAATCAAAACAGATTTTAAACAATTTTAAAGGAAAGAGGTATAAGCTGGGAAGGAAAGAAAGGGATGCCAGAACAAAATAGTAGAGGAATCTGGGCAACTAGAAGTCAGAGGCATAGGACAGGACTGGCTTGTTTGGCAGAAGAAAGAAAATGTGATAAAATCAAGAGGATTCAGAGTTTCTGAATGATACTAAGGAGGAACAGTACTGAGGTATACTCTGTGTGTAGCTGCAGCAGAGTGGGGTGGTAGAAACTAATAAGGAAAAACCCAGCATAATGAAAATGTTTCCCACAAAAATATTGAAATTCCTATGGAAGATGACAAGGTATGGGCTGGAGAGAACGCCTGTGACAGTTCAGAAAAAAATAACAGGAAGTCACTGACTCATCCATTTTTTATAGGTAGCTCTCTTTTACCACTGCAAACATACACACACACAGAGGCATCTGTGTGTATATGTAAATATATACAGACACACATATGCATGCATGTATATATCTTCATGTAATATCACATATTAATATGATTAATATATGCATATAAATATTAGTGCATAAATAATATAAAAATTAATATATATTCATCCAATATAAAATATATCCAACAGTGAATATAGAAAATAGTAACTTGGTCAAACAGTTCTAAGATTCTGAGATTGGTCTCTGGAAAGTTTATATTTCTGAATTTCATGAAAGGATGGAGAGAAAAACACTTAAGATCTGAAAATTTTAAGTGTTTGTGAACAAAAATAATTTTATTTTAAATGAAACATTTAACAATCTGGCATCTAAGAGAGAAAATCAATTTTACCATCTATTAATCTCTTTCCACTTTCCCCATTAAAAGATGAAAGCAATAAAATAAATGGCTCCAGGGAATCAAACTCGGGTGACTGAGTTCATCCTCGTGGGAGTCTCGGACCATCCAGACCTCCAGACCCCACTCTTCTTTGTGTTCCTGGTCATCTATGGGCTGACTGTGGCCGGGAACCTGGGCATCATCACTCTCAGCAGTGTTGACTCTCGACTTCAGATCCCCATGTACTTTTTCCTCTGGCACTTGGCTGTCATCAATCTTGGCAATTCTACTGTCATTGCCCCTAAAATGCTGGTTAACTTCTTGGTTTCAAAGAAAACTATATCCTACTGTGGATGTGCAGCCCAACTGGGTGGATTCTTAGTTTTGATTGTGGCTGAGATTTTCATGCTGGCTGCAATGGCTTATGACCGCTATGTGGCTATTTGCAACCCCCTGCTCTACATGGTGGTGGTGTCCCCACAGATCTGCCTTCTGCTGATGTCCCTCACTTACCTCTGCAGTCTGACCACAGCACTGACTGTCTCTTCCTGTGTCTTCTCGGTGTCATATTGCTCTTCCAATGTTATCAACCATTTTTCTTGTGATAACTTCCCTTTGTTAGCATTATCTTGTTCTGATACCTATATTCCAGAAACTGCTGTGTTTACCTTTTCAGGGACCAACTTGTTTTTCTCTATGATTATTGTTCTAATATCCTACTTCAACATCGCCCTTGCCATTTTGAGGATACTTTCCTCAGAGGGGCGACAAAAAGCCTTTTCCACCTGTGCTTCTCACATAATGGCTGTCACTGTCTTCTATGGGACCCTTCTCTTCATGTATTTGCAACCAAGGACCAATCATTCATTGGATACTGATAAAATGGCCTCGGTATTCTATACCCTAGTGATACCAATGCTGAATCCCCTCATTTACATCCTAAGGAACAAGGCTGTGAAGGATGCATTGAAGAGATTCCTGATAAGCCATGCCAGTTGTTCAAACTAATGTGAATTTAAAACTAGAACTATCTTCATTTAAGGGTTTTCATTTACTCCTGAAAATCCTACTGTTAAGTGAAGAAGCAGTAAATAGTTAAAATGTCCATAAATTTCAATGGAAAGAATATTAATCTTTTTTATCCCAATCCCAAATACCCAATTTTATCTACAGAAAAATACCTTAATCGACCAAAGAAAACACACTTATATAGGTAATAAACAATAATTTGAAAGTAAACACATTTTAAAATAAAATGTAAGTTACTAAAGGGTTTTTATAATTTCTAAACAAGGAAGAGAGAGCCTGAGACCAGTTGGTGGAGGAACGTGAGAGTCACTTCCTGGAAGGTCGTCAAGAGTCAGATCATTTTGGGGGGCTGGCCTGGGGGCGTAGCGGTTGAGTTTTCACAGTCTGCTTTGGTGGCCCAGGGCACTCTGGTTCAGATCCTGGGCACGAACCTACTCACCACTCATCAAGCTGCACTGAGGCCGCATCCCACATAGAAGAGCTACAAGTCTACAACTATGACACACAACTGTGTACTAGGGCTTTGGGGAGCAAAAAGAAAAAGAGAAAGTTTGGCAACAAATGTTAGCGCAGGGCCTATCTTCAAAAAAAAAAAAAAAGAATCAGATGATCTTCCTTGCCACAGATAACTTTTGCTCAAATATTAATGCTTCATTATTTTTTGCAACATTTTATCCATAAATTTCTCAACCTTTTTGGACTCATTGTGCTTAAAATAAATTTATATCACAGAAAAAATAAACTTTTAGGGGAAAAAAAAACTTGAAAAATGCTTAGATATACACGGAAATAGGACATGTGGCAAAATAGACTAAAAAAATATATAAAAGGATATTCTATCTTTTTATCCCTCTCACTTGGTGCATGTACACAAAGCAAAATGTTGACATTCATCCCAATAGAAGGTATAATTAATTTTGTCCATATCATATTCTTGTCCAAAAATGGCTGTGTGGAATTAATTGTCTTTTTTATGAAATCATAACAACAAACATCATATCTTTTAACACTTTTATTTAGTGTGATTTTGGAGTGAAAAGTTATTAGATAAAAAAAAGTCATTGTCCTCAAAGTCACACCAATTCTCAAGGGCACTCATGGCCAAAAAAAAGTCAACAGTCATTATGTGCCCTGTCTCTGTCTGTACATGTAATACACTACTAAATGGAGTGAGGGAGAGTGGACAGGACATTGAAGTAAAGATAACAGAAATTGTCATGATTTCAGAATTTTTTTTATTCAAAAGTAAAATTGAGGAATTTTAAGGTTTCCAATAGAGATCTGCTTGTCCCTGAGGGTCTAGATAAGTTTGGTTTTAGCAGCTATTGCCCTCTCCCTGGAAGTCCACAGGCCTTTAGTCCAGTTGTCTGCATTGTCATAGGTCCCACCTATCATGATTGCTTTCCAAAGGGCTATTTCCACAAGCCACTTCCATGGAAATGAAAAAGTCCTTTCAAAGAAATCCTTCAAAAAAGAAGAAAACTTCACTGCACACATACAGGGAAGGAGGCAAAGTAGAGGTTTATATTAAAGCACCATGCCGCCTTACTCTTAGAGTAACTTAACTGTGCACCACAAAAGAAGTTTCCACTTGCTTTTCTTATTTCTTCCTCCAGCCTTAAACCATTATACTGGCTTCTCTCTCTAACTCCTTCTTGTCTCTCCTTTCTTTTCTCTCTGCGTGTCAATTAAAGGCTATAATTTTTTTCTTTCTTTCTATTAAACACAGCTATTGCTTTATGAAGCTTGAGATCTTTTTATGAATTATACCCTCAGTTGTCATCTTCTATTCCAAGCTTCTGTCCAGGATTGGCTTTGACTCTTTCAATACTTATAAAGGCATTTCTATAAACAACAACCATTATCTTGGTTGGAGAAATTATGTTGAGAAAAACAGCTGAGATAACAAACTCTTTACCTCTTCTCACAAAATGTACATGAATTTGGGTTAACTAAAATATCAAACTAAATATTAAAATATATAATATGATATATAGTAATAATAAAATATCAAAATATCTACTTCTTAAAAAGCAGTTCTAACCACAAAAACTATTTGAGGTATAATGGTCAGAGGAGGTTACTAATGATTTTAGAAAAAATACTTCATAAAATGTATATTTCAAAGACCTAATAGAATATAATACTGAATGATAAAAGTTATTAATGTTTACACAACTATAAAAGTGGTTAATTTAAGACATAGATTCATGAGATTATATTATATTAATTTAAAATACTTTATGAACTATCTAAGTTAGAAACTTTCATATTAAGATATGGGGGCTTAAAATATTGAAGCCTTGACCACTGAATAATCAATATGACTGCAAACAAACAGTTCCTTGATTGTGGAGGCATCTTCATTTCCGTTGTAATCGCTTTTCTCATTGGTTGCTTTCTCTCTCACAATTTTTCACCATTTTATCAACATTTTATGGTTCAACAATAGGAAACTATAAGCTCTAAAACATAAATGCTCAGTGGAATGCCATTCAGGACAAACCCACAGTGGTGAGAGAATGGCTTACAGAAAGAAAGAAGCTGTGATACCACAACTTACTTCAAGGAGGATGAGAAATAGTCTAGCCATGTGTGTCAGTTTTGTGTGTCACTTGACTAGCTACTTCATCAGTATTATTCAAAACTGTCCATCTTATCACTATTATAGACATTAAAATATTAAAACTAAATTACAATCATGTGTTTATCTGTCTCTGTTATAATCTTTGAACTTCTTGGTTGAAATGGATTGTACTTGATGCATCTTTCTATTTCAAATCCAAACCAATATTTGGATTATTTTAAAAAAATAATACATTAAGACAAGTAAAACAATTTTAGCTCTATAAAGTTAAATCTCAGTTAATTAATTATTACAATCCCTTACTATATGTATAAACAATACATATTCATAAGTTGGATATCCAGAGTAGGAAATTCTTGTGTTCTGATGGTAAAATGTATATAGATAAAAAAAAAACCTGGATCCATACTTATTTAAATGAATTAAAAGTGCTTATTTTTCCATATCAGGGACCCTCTCCGGGAGATATTTCACACACTGTTTCATTCATGGATCAGTGAGGACCAAGAGTTGGTAACTAACTAAATGCCTATTCCTATGGGAACAAGCGTATATTAAATGAAAGCAGAGCCATATGATAACAACAGATGTTAACAAAATATTGGTGCGCGTGTAGTAAAATGAATATACTTCAGAAACATACAGTTGAGTGAGAACATTCAGGTATCAAAATGAGTTATATAACAGCATACATGTAGACATTAAGACATACATTATATTTACTTTATAAGATTGTGTTCCTTTTTAAGGGCATATATCAACTTTGTAGAGGAGGTACCCCTGTGGGGAAGGGAAATTGACTCGGGGATGGGAAAATAGGACTGATGATGATTATGGGATACGGCATTAGGGTATCATTACCCCAGCTTAAGTCCTTTAAGTCACACACACAAAAAATAAAAATAAAAGTTACACACACATTCAGAATTTTTATTCCTTCCAAATCTTTTATAACACTATAGAACATGTTTAAAGAGTTTTGTCATCATCCTTAGGCATAAAACTTGAGAAGAAGATATTGTGGAAAATGGTGAAAGTTGAAGTAATTTGGGGGTGATTAAAGAATGTATCCAACAAATAAAATACTTACATCCAAATATTTGAGTGGATGAAGTAAAAGTAATAACAAAGGAAAGAAGGTGAATTGTATATAAAAGAACATTTCCTCAGTAGGAAATTCACAGGTACCCTGGATAATTAACAAAGATCAGAGGCATCATTTCCTGTTCTCACACGCTTTGGGAATAACCAAGAAATCGCATTCAAGCCCGCAAGGGACAGTCAAGCCCCGAAAGGAGTGTCTCAAAGGGAAGAGAAGCTTAAATTCTTCCAACTGCAGTTTGGTTATTAATCATGTGAGGGAACCAGACTCATTCTCGCTTTGGGTGAGTAGATGGCACTGATTATCGTTATTAGTAGATGACTATTTTTGATGGCTGTCTTCAATTTAAATTGTAGATATAAGTATAGTCACCAATGCCAGACTCAATACATTTCCCCATGTATATTAATAATCTCTTTTCAGAACTATGTTTTCTGGAGTAATGATATGTTTTTGCCATTATTATCATGTTCATTGAGGGTAGTAAGAGATCTAGTTTCTCTTCATTATTATTTCTGTATTTATACTGGGATTCTAGACAAAAAACATTCTGAAGGGGGAGTATTTTTTGAAAGCTCCACCAAGAATGTCGTCTAAGCAAAGATGCTGCTCATCAGGTCAGGGTTATTGGCGCCTAGGGAGCGTCTATGCCTCAGAGGGTAATAGTTTCTGATAGGGCTTCCAGTTATCCAGTCATATGATACCATCATTATCCCTTACTATCATGCATCCATAAAGCATCATTTGTGCTATAGACGTGTGGCCTCATTTTGCTAGTACCGTAAAAGAGACTGAGATTGTCAGAGTGTAAATTCTGCCAAGAGCAGACCCTGAGGCAAGGACTTGATGTTTATTTGGTAGATGTCTATCTGGTATATGATGCTTATTTGGTAGATGATTTCAGGAAGCAAAAATGAATAGAGAATGTGAGACCAAGAAGGAAGGAAGTTAATAGACAGCAATAAAGTGTAGATGACTGCTGTAAGCAGCTAAGGTTCCATCACTCAAGATGCTTTGAAGTATCCTTCAGAGCTCTTCTAGGAATTGTCCAAAAGAAGGCTAGGAAAGCTTGGGTGTTTATCAACCTGTCCCTTACCAGTTGAGTACTCCTCCTTGACACATTAAATCTCAGACACTTCCAAACTGCCTTGCATATGTTCTGAGTAAGCTTTCAAGACACTTTGCCCTCAGGAAAAGAAGTAAAACACTTGAGATGGGAAGCTGCCAGCATGCCAGAAAAAGTCTGCTATGGCTGTAGGCCAAGTCAGAGGTGGCCCAAAACAAGAAGATATGGGGAGACAGATGTGTCTGATACAGTGATATTTGCAAAGGTAAGATGATGGCAAAGCCAAAATAATATAAAATAGACTTTTTCACCTAGGCTAATATGTTCCCAGCACGACAATACTAAGATGCCTTTGTCCCTACTATCTTTGTGTTCAATTTGTTTTCATTTGGACAGTGAGGCTAAAGACTTTGAAGTATCTCCTTACATATTCATAGTGGGGGCAAAACCAAGTTTAAAGTCAACACAATTAAAGAGTCAAGGAAGATCAATCCTTGGAAAAATTATTAATTGGCTACATGTGTTCTATTTTCATTGTTGGCGAACTTACCACACCTTAAACACTTCGTCATCCAAGGCTTGTGTATTCCCTTTCCTCTCTCACGATGTACCTAAATGTATGAAGGGAAATTTTTTTCTTGATCTGTTGTCCTTCATGTTATAAATTGCACATGCCACAAGTGAATAACAAAAATTATATTTGAAGGATGGGAAGAGGAGGGTAGGAGACCTTCCCATCCCTCTGCACAGGTCCCGGTTATATGGCACAGGTACAGCGCAAACCATGTCACTCAGCACACAAAATTTTGCCCACATGTTTGAGAATCTAGCATAACAGGATGTAATTATAATCAAGTACACTTTTTAAAAGTTTTCAGTGATCATGACAAGCTGCATAATAATGGTTTGGGGATTGGCATTGAATCCTGCAGCTGGTGAATATAACTCTGCAGATCTTAAGTTACAAAATTCTGGTATTCACATAGTGGGATTGGCCAAGTAGCACATTTAGTCAGGTTTCAAATTGTAATTAGAAAAGATTTCTATTGATTTCATATCCTCCACTAATGCCACTTTATTGCAGAGTTAGTGTCCCCTTATGGAGTTAATGCAGTGTGTTTTAAACGATAAGGGGTGGAAACATATATAAACACTCATGGCCTTACTAGCAGTGTTGGATGGGAGAAGTATGGGTAAATTTAAATTTTATAATTTAAAATAATAGTGCGCATATTTCTGCTGATGCTAACTCACCCAAAGACTGCTGAGTCTGACATATTTATAGAGCCATTCAATATCCTTCCTTCTTTTGCTCTCCTTCATTCTGTCTTTCCCTGCTTTGAATGGGAAGACAATGGGTTGGTAAATGACCAACCCATTTACTTCAGTTGAGGCTATTTGCAAAATCTTACAGAATACTTAGTTGAGTTTGGGTATTTGCATAGGAGGACATCCTTAGGCTTCAGATCCATTCCCCAAGTCCTAGTGTAGTTCTGGAGTTTGAGGTTCGTTCAGATAAAACGTATCTGCCTCGGTTTCCCTGTTTCTTTCCAGGCAGTGCTTGGGTAGGGGTGGTGGTGGGAGGAGCACATAAATTATCAACACAGTTGTGTTTCAGAAGATCTCCAGGGATTTGTAAAATCACAACACTGTGATGTTGGAATGAAGAGGTTGGCCAACTGTACAAACTGCTGTGGAAAATTTATTATTTTGGGTATAACTTTTTGTATCTTAAAGCGTTACACTTTGCCATTTTCTTTTTTTGGTTACTGCTAATGAATGTTTATTTTTACTTTTTTGTTGATATTTTGTTAATATTGTGAATAGATTTTTGCATAGAGCAATTTCGTGAGGCAGATTTAATCCGCCAGATTAATCTTGAATTTCTGTTCTGATTTTCTTGAAATTTCTGCTTTTTTAGAGACATCCAGAGGTTTTAGTTTTTAATGCTATAAGAGTTTAAACATTTTCTTATAGCCTTAAGTTCTTGACAGGTCTAGGATTGATTTTTATATGGATGAACTAAACATCCAAATTCATCATCTTCTATAGGGATAATCACTTTCTCAAGCTACATTTATTGAGTAGACCATTATTGCCTCACTGTCCTAATATGCCACCTCTGTCATACACTGCAGTTGTGTACAATTATGGGTCTTTTTCTGAGTTCTCTATTCTGTTCCACTGATGTATTTGTCCATCCTTGTGCCAATGCCACATTGTCTCAATAACTCTGGCTTTATTAGTTTTAATACTTGGTACCTCAGGTCTTTTCAAAGGTTTCTTGCTTATTCTTTATAATTTGCATTTCCTAAATGCATTTTAAATCAGTATCAAATTCTACAAAAATCTCCTAGTGAGATTTTGATTGGAAAGGAATTGAGCAAATAGATTAATTTGAGCAGAATTGACATTTTTATAACACTGAGTTGTGCAATCCAGGAAAATAGTATTTCTATCAATTTATTTAAAACTTCTACAATGTTTCTAAATAAAACTTTAATTATTCTCCTTTTAAGAGTAAGTTATCTGATTTTTATAAGATTTTCTATCATTATGAAATTTCCATTTTAATCTTAATTTTTATTGTTTTTGTCCTATCTAAATCGTATTACTTCATCTATTCAAATGCTTATATTATGTTTCCTAATTCAGTCTATGTGGTGAATTATGATTATAGATATTCCAGATTAAACTATTCAGCCAAACATGGATCAACCCAGCTTGAATATAATGTACTGTAATTCTTATACATTTTTAAAATAGTTATCAATAATATATTAATATTGTTTACATCTATATAAATGAAGTGCTAGGCCTGAATACATTGTTTTTTATTATATATGCATATTTTAATCAGGATTTTTCTGGATGAGTTGCAGTGTGGTTCATGTTCTTTAAACTCTGAAAGTGTTTATCATAAATATGGATGATCTTTTTCCATGAAAGTTTGGAAGCACCTGCCTTTAAAACAATCTGAAGGGGAAAGGAGTTGGGAAAGTAGAGGTAGAGAAAATGCAGTCGCTACATTAAAATATGTTCATTCAAAACATTTCATGTATTCTTGATGGAAGCTGAAATAAAGGTATAAGAATAATATTCTAATTGAAATATAGTGCATATACTCTCTTTCTATCAATGCCATATCCAATTGGCTTTATGTGGATCAACTAATTTTCTGTCCTGCTTATATACATTTAAACAGTACAATTTACATTACACTCTGGTTTTACACTCTAATGTAAAATTTGAGTGAATTTTCACACGAATCACTCAATATCATATTCCCCCTCATTGCCCGCGACTTTATCTTTCACCCTTAGAAGTCATACAACAATATTGTTTTCCAGCCCATGAGGCATTTGAGATAGCATTCTCTACTTTAGCGTGATGTTTCTCTTTGTTGGCTAAGCATATTCATAGTAGTTTACTAGATGATTTTAGGTGGTACATTAAGAAATGTGGGTTTTTTTTCATTTTTTAAAATTTTTTATTTTATTTATTGATTGATTTTTTTATTTTTTTAACTTTATTTATTTTTTTCCCCCAAAGCCCCAGTAGATAGTTGTATGTCATATCTGCACATCCTTCTAGTTGCTGTATGTGGGACGCGGCCTTAGCATGGCCAGAGAAGCGGTGCATTGGTACGCGCCTGGGATCCAAACCCGGGCAGCCAGCAGTGGAGCGCACGCACTTAACCGCTAAGCCACGGAGCCAACCCCATGTTTATTTATTTTTTTAATTGATGTTTTAATAGTTTATAACATTGTGAAATTTTGGGTTGTACATTTCTGTTTGTCCATCACCATATATATGTCTCCCTTCACCTCTTGTGCCCACCCCCACCTCCATTGCCCCTGGTGCCACAATACAGTTTTCTCTGTCCACGTGTTGGTTTACGTTCCACATATGAGTGAGATCATACAGTGTTTGTCTTTCTCTTTCTGGCTTATTTCACTTAACATAATACCCTCTAGGCCCATCCATGTTGTTGCAAATGGGACAATTTTGTCTTTTTTTATAGCTGAGTAGTATTCCATTGTATATATATACCACTTCTTTTTGATCCAATCATCAGTCAAAGGACACTTAGGTTGCTTCCACATCTTGGCTATAGTGAATAATGCTGCAATGAACATAGGAGATTCCTCAAAGAATTAAAAATAGAAATACCCTATGATCCAGCTATCTCGTTACTGGGAATCTATCCAAGAAATTAGTTTTAATAATTTTTTTACTTAAAATGTGTTAGAAAAATATACCCACAGCATTAAACCCATCATTTCAGAGATATTAGTGCTAAGGTCAAAGCAAATGTGGGGACACCTGCTGATTATTCTTTCTCAGAATGAATAAATTATAGATACAGGCCTTACTTGGTATGTAACATAGTAAAAATCAGAAACCTCAAAAATCAGCAAACAAGTACTGAAATTTCAAATACACTGTTCTAGAGGAAATAAAAGAGTTATTTTTGTGCATTAGAGTGGACATGTGGGGGACTTTTGCGTGGTAGTTAAATTATTTTCTATGATTGTAAAAAATCATTAAACAATGTTTAAAACTCATAACAGCATAACAGAATGAGAATATAATTTAAAACATCAAATGGATAGTGGAATGAGAATACCACTTAGATGTGTGGGATCATAATGAAGATGAGTAAATCGAAGTCTATTAAATAGGTTAACTGTGGTTTTCTTTGGAGATTGGGACTGAGGGTGCTGGGACAAGAAGCAGAGGGCTATTCCTTTTTCTTATATTTCCTTCTAAAACTTGATATGTTTTAACTAATTATATGTATTTTAAATGAAAAACATTTTTGAAAAAATATCAGGATTCTCACTCTAGGCCAAACTTTTCTAATGTTATATTGTTGACAGAACCATACAAGGACGGTATATACCTTGTAATGAGAAGCAGTATGTGACACAAAAAATAAAATGGCTACTATATATCTTAGGCAGTAATGGTTTCTAAATTTGGTTCTAGGTTTAATGATGGGGGTGAGTCTTATTTTAAATCTCTCCAGCTAGGGGGCTGGCCGGTGGTGCAGCAGTTAAGTGTGCACACTTAAGTGTGCAGCTGGCCCAGAGTTCACAGGTTCAGATCCCGGGTGCTCACTGACTCACCACCTGTCAAGTCATGCTGTGGCAGCGTCCCATATAAAGTGGAGCAAGATGGGCACGGATGTTAGCCCAAGGCCGATCTTCCTCAGCAAAAAAGGAGGAGGATTGGCATCAGATGTTAGCTCAGGGCTGATCTTCCTCACGAAAAATAAATAAATAAATAAATAAACTTCTCCCGCTAGAAAAGATTAGATTTACCTTACACATAATTGCTTTGCATACTAAAAGTTTAACTGATGATAGCTCCTGAAACCCAATGACTCTTCTGATGGTTCTTCCCACAGTAATTTTCCATAATGGCCTGGATGGACAACCACAATCACACAGTGCTGAACGAATTCATTCTCATGGGAATCACAGATCGCCCTGAGCTGCAGGCTCCATTATTTGTGCTCTTCCTCATCATCTACATCATCTCAGTGGAGGGCAACTTGGGCATGGTCATCCTCACCAAGATGGACTCCAGGCTACAAACCCCCATGTACTTTTTTCTCAGACATCTGGCTTTCATTAATCTTGGTTATTCAACAGCTGTGGGACCCAAAATGTTGGTAAATTTTGTAGTTAATCAAAATACAATCCCCTATAATTGGTGTGCTACACAGCTAGCTTTCTTCATCTGGTTTATCAGTAGTGAACTTTTTATTCTGTCAGCAATGGCCTATGACCACTATGTGGCCATCTGTAACCCTCTGCTCTACACAGTCATCATGTCACAAAGGGTATGTTGGGTGCTGGTAACAGTCCCCTATGTCTACAGTGCCTTTCTGTCTCTGATAACCACCACAGGGATTTTTATGTCCTCCTTCTGTGGCTATAATGTCATTAGTCATTTCTACTGTGACAGTCTTCCCATGTTAACTTTGCTGTGCTCAAGCACGTGTGAAATTGAGTTGATGATACTGTTCTTTTCAGTATTTAATTTAGTTTCCTCTCTTCTTATAGTCCTTGTATCCTACATACTGATCCTTGTCACCATCCTCAGGATGAACTCTGCAGAGGGCAGGCACAAGGTCTTCTCAACCTGCGGATCTCACCTGACACTGGTAGTTGTATTATATGTGACTCTACCCTTTATGTACATGCAGCCCAAGTCCAGTCATTCCTTTGATACTGATAAAATGGCCTCTGTATTTTACACTTTGGTTATACCCATGCTGAACCTCATGATCTACAGCTTGAGGAACAAAGAGGTAAAAGGAGCCCTGAATAGGATATGGAAAAATCTGTGAAACTCCCTGTATAAAGTTCAGTATAGAATGTATATACAATAAATTAGGTTCTAGACAACTGTTAATTATACATAACACGACTTTAGGAGGCAGTAATGTGTAAAAGGCGTGGGAAACTAGAAATGTTTTTCTTATTTTCCACTTAGAGATGTTCAAGCAGTGATCATCCTTCTGGTATCAACTTTGATCTTGTCCTCAATTTTCAGTACAAGAGACTGAAGTTGGGATCACTGTTCTCACATTGCCAAGTGCTTATGTTACAATTGAAGGGAAGTCTTTCTTAGTGCATCTCCCATTAGATAATCTTTTTTAAAAGGCATTCTTGTGTCTTTTAATAAAATATTTTCTGTGTCTCATGCATCATTTAAATACCAATGCCCATCACACTGGCATACTGACATATAGATGACGGCAGATACTCTTCTGTGTGCTGGGCATATATACAGCAATGAAGAAGACATCAAAATATCTGCCTTAATGATACTTTCATTCTATCTCCCTTGTGGTGGGTGGCATCTCAGATTTATGTTAAATTATGATATGTGAACATGTAAATGCTTGAGGAAGCAGAAATAAAAGTGTAATTATTTTGAGTGGCATGTTGTGTGCATTAAAAGTTGAAAAGAATCTTCAAGCTAAAATATTATAAATAGTAAGTAAATTTTGCAAGGTTAGTGGATATACGGTCATCATATAAAAGATCAATTATTTTGCTATATACTAACAAAAAAACGTAAAAATAAAATTTTAAACTATCAATTACACTAGAAAAACATCTGTAAAGAACTTGGGAAAAATCTATTGAACAGTTTGTGTGATATTGCTAGAAAATACAAAAACATTACTGAGTTATTAAAGAATACATAAATGTAGCAATATACCATGTCCATTTATTGGAAGAAATAAATGTTGTGATGAGGTCAGTTCTCCCTATTCACAGCAGGTTAGATATTACAGAAGAAAATATTAGTGAATCTGTAGGTATAGCAATGGAAAGTATCCAAAATGAGGCACAGAGAGTGAAAAAAAGCAAAAACATGGAAAAAGCATGAATAAGCTGGGAGAGAACTTCAAGCAACTAAGTATACATGTAATTGAACTCCCCAAACTAAATTATTAATTAAAATTATTCAGAAAATATATTTAAAAAAAATAAATATGGTTAAAATAAAAAATTCTCAGATTCAAGAAGATTAACAAAACCCAGATCCAAGAAACATGTAGATAACTACTTGAAGGCATATCATAATCAAATTACTCAAAGCCAGTGATAAATAAAAATCTTAAGCAGTCAAAGAAGAAAGGTGGTTTGTATACAGAGAAACAAAGAAAAGAATAACATTATATTTGTCATCAGAAGCGCTGCAGGAGAGATGTCATAGGAGAAACATCATTCAAGTGCAAACAAAATGCCTGTCAACCTAGGATTCTGTACCTGGAAAAAGATCTTTCACAAAGGAATGCAAAATAAAGATTTTTCAGATGCACAAATGCTGAAAGAATCCATCACCAGCAGGCATTCACTGTACGAAATGATAAAGGAAGCCCTTGAGTCAGAAGCAAAAGGATACCTGGTGGAAACCTGAATCTAGACAAAGGAGTGAAGAGCACCGGGACTAATAGCCACATATAAGGTTTCTAAAAATTTAAATCTCAAAGGCAATTAATTGTTTAAAAATAATAAAAGAACATAAAATTTTGTAAATGATATGAGGGGAATGGTTAAATACTGTAAAGTTTTTATTTTATATGTGAAGGGATATGACTGCCCCTGAAGGTAGACATGAAAGGTAAAATATTTATACCACATACCCTAAAGCAAACGCTAAAATGACAACAACAATAAAAGTTATAGCTGTTAAGTCAGTAAAATATAGAACAGAAGGAAAGGAAAAGTGAAACAAAAAGATATACGGGACAGATAGAAAGCAAATAACAATGCAATGGACAATGATATCAGTAATCACAACACTAAAACTCTAAAGGAATCTACAAAAACAAACAAAAAACAAAAAAAAATAGTCATAAAGGTGAGTTTAGCAAGATAATAGGACACAAGATCAACAGGTATATATCAGTCAGGTTTCTACATATCATTCAGAAATAAAAAACACAACAATCACCCCAACGGCAATGAAAACTTAGGTAGAAACTAACAAAACATGTACCGGATTTGTTTGCTGAAAAGTATAAAATGCGGAATAAAGAATTTGAAGGAGATCTAAATAAATGGAAGAAACTTTATTTTCGTAGATTAGAAGACTAAATATCAATTTTTCCCTAGTTGATTTATAGGTGTAATGACAAACCAAACGCTATTTCAGCTATATATTTTGTAGATTATAGATGATTTTATATTTAAATTTATATGAAATGTCAAAGACGAAGATAACTAAAACATGTTTTTAAATCAGAATAATGTGGAAAGAATTAGTCTGTTAAGGTTTACTGTATAGGTACAGTTTTCAAGACTGGTTAGTATTGGTGGAGGGACCAATAGTAAGACTATAAAAGACTATACAATTTTAGACAAAAATATAACAGAAAAGCTATCTGCAGAACCTAATGCTAGGTGAATAGTTCATTGACATGACATTAATAATATGATACATAAAAGTACAAATTGATAAATTGCACTATAAGATTAAATTAAACCACCAATCACACTCTTGGACATTCATCCCAGAAAAATGAAAACTTATGTTCATACAATCACCTTTGACAAAAGTTCATAGAAGCTTTATTTGTAATAGTTGAAAATTGGAAACAACTTAAATGTCTTTCAGTGGTTAAATGGTTGAAAAATCTGTGTCATCAGTCACATGAAATAACACAGGAACAATAACATAAGGCAATGATAAAGGAACAAACAATTGATACGCAAAAACACAATGGACATCAGGACAATTATGTTGACTGAAGAGAACCAAGCTCGAAAGGTTACATACAGTACTTCATTTATACAATATTCTTCAAGTGATAAAATTACAGCAATAAAAAATGGATTAGTGGTTGACAGGAGTTAAAGACAGGGGAACGAGAGAAGGGAAGGGGGCATGATTGCGAAGGAAGGGCATAAAGCATCTTTATGGTGATGGACTATGTCTGTATGTTGACAGTTGTGGTGGTTACACAAATGTACACATATGATAAAATTGCATAAATATATATATGTATGTATATATATAAACACACACGAACGTGTGCATGCACAACTGGTGAAATTCGAACAAAGTCAGTGGATTGTACCAATGTTAATTTCATGGTCATGACATTGTATTGTATTTATGTAAGTTGTCACTCCTTGGGGAAACGAAGTGGGACACAGGAGCTCTCTGCTCTTTTCTTGCAACTTGTAATTCTATAACTATTTCAAAATAAAATTAAAAAAATTAAATATAAGGCTGTCTGGGACACTATGGGGGACAGAATGAAAATATTATATAGAGAGGCACTAAGACACTTTGGGGGTGATAGATATGTTCATTATCTTGATTGTTCTGAAGATTTTTCAGATGCATACATATGTCAAAACTAATCAAACTTTACACTTTATATATGTGCGATTTATTATTTTCAGTGATACCTCTATAAAGGTGTTTTACCTAATTACTAAACATGCAAAGAAATCAAAACAAAAACAAGGAAAAAGTCAATAATAGAAACACACATTTTACAATATTATTCAATTAACTAATAAGAACATGAATCAGATACCTGTCATAGACGTGAAGATCCAAGAACCTCATCTATTTGCTGGTGGAAGAGGGTATTGGTACAACCGATCTGAGATATTTAACAAAATTAAATGTCTTATTATATTTTCTCATTGCAAGAGATCTCATTACTGTGTCTGTGCTTATGTATGGGTATATGTGTAGGTGTAGGTGTATCTGTATGTGTATCAACACACACAAAGAGGTAGATATGTGAAATGCATATCATGGATAATTTTGTTTACAACATACTAACATTGCAAGCTCGAGACTTTTCATTCAACTGTATGTTGTGGCAGTGTTAGTGATGACTGAGGTTGGAGACAAATATCTACCAATAAAGAGTAGATCCATGAGATTTGTTATATATTATTGACCGTAATGAAGAAAGAAGCAAAAAAAAAGTCACAGCATGGATATACCACAAATAATTAAAGTGACTTAAAATGCAACAACACAATTTACAGCAAAATAATATAGCAAACAATGCACATGAAGTCTTGCATTTTACAGAGTATATTGATCATGCAGGCTATATCTCAAGCACAGCAGAAGATGTGTCGAGTTAAACAAGAAAAATTGGAGTCAGTATCGGACATGATGAAAAAATAAGAAATATTGAAATGTAATACAGGCAAATGTAGTGAAAGAAAAGACCTTAACAGATGATGCCAACTCACTATGAAATGAGAATGAAAAGTAGGAGTAACTAATTCCTCTCGCAACGGTCGAAAAGAAAAGAAATTAGAATATCAATCCAAAAAAAAAATTAAGGAAAGAACATTTTATATAAGCAATGTATTATTACTCTTAGTTCATCTAATCATTTAACTAATGCAACAGGACAGCATTTAAAAACATCTCCGTTGTGTCATCTATTTGAGGAAACCTATGTAGAATTGGAGGAACACTGACAAGCTTGTTGTAAAGATAAAATATATGAATCCCTTTCCTTATATAGTTGTATTAGTAAGGGTACTTCAGAGAAACAGAACCAAAAGGAGATTATATTTATATATATTATATATATGTATGGTGTATATAAAGAGAAAGGGATTTTTAAGGAATTAACTCATGCAATTGTTGGGACTGGCAAGGCAAAAATCTGTAGGGCAGGCTGGCACTGCAAGAGTTGATACTGCAGTTTTGAGCACAAAGGTGGAAAAACTAGGGAGAATTTCTTTTTCTTTGAAGGATCTCAGTCTTTGCTTTTTAAGGCTTCAACTGATTGGATGAGGCCCACCCACATTCTAGAGGGGAATTGGCTGTACTCAAAGTCTATTGATTTAAATGTTAATCACATCTAAAAAAAATCTTCATAGCAACATCTAGACTGAGGTTGGGCCAAACAGCTGGGCACCAAGCCTAACCAAGTTGACACAAAAATTAACCATCAAAGTGGAAAGAAAAAAAGTTAATCAAGAGTAAAATGTAGGAATGTGATACACAAACAAATAGATAAATCTGACTCACTTGCTGACAGACACCAATTATTTTAGACAATTAATAAACACCCTTGTTGTAGTCTGTTAAGCTTTCAAATGCTTTAGGGATAATCAATAAATTGCTTGGCATCTCCTCAGGGAGAGTATCAGAAGGTGAAAAAGAATCTATAAATTGTTGTCAGTATGCCATGTTATGAAGCACATGGGGAGCAAAGACAGGTTTCATTTCAGGTAA